>NC_080633.1:15766647-16066647 GCF_027579445.1 Ammospiza nelsoni
TGACTCACATGTTCAGGCACAGATTTATTCTCAATAATGATAAATTGTGTCCTTACTTGTAATGCACTGATGGAGCAGGAGACTTTTTGTTACTGTTTACCTATATATTTAGTAGAAGTAAACAACTAAATAATTGGATCCAAATATTACCATCCCCACTAGCAAATTTTGCAACATAAATTTTATTTTCACCTGTCCTCTGTGAAGTACTCCTACAGAAATTAAAGGCTTTTGAGACAGCCTATTTCATCTGACTGAAAAGGGAAACAAGTCTCCATTGGTCCTGTACTTTGCGCCAGGGGACAGTCCATTTTGAAGCAAATCTCTCAGTCACCCTCACTTTCTGCACTTTGGTTCACACTGCAGACTGCACAGACTTTTGCATGAACCCAAGGCCTGAAGTGCACTCCAAGATCCCCATGTAGCACTACTGTTGCTAAAGGCAGTCAGGACACAGGACCAAGCTAAATTTAGTCTGAAACAAAAATTTCACTGGACCAAAGAAAAAATATGGCACAGGTAGCACATCCAGCGACCATTACTGTATTGAGGTAATAATATATACATATATATATATATAAAAGATCTGCTCTCACTGGGCAACCTAATTTACTCATGTAAATAGACATAATCAGAGTGTACTAACAATGTGGATCTCCCTTTCCTCCACACCTTTCTACCCATCTCCCTCTTTATTCACTACCTGTTGTAAGACAGATAAAATCTTGGTCCTGCCACTTCTGGCTCTTCACAAACTGCAAAGATCATGCAAGATAACCAAAAGCCAAATGGCTCATGAATGCTCTTGTTCCTGCATTACCTCAGTAGCTCTAGGATCCAAAATAACTGATTAAAAACCCAGTGTATGCACAGAGATAACACAGTGTTAGGAATGTGACATTTTTACAAACTCACCCATACATAAGAAAACACCAGAACTAAGTATAAAGGCAATTTCAGTGTGGGGGCGTGGAAGGGGTAGAGGGAAGAGGGGCAGAAGAAAGGGCTTAAATCATTATACCTGTACATGCTGCAGAAGCCTTACAGACCCACTTCCTAGTTCATTATCTTCTGATGTGAAGACACTGTGAGCACTATTACACATCTCTCCAGGACAGTGGAGACCTCCTCATTAAATAATCCCTCATGTTGGGAGAATTGGTTTTTAGACAAGCTTGACAACAAGAGGAGCAGCAGGAGCTAGCAGCTAATATTAGGCATGCCTGTCTACTTGGATGCATCTTCAAAAAGCAAAAACATTTCAAGCAAGATGTTTTTCCCAAATAGGGACAGAGTTACCTTCTTCAACAGCTGCTCAACTTCTTGCATCTGCGCACTGCGATCAGCGACGGCCACCTTTGCATACTCCTGCTTTTTGCTGAGCCTGCTCTTCCAATCTTCTTCACCACTCTTCTTCAGCAGTGCCAACCTACAAGGAAAAGCATGCCAACAGGCAGCTTTAAACCGTCCTTCCCATTATCCTCAAAAGGTTACCTCATTGTTTCACTAATGCTGCATTCAAGATAATCTGAAATTAGGTTTTGTAGCATTAGCTAAGTTATTCACATTTCATACACATATACAAAGCTCACAAACAAACACCAAGCCTTATACTGTACATGTTGAGTGGCAATCATCTGTCAAAACACAGACATCCAGACCTGAGACAGACACTCCAGTTAATTTGTATCGTCAGTGGAAATTGCCAATACAGTCAAGGGAGACCAAGGTACCACACAAATCCTCCTAAAGTAGGTGTATAAAAAGGTCAGATTAATAACTGCTTTTTCCCCTCCACCCTGTCACTAAGGCACAGCAAGTGAGTAGTTTGACTATGGATACTTATCCTGTAGATGTCCAAAGTTAAGAATACGTATCTTACCTTTGGTCTTAATTGTACTCATTAAAAAATACTCTTAAAATTATTTTCTTTAAAGCCCAAGAAGAAAGAGGTCTGTTCAGCAGGCACACACCAATTAGGTCTCATCAGGCACATCAAAGGACAACTCTGCAGTTCCTGCTTTCACTCCAGCTCCAGGGGCTGAGGTTACTTATCAGACTCCCTGGGATCACTTTGTATTCCCTTGCTTAGCCCAACATTGCTGTGACACAAATCAGCAGCACCAATGCACTAATAACCTGGTGCTAACTACTCTGCAGCTGTGAAATTTACCAGCAACATTCAACTTGTTTAAAGGAGGTCTAACATTTAAAATGTGGATTACCATTAATCTCAGTAAGTGGGATCTTTTCACAGTTCCTAATCTTGAGCAAAATTCTGAATGTAGTACAAAGTGCTGACTGGCTGCAGTGGGGACAACATGTAGATTAGTTTGCTAGAATTATATTTGTCCCTACAAACCCTGAGGTGACTACTTTTGGGGACAGGGGAAGTCAGTCAGGAACATAAGGTCTATACAGGCATGATGATCTTCAGTTTACCTTCCTCAGAAATTGACATTTATATGAGTTTTCTACCCTTCAGAAATCATTCTTAGTAATCCATAAAATGTGTATCTGCAGCACTTTTGCAAATAGTTACATTGATCTACTAAATAATTTTTTAGTTTAATTAAGTCTTATGACATACCTTTCTCAAATCTATAGCATTTCAGTAAGAATTATACAAAACCCTAAACCCTATCAATGTTTGAACAGGTTGAGTAGTTAAACCTATTCCGACCACAAGATATGGAAATTCTTTTTCAGAGATGTGATTACTGTTATCCTCACAGCAGATTGTGTCTGGAAACTCTGAGGAGAAGGAAAGGGTAGAACCAAGGAGGTCTAGAAGCCAGAGGCCAAGTTTCAGGCAGCTGCCTCCTGCAAAAATCCAAGGGGTGCAGCCATGCTACTGACCTATTGGGGGATGATCAATTGGGCCTAAGGCAGTCACTTGAGAAAAACTAAGAATGCAGAAAACAGTAAATCTAACAGAATACAATGGCAGTAAGAATGTTAGTATTCAAGAAAGCAGTTATTTCCTCTCTTCTTGCCCAGGCAGGCAGTGCTGGCAGGCTTCACGGTGCCTGGTTGCTTCATACCTCACAGCACGGGATGAGTAGGGGTGAGAAGGACTCACAATAAGGAGCTGAGGTCATGGTCATTGTTTGCAGAAAGGACACAAGATTTCACTGCCCAGAACTAATCTTCTGGAGTGCATCCATGCATGTGTAAAACTGTGGAGGAGACCAAGATGGGACTGAATTGCCACCATGCAATGAGTTATCTTCAGTAGCTATGTTCTCTCAAGTCAGTTTTGCTTAGAAATGATCTGTGATAACTGAAGCTAGAAGGCATATTGGTCAGGTTTGGTCTAAGCTGGGTTTGTTTCTAAAAATGTTTACAGCTACTCAGCATAGCAGGCAGGGGGGAAAAAAAGTGTTTTTTTTTATTTCCTGGGTTTTGGGTTTTTTTAAGCTAACATTACTGCAGGGTATTTGCTCTAGACCTTTGACCCAAGCAGCCTGGTTGATTAAGGAGAGAAAAATCTGTAATTCTAAGAATACTTCTGTGTCTTTGGAGATTTTGTTTTCTTCTCTGCCATAAGGATGGTTTCATAGCAGCCCTCCATGCTTCACTGGTATATGTAATGAAACAACTGACTCCTACAAGTGAGAACACACATTTGCCTGTTTTGAGCAATGAAATCACCACTTAAAAGAAACAAGTGTATGCTCTGTATGCCAATAAAACCTTCACTGCTGTGTAAAACCTAAAGCCACACATTTCTTTTGAACAATGGAAGTGGCAGTAAAGTCAGAGTGCCCTGACTCAGCAACAGCTGAATGGAGGACACCCTTTTGGACGAATAAAGATGCAAGAACTACTGAACTGGTTCCTAAAAGTAAGCCCACAAGCTCATCAGTACAGAGCAGCTGATTCTTTGGAAAGTCTTAGAAAATAAGGCAAATATTAGGTCTAACCCTTAGATTTGTTTAAGGCCTGCTGCTTACTAGTTTCATTGAATAGCTCTAGTTTTCCACTTTTTATAAATAATGAATAAACATTCATTAGTCACTTTCACAGTGTAGACACACAACTTTTGCCTCCAAAAGTTCCTTTTCCAATATGACGAAAGTAAGTTCTACTCTTTTCTTGAAAGAAAAAGCTTTTAGTGTGTCTGCCCATCTTTGACAGCTTGCTCTGCATCCTTCTTTCACCTGCTACTGAGACAGACTATGTGACATCAAGACAGAATGATCCTCATCCCAGAGGTGTCAGGGTGGCCTCAAAGCAAAAGCTTTCAGAGCTGAAGGCAGAATGCTGGATAGTGAATACTGAAGGAAAACAGAAATGAGATCTGAACAATGGTTTTGCCTAAACAAAGAGAGTGGCATTAAAGGCCTTGGCAAAAGTCCTGGCAAAAAATGTTCAAAATGACACATCTTTCCTCTGTGGCAATATTTTAGTATCTTAGTTGCTAGTTGTCTCCTTGAGCTAGAATAAACTGGACACAGGCTTGGTTTTTACATGTTCTCCCTTGGCTGCACTTGACCAGTTCTTTCTGGATAAATCATAAATCCTGGAGAGCAATATGAGATATATAACTACAGAAAGGAAGTTGACTGTAAAAAGAGTGCATAAATTCAGTATAGTGGGAACCAGACTATGTAACAAAGTATTGCTGAGGTATCCATAGATCAAAAAAGATTGAAAACTAAGTTTAGGCTAGATTTTTCCTGAGCAAGTGAGAATGATGGTAAGAGGTTCGCCAGAAATGACTCAGATGTAGCTTTTTAAAATGGTGATCATGGCATGCAGCTGACTTCTACAGTGGAGCTGACAGGATGGCCTTTGGTCTCAATAAATGCACAGAGGCAGGAGAAGAGAGTATAGGTGTCTTTCCTCCTTAAAAAGTCATGATTTTCATTCTTCTATATAATATAGGCAATTCTAAAAATGCCAGCCATACATTCACTCTACAAGGATAGTATTAGTTCAGTGAAGCAAGTCTTTGTGGAAAATCACTTTTATCCAGACCAGCATTCATGCATCCTGCCCAAATACTATTTCATGTGTGGAAAAGTTGTTCTTCCATAAGGTGAAAGAATGTCTGACACAGCCAGAAAAATCCACTGGATGGGAAGATGAAGTTAGTGAATGTAAAAGGAAAAAGAAATCCAAATGTAATAGTCAATCTTTAGCAGAAATGTTCTTTGATGTTTATGAATACTTGGCATGAACTGCAGCCAGGCAAAAGAAACTTAGTGGTTGTAGTATTTTAATTCTGGGACAAGTAGACTACTGTGGTATTTTGGAAGGCTGAAACATTTTGATATGAGCTCAGTCATTTGCAGATATTTGTGGAATCAGGGTATACAAATCCCTGACAAGACAGCAGGTATTTCCTTTTGCCAGCTCTGGGACTGAGTACACAGTCTTGGAGTCCTAACAAAAGTGGTTCCTGATTGTGTGACTGACAGGCTTCAGTTCCTCAAGATACCAACTCAGCTGAGGCATTGAAGTTAGGACTGAAACAACTACTAAAACTTGGATCTTCCCTCCAACCTCTTTCTCTCCACCAGGATCAGGGATGGTAGATCATTCACCACCTATGAACCAGAAGTTATTTGTCTTAAACCTCATCTGCCAAGACAATTGACATATTTACAGAAGGGGATGGGGAATGGGGATGAAAGTTGCTTTAAACAAAACAAGAATAAACTGAAAAAGGTAATACAGCCTTCAGAAAGGGCACTAAGAGTGCACAGCTGCTGAAGCTGTCCCTGCATCCCCTTGTGTAAAGGGGTTGACAGGGAGTGGGGATGCTTGTAAGTGAGAATGACTCATACCTCCTAGAAACACATGAATTTTAGAAGCAAACTTTGGAATTATGTTTAAAAGAAAAATAAAAGGTTCAGAATGCCTAATATCACACTCCCCTCATTGAGTGAGGAAATACATTTACACGGTGAAAGTTTAATCAGGCAGTTATTTTAACTTATTGGTTCTGCTTTCATGCAGAAAAACTGAAGCAAAGATAGGCCAAATAATCATAATCATAATTCACTCACTGGACTGCTACCAGTTTGGGACTGAGTTTATACTCTCAAAGTTTTAACTAAGTTAGGAAAACTTTTACAAGTACTACAGCAGCTATTGGCACTTCAATCCTGGACTCCCACTCTTTGCACAAGTGCAGAACTTAACATTTTGCTTCAGATCAGAATGATCTTGTGTTGGAAAAAGTATTTCTAGTACTCCTATAAACCTGTCCAACTTACTATCCTTTTAAAATCCCTACAGTAAATACAAAGAAGTCAAAATGGCAACCAGGTACTTCTGAACTAGTGGGGCAATATCAGAGTCTATCTGTGACTCCCTCTAGTCAGCTTATCCTGTAGACCAAGAAGAAATGGTTATTAAAATAAACCAGAATCACATTATACCTGTTGTATAACTGAAAGCAGAACCTGGAGAAGTATATTGAGTATATAAGTGTAATCAGAACATGTATATTTTCCAACTTTAATTTTCTGAAATATTCATTGATTATTCAGGTAGCTCTTTCAGGTCATTATGTTCTCTTGAATGGTAATTCTCATTCACCATCATCTGCTTTATAAGCATGTCAGGCAGATTAGCTGCATGTTTCTGCTGTTAGTAATAATAAAGCCTAGTAATCACTACTTAGTTTTCTTCTTTTTATACCACCATCAATATAATAACTGTATTTATAGGGATCATTAAAAAAAGATAGAGAAATTAAAGTACCTTTCCTTAATTGACATAGTTTTGCTGGCATTATCGAGGACATCCTCAGCTGTTTGTGCTTTGCTCTCTCCCATGGAAAACATCTCACATGAATTCTTATAAAATTTGCCTTCCAATTGTTCAGAGAGCTCCTGCAGTCTACAGGATGCTGCAGCTGCTGTTTGTGAAACTGTCCTCATGGCTGATGTGCTGGTGAGTTCAGAAGAAGGCTCAGCGTGGTCTGCCCATTCAAAAGAGAAGTGCTGAATTAGTTTTATTCTCAAAGACACTTTACATTGCTAACACTGAAGAAGCAAATCTGTATTTTAAACATTCACATCACATACTATTCTAACAGGGAGAAACTTCTGGCTGAGCTAGAGCACAGAGACTAATTGTGCAGCATTACTTGCTGCCATTTGTGACTGATGCTCACAAGTAAGCCACAGAACATCATGTTCAATACACAATTCTGAACTTCACATGGGTGAGGCACAAACTGCTGCTCCCCTCATCACACCAACAGGAAAAGGAACAGATGAAAGCGACAGGGAACAAAGAGCAGGGGAAGAGAAGCAGACAAAAGTTAAACAAGAAAATTAACTATTTGGTAAAGCAGTTTAATGCTTGAGTAGCACACTAGGATATTTAATAGCTTAATAGAGGTATTATTTTCTAGGAGGGTGTTGGGGGCTCTTTTGGGTTTGTTTTTTCAAGCAGCAATTAAACCACAGGAAAAAACTGAAATGAAAAAAGATAAATGCACTATTACAGTTATCCTTAAAGAAATATAATTGATCTTCATTTTTCTTTTTGAAATGTTATAAGCACAACACCCCTCTGATATATGGCTGCTCCTATTATATCCCAGTCTCCATGTTCCCTGCAGTCACCAAAGGCTAATTGGACAGAGTGGATACTGCTTTAGAGGAATACAGGCAGAACTGTACCTTCCTCTCTATGCCTGTGTGAAGACCATTAAATTCAAAATATATTAACTTCACAGGATGAACACAGAAATGCTTTTAGTGCTACAGGGTGGTGTGATGCTGTCACCCATCAAAATCAAACAGAAATGGAACAGAACATCCTTCTAAATTCAGCAGAATAGAAGGACTTATGAAATGACCAAATCCACAGTTTATTTCCTAAGTACTTCATTTAAAGATAGGCAAGTTTATTTTTAAGTTTAAATTATGCTGTGCTTATAGAAATGTAATTGCTCTGAGAATTTCCTGGTTTGTATTTCATCACCACATCAAAGAGAAAATAATACTGGTTTTGCAAAATTAATTATCTGAAAATTATCCACTCCTACTTATGTATGCAGTTATGTAGGTAATTCATAACTCTATATGCACAGTAAGGCAAAAATTAAGGGCAGATATTTGACTCAAAACAGCAAGTTTAGTTTGTTCTGAATTTTGGAGGGCAGGAGAAAGGGTAAAACCAGAAAGAATAAATCTTAGCTTCAGCATATAGTACCACTTCTTTCAAAGTAAATAAATCTGAATAAAACTGAGCCATCTTTTAAGACTGGAAAATAGAAAGAATAATAAAAAAAAGCCCTCTATTTATAAAACTTTTCACAGATACTTCTGTACTTCTAAGCAGTGTTAAAAAAGGAAACATAACCAGTCTTGATAAAGCTTGAAACACCATTTGCTGAATGAGACCACACCAACAGCAAGCAATTACCACACCTCTTTGCCAAGTCTTGCTTTTCAGAACACTTTCCAAATCCACCTTTTCTTCAAAGGACTGGCCTTTTTTGTCTTCCCATTTACCTTGCATGCCAGTATCGATTTCCTTCTGTTCCAGGGGCTGAAAAAGTGCTTGTGAACCAAACAGTTCCAAGCTGCCCTTCCTCAGGAAGCTGTATGCTGTGTCTTTATGGTGGTCTCCTGCTTTTTCAGGAACAGGATGTGTGGTTTCATCCTCAAAGGAGCTGTACTTTTTAATTTCATTAGCTTCATGGGCTAGAAACCTCTTTCTTTCTTCTTCATGTTTCTTTGATGCTTTTTTGCTTTCTAGGGCTTCCATGGAGGGCTGCCACTGCTCCGACTTGTGTGTGTGTTTTCCTGAAGAGTCCAAGCTTTCTGCTGCAGGGTGGAACCTGGTGCCAGCGCTCCCTCTGCCATCAGGGCTCAGCTTCCCGTGCAGGTCCCCAAGCAAGGGAGCCAGGGCAGAGGCCATGGCTGAAATCGATGTTGCAACTGCAGGTGACAGGGGAGCGAGCTTTCCGCTTTCACTCTGGACCTATGAAGGGAAAAAAACAAACAAAAAAAAAAAATCCAAAAAAGCCAAATAGGACTTACAAGCTCTGAAATTATCAGTTCCGAAAAGCAGCCATATCACATCAGTTCATCCAAGGTATGTTCTCATGTAAATATTGTACTCTATCAGTACAGACTAGAACAGGTAAGGAAAGCAACAATGCCCCTGTAATTTGTCTGCAGATGGGTTATTCCACTCAAGGTAAAAACAACTGCATGTGAGCAGCAACATCCTTAGCAACAAGGGGTGTGTGTGGAACATGCAACCTGACATTGTGTCGGGGCTCAGGACCTGCAGCAGTGCAGGAAGGAATTAGCTCAGGCTCCAGATGCCAGCTGACATGCCATGTGCCCAGGCTAATCACCTCTGCATCTCAGCAGGACTCATTAGCTTTGGCACAGCCCCGCAGCTCCCAGCTCTGGTGACCACTGAGTGCCAGGGAGAGACTGTTCCGTGCTGTCCCAACCCAGGGCAGACATTCCTGATGCTCCCTCCACATAAATCACCTTCATGCAGGACTTTTGCAAATGTAAACATTGGCTGTCATTGGCAAAATATTTGAGCCTAAGAAGCACATTAAAAACACTTCCAAACTTATTCTGCCAGGCCCCACAGTGGAACAACTATCTTTTCTACTCTTCTAACATAATAATTTTGTAAAATTTTCCTAGATGCCGTTAAGATGCATTCTTTTTCTGACATGCAGAGCTTTATCTTCTCCAAAGGAGAAGCTGTGAAAGCTATATAAGAGAGTGACAAACATGCCTCATACACATCTGGAGAGGGTTTTTTTTTGTTGTTTTCTTAAACTGCAGAGTTAGTGAACAGTGTGCAAAAGGACAGACAAGATCACACCAGTAGGAAGAGGTCAGCTCAGAACCTTAAAAGTGCATGCAGATTCCATAAAACACACACAACAGTCTTCACTAAGAAAACTGGGAAGCAGAGCAAAGACTATGTTAGCTCAAAGATTTCAAACAAGATTAAGAAAATAGTTACCAGTTTATTTTTTTTCCATTGCATCTATCAGAATTAGAAATTTAGAGGAGATCAGAAAAGTGAATTCAGTTTTAATTACAAGATATTTTAATTTTCAAATATGCATTTTGGGAATATAACCTCTAGTCATCTATTTTGAGAGCTCTCTTTTTCTTCTTTCTAGAAAAACCATATCTGCATCTCAAAACCCCCCAACACTCCAATGAACAGTTCACCGTAGAAAGTCTTTTTGCAAACACACTCCCATTGAGCTTGCTTCAGAGTCAACTCTGATTTCATTTGCTAGGTTCAGAAAGATGACACAACATGCTTCCTCTGATTTTCCTCTCTTGAAAAGCCTGTTTGCTCTATAAGGCTGACAAAGTGGTGTGGCTGTCACTTCTTCCCCATCTGCTTCAGCCCTGCTCCATTCACCACCATGCTGCCCTCAAACAAGTTGGTGACACAACCATAAAAGAGGCCATGCTGTGACAGTGATTGGCACGTGGAGAGCGAATGGAAAAAGGACTATGTAAGGTCTGGAAACCTTGCTTAAATAAATCTGTCAAGCATTTATTATTACTTCATGTGCAAGTAAAGTAGGCATAAAGTACAATTATAATCTGTAAAGCCTTGCACCAATATGTTTAGAGAAATCCTGCTTTCTCACTATCCTGTTATTATAAAATATGGAAAATGTATAATCATGAATGAAGCATATAGAAAGAAAAGGGCAGGAACTTTCTAACACACAGATTTATCCAAATACATAGAAATATGACATGCACAGGAGTTGTGCTTGACTGTTAAAGTGATTTCTTTCAAAGCTGTAGTGCAAAGGGACTGCTGTTTCTGCTATTGTGAAGAGATCTAAAAGACCATTTCTGGGCCACCTTATGCTGAGGCTTTACTAAAAAGGCATTCCTTTGCAGTTCCAATTAGATGAAGTATTCCAGAACAGGAAGCCAAATTTCACTGCACATTAAATAATTTCTCTTTGACTTCCTGAATTTCAAAAGTATTCTGCTTTAAGGGAAAAAAATACAGATAAAAATCAATGCCTCCTCCCAGAAGAAAATTACAGACTATGTCCTTACTAATAACAGAAATATATTGTGCTTTCAGGAAAGAGCCTGAAAAATGCACATGACAAAGCTCCAAAATGCCCTGAAAATACAACCAAAGCAAAATGATGTGTGTCTCAGTTTTTTACACCTTTGATCAAGAATTTACTTTTAGACAACATGTAATACTCTAGTGGAAGTGACACACACTGTGAAAGGTACAGCTTGCACTAGGCAGGAAGTTGATATACTCTCAAATTACTTAGAAAAAGAAGAAAATCATACCAAAAAATTTGAACACTTCAGGGAATGTTCAGTGTCAGAAGGCAGCTTCCTGACAAACTTTTTCCTCTGTGTGTATTCATAGCAAAGGAAAGGCCAGCCTTTGTGGGATCTTACACTGAAGCTGTTTTCTCCAATAAAAAGAAATGCAAAGGAGCTGTGATGGCACTTACCTGCTCAACCTCTCCAAGGGTGACTGGCTGAGTCTGGTAACGAGCATTCATCCTCCTGTGCCTCAGATCTCCCCGATTCCTCGTGGAGATGGCCCTGGACACTGGCTGAGACAGTTTGTTAAACAAAGCCATCTTTTCTGCCAAGCTTAAGGTGGAAGAATCTGGTTCCTCAGACTGATCTTGCCCCATCGCCTCTTTGGCTGCTCTTATCTCCTCTTTAGCTAAAATTTTTTGGTGTGCTGATGCCTGCAAGCTGAAGAAGCAGAACAGGAAATTAGTTTTGAAGAAGCCATTGGGCAGTTTTAAAATCTCAACCTGATAGAAGCAGAAGATCTGCACGTGAAGCACAATAGCCAATGTAATGTAGCAGCCTAAGTGGGTATGCAGTGGTTCAACATTGGCATGATGAATTCTAATTCAAAAGCTGAAGATTTAAAAAAAAGTTACATTTTCATTCATGAATTTATTTGATTAGGACACAACATTTTTTACAAGGGAACTCAAGATCGAAGAGAGATTTTCCAGACAATCTCTTTATACAGAGCACAGACATGCTATGGAAAGACATTTAAGATGCCTTTAAGGTCCTACAGTGCAATTTATATAAAGTTCAATTTTATTGAAAGCAATTTGTGGACCATATATGATAAAAACATTTAAAAGACAGACTTAAACTCCAAGTTTGTGCTGCTTTTAAGTTAGAAAAAATTGCAATGACTCTTCTAATCTAAAGTGCAACAGATTTCAGACTGTCTTTTGTTTTGAATTATGTGGGATAAATCAACAAGAAAAATTGGTTTTGAAACACAGTCCATTGATTTTGAAAATTGACCAATGCTGAAGGCAGACATATTGATTCATAAAAGCTGTAACTGCATTTGTCTCTACAATAATGTATTTTATTCACCTTTACTATAAAAGATTTTATTGTTCAACTTCTTTCACATTTATGGAATTAGTAGTATTCTCTAATTATTTTTTTTCTGTCATGGTCTCTGCTAAAATTCTCTCATTCAGAACAGTATTCTGCAACTTTACCTATAGGTGGTGCAATTTCTTATATTTCCTTTAATTTTGCAAGCTAAAAAAATACATGTAGAGACAGACAAAGGACATGTACTGCTTGTGAAATCAAGCACTCAGCTGTGCTATTTTCATCTTAGGATGATATTACCATACAAAAAATTACAAGAGCGAAGAGGGTTCTGCTATGTTTGCTCACATGCAAATTAATTTCTTTCTTTCAGAAGAATAAGCTTCTACAGCAGGTTAAGTGTGGTTAGAAGGCTCCTGAAAACAGACGCTTGACAAAAAAAAGCTGCATTGCTTTATCATGCAAACATAAATGAGGTTGATGAATGTTTTAAATATTCTTGAGACAAGTATTCACTTGACACATTGAAAAGGCATTCAAGACTTTAAAGATGCATCTGCTATTGAGGAATCTTGTGCTCCATGTAACATGCATGTTTACCCCCCCAGTACCTGGTAGGTTGTACAGTGCTCTTAACTACAGTGGGACTAGGTACTCTTGTCACTACTGTGTGGGTATTCACAGAACGTGAAGCAGGGCTAGTTTCACTTTAAAGAATTGCCAAGGAGGGAAAATTCACAGGGAGAGAGAAGAAAAAAGCATTAAGAAAAGCAATACATTAAGTGTTAACTACAGAAAAGACCAAACCAAAACAAAACAGAAAAAAACCACACAGCAATCATTTTTAATTAACTGAGTTATTTGCTGTGACATTTGCAAAGTAATTCCAAGTACCTTGAAAGAACTAAAGACCTACAGGAGCAGACTGTCCCTTGAAGTTACTCTTAACCCATAAAGTAAGTTAACATCTGACCATTAGGTGAACATCCATTCAATTCACCATTGTTTAACTTCCCCCCCAAAATGATTTTCCCTTTTTCAGGAAAATGTCATGATATACTAGTAGAGTGCAAGAAAAGCATTTCCAAAAAGTACCTTTGAGATTTCGGGGTGTAAAAAGTTTTCCCCAATACATATACATTCCATAAGAAATTGTGCAGATTTCCCTCAGCACAAACTATCTTATTCATTTGGGTTATGAAAGAATGCTATGATTAATCTCGTTTACCTAATCCACAGGTTCCTAAACTTCCTGCCAAATTACAGTTATGCTTTACTAGTCCCTCTACATTTCAAAAGGAATTTCAATATAGTTTCCCCTGTGGCTCTCAAGGCCCTTAGCAATAAATATTTTCCTTGCTACAAAGTTATAAGCACCACAGATATGGAGCTTATTCCCAGGTTTGAAAGCAGGAGCCAGGGGCAGAGCCCAGAGCAGACTTACGTGGCTGCAATGACCACCTCCTCGCTGGTGATGGGCTGGGTGTGGGACCTGTCCTGCAAGCGCCGCAGCCTCCTCTCCACCGCCGAGCTTCTGACAGGTGGCTTGGGAATATTCTTCATTTCAAATGATTTTTCCATTTCCTAGCAGGACATATGTCATAATTAAAACCATGGAAGAAAAGTTCTGAAACAGTACTTTATTCTTAGCTTTCTTGCATGCACAGCAGTGAAGTTCTCAAATGCCCATCTCTGAATTAGAAGCAAGATGTAACTGCACAGTATGCACCATGGAGTTAAAACTAACTCCACACTTCTCTCTAAATAACACTTTTAAAGCAGGCAACAGGTCTGTGTAGGTAGGGAATGAAGTAAAAAACAAAAGTTATGTAGCTTGAACTTGGTTAACTGCATTATACTTCATTCTAATGCACTTTGGGCATCTTCAGCACGTTCTATTTGAAGTGTTTAATTTAATGCAATACTCACTCTAAAAAGGAGTCTCTTTGCAGCTACACTTAGTTTAGCTCGGTCATCCAATTTTTCTTCATCTACACAAAGAGGAAAAAAAGGAGGCTGAACATAATGAATCAATCTCATATAAGAGTAATATTTTCTTAATATGAACAATTACAAACCAGCAAATAAGCTGGCTGTTTCTCACATTTAACAGAAAACTTATTGTGAATACAGCTGTGTAAACTTCACCTGTTTTTACATGTATTGCATCAAATGAGCAGTACAGTCTGACATGAAGTCTGACACGATTTGCAAACAAAAGACTTGTCTTTAGGACAGTTCATGTCCTTTCAAACTATATAAACAACATTTGATGAATAACCAAACTTATTGCATCAGTCTATGAGAACACATGGACTAAGAAAATAAAGACTGCCTTAAGGGTGAGTGAAGAGAACTGAACATCTATCTTTTACTAGCTGGCCATTCTGATTACCACCTTGTGTCCACATTTCTCAGAGGCTAAATTGGTATCCTCAGGAGCTGAAATCAGCATCCTCCAGATCCAAGAGCCAGCATCTCAGAGCTGCAAGGAATATCAGCTTTCAAATAGCATAAGGCATTAAATCTAAATATAGCTACTCATGAGATTACCTACTTAAATTGTGCCAGACTTGCCAAGGGTGACAAGAGGGAAAGAGAGCAAGATGGCAGACTGAATTCTGTAATTTAATAACCTGCATTTTGCAACTTCCTTAGCCAAAAAACAAATTAGCAACATCAGTTTCACAATATACTACAGGCTTTCTTTAAATTTTAAGTCCTAGACCAGTGATTAAAACTAACCAATGACTAATTTTTTTTCCCAACAACCAGCTTATTTATCGTCTAAATTAGGATAAAATCCAACCTCAACTATATAGAAAAGTTTCAAGCCATTCTCTGCTTGACTCCCATTTGAAGTTTGGTATCCACAGACAGACTTTTGGACTGAAAATGAGATTGAAATCGAGTCTGTAGTAGATATGGCCCTAGGAAAAGGGGTATTTCAACTATATATCATAGGTAAAGATATTTTCAAGTGGATTTTGTTTCCATTATCAAACAGTTCTTTAGTTAAAACAAAATAAAACACATCAAAGCCCATTTCTTCCTTGGAAAACAGTACAGCAACATACCGTCAGCAGTTGGTATTTCTGCATACAAGATTGACCTAGTGAAAAATTGTCAAACAGAAAAAAGTTAGCTGGAAACAAGACATCAAAAATGAATTTCAAATTCAGTCTGAAGTAGCAGGAGAATTTATCTGTTTTTCAAGTTTCATCAGTGTTCACTTGGGAACATCCTTTAATAAAGCATAAATGCTAGCAATTGCAGCTTAAATACAGTCAAGGAAAATTATTTCTAGTTCACCTTGCAGAAAATAAAAGTCTATGATTTGCAACCAGCTTTTTAACATAAAAAGGTACCTTTGGTGGTTTACAAAGAGAGTAAATGATAGAGTAGACTAGATGGAAAGGAAACCCTTTATATGAAACCAAAAGCATTTAACATTCAAACCAAACAGCTACAGTACTTAATGATGATTCACTGTTCACTATTTCAAATGGGAGGAATTTGCAACAAATTGGTTTTATTGGGGGAGGGGTTTGGATTTCATTTTGTAAGAAGCTACAATAAATTGTTTTTAATGACAAACAATAACCCTGAAAACATTTATTTTAATATATGGACAAATCTTGTCCCAACCTTGCTAATATCCACCTGCGCCAGAATGCTACACAGAGCTACGTACGTGCCTACCTATCTGTCTCCTTTCGTTCTGCTGATGTTATAGGTTGAGTTTTAAACCTCTCAGAAGTCTTTCTATTTTCACCAGGTGTAAAATAGCGCCTTGCCTTCCGTGGCCCACGGTCCCCATTGGCAGACACAGTACTACCTGCTGCCGACATCTCAAACCGAGACTCACTTTCAAATCGCACCACAGAGAGCGCATAGGAAAGAAAATAGGAGAGAGAAGTAAAACATAGATGTAAGCATCTCAACAAGTCCCCAGAGACCACTCTGCATGCTCCTCTGGGTCCATGCAGACGAACACATTCCAGCTACCCCACATCACAACTCGCACTAGCAAGCAGAAGCACAAAAGCAAGGATCAAACCATCTCAGCCTCCAGTACACTCTGGTGAGAGCTAAGCTGTGTGCTTTAAGTGCCGAACAACAACTGCTGTTGAGTGGGTGTAATTTTGCCAAGGACGTGCAAGTTTCATACGAAAATACGAGTGAAATGTCACCTACAGTTCCGTTTTCTTGTTGGCATTAGCAGACTCCAGAAAGACATTACGGAGCTGGGCAACAGAGACTTTTGTGTCAACCATGCCAATCTCACCATTTGGTGGATTTGCTTCCATGCTCTCCTTGCTTTTAAAAGGTTCTAGCTTAGTAGTCACAGTATAGTCAGACATGGAGCGAGTCAGGACCTTATGCTTTGTTGACACTTTCCAAACAGGAGCCTGTGCCTTGTCAGGCTGCAGTACAGATCCGCTCTGTATGTACATGACAGCTTCACTCCTTTCTACATTCTCAGGGGTCTTAAACTGCTGCTCTGGGGCCTGCCTCTTATTGCATTCCAACTCCCTCTGAACTTCTGAGTTAACTTTTGGCTTGCTTGCAAAGGAGGAGCTCCCCACAGGGGTCTCCAATTCTCCTCCGCCAAAGAGGCCTTCATGGTTCTTCCCTTGCTTGCGAATCTCAGATGGCAGAATGGGCCTTCTGCCTTTGGAGGCCTGTTCCCCTTCCAAGGAATCTTCTCCAGCAGGTTTTGCTCCGTAACCAGGTGCTTCCTTCTTTTCACTCTCCGAGGCAGGGGCTGCTGAGGGCTTTGTGTCTGTGGGGAGGAGGCTGCCAGCAGGGCTGTTTGCTGGTTCTTCTGCTGCCATCAGCTGAGCTGTGTGAGCAATGCCAGCAGGCTGGATATAGCCATGGATCGGCTGGCGGACGGAACTGACGGGCTGATTTAGAGCCCTATCAAAGGCAGACGTTTCTGTCTGGAGAGGCATGTAGTGGGCTGGCACTGGATGGGATTTTCTCTGAGATACTGTGTCTGTGGCAAGTTCAGGGCTTCCACGAGCACTTTCCTCTTTCACCAATTTCTCTCTAACTTTTACTCTTTAAGAAAGAAAAAGGATTAAAGCTGTGAACAGCAATACCCAATCTGGAAAGGAACACAGACACCTACTGTGGGTACAGACAGCAACATTGTAGTAAAATAAAAACCAATGCATCAAAATTAAGCAATCTTATGATGCAACCCCTTCCTTCCCCAGGTCTTAGCAGTAACACTGCTCAAAAACAGTCAAGTGATTCAGGGGCCATGGACATGCATGACTCCTGAGAAGGTAACTGTGCAAGCTCTGGGAACATACAGCATGTTCTCATGAGATCACAAGTGTGTTTGCCAAACAGCACATACCCATAGTCTCAAACAAACAAGATGATCAAAACTGCTTTTTATATTATCAGAGTGTTGGGTTCAGCCTGAAATTGCAAATTCTACTGGCAGCTGTGTATGCAGTCAGATGTTTGAAGATGTCTAAACACTGGGAAGCTTACATCACACCAAGACGTTGTTGCATTGGGGAAAGAGGTGAAAAGAAATGTTATCTCCACCTAGCCCTTCAGATATTTTGCCAGAGACTGGTTTACTTGTGTTTTTGTATATCATTTAAGATATCTGAAAAATCATATGTAGTGTAACCTGTTTCAGTAAGTGAATAAAAACATTGAAAGGGCAAGTCCTAAACCCAAATGCAGAACTATGGCATGGCTGTTGCTTTTCAGAGAGCTTGCAGGGAAAAAAACCATTTAAAAACTGAAACAGGTATTCTGTTTTAAAATGTTTCATTACATTCTAACATGCAAAACTTGCAACAAAAACAATTGTTCCCAAAAGTTACCTTACTTCAGTGTGTTTTCTAGAAACACCTCTGGACTTGTGCAACATCCATGCAAATCAGAGTTTTATTTAACATTTCTAAATGGAATATAGCAGCACAGAGGGAGACAAGCATGTGCAGCCAGGGGCTGCCTTTGCTGGAGCTGCTGCTGCAGGTAAAGCTCTCCAGCACTTTCACAACCTCACCAAGGCTCAGACACCTCACAGGGTGAGTGTCTGCAGATAACACACACAGTATTAAAAATGAAAGCCCTGTACTCCCTCCCCTCCCAAATGGGTATGAAAAAATAATTTTAGTTTCAAGGAAAGAGAGAGAGTCAAACTAGGAAACTACAGTTTGAATGTAAGTAATCCAGCTCAAAGTATGTGCAATTCCAGGCTTGCTACCAACAGACTTTTTGGAGTTTACATCATTAAGAAAAAAGAAAAAAAGTAAGGTTTAGGGGGAAAAAAAGCAAATTATTTAAGAGAATAATTCAGGATATCCAAAGTTATTTGAAACACCACTCTTTCTAATATTTTGGTGCTTCTTACCTCTGAAGATTGATGCACTTGTCAGGCAGAGTTACTTAAGCACATAAAGTGTGTTAAATCTGAAGAAGTATGCTTTGAACTACATGTACCAAGCATTCTCCAGAACATCCACACCAATGTTAGTACTGGGTTATAGGTATTACTTTAACCAGGAACATGAAAAACAGTCTTCCTGCAATGATTTTCATGGTGGGCTTACTGTAAATGTTACCAAACCAGGAGAAAGCAGCTGCCTGTAGCTTTGATAAAGATTTTGTTTTACTTTTCCATGTAATTTTTCTTTTTTACTTCTATTGTACCATCTCCTTTGGAATTCAAGGAGTTACTTGTAGGGAATGCTAAGATGGAAGGGTGTACAGTATAAAAATATGCTGGTTTGCAGAGCACAAAATGACATAAAATAAGAAGTTATAAAATCTAGTGGAAGCCAGAATGGTTGTAGCTGTGGAAGAAGCTTGGGGAATTTGTACTTCTTCATCAAAACACCAATTTGTTTTAAGTTAGAATAAAAGCAGATGCTTCAGAAAAGTTTCACAAGCTTTTTATTCACAAAAACCTTCACTTTCTTACTTGCTGCTGTTAAAGGAAAATTAAGGGCAAGTGTTAAATGTAGATAGTAAAAGGAAAGACGGGGAGTTTGCAGTCTGATTGTTAGCCACACAGATATGCTTCATGATACCTGGAGGGCCAGCTGATAAGTGAAGGTGTGTCCCCTTCCGAATCTTTCTGAAGAAACCATTCAGGTTTTGCTTTCCCTGCACTACTACAGAAAACAGAACTTCAGGTAATTTCTGAGACCTCAATACATGCTCCCATTATTTCTTCCAGTCTCCCTTCCCCACTGCTTTTTTTCTTTTTTTTGATTACTCAGTTGCAGAGGACAGTTTTAGAAAACAAAAGCAATGTACACTAATCCAATTCAAAGGTAATAAACTGGGAAAGAAATGATTATATAATCCCACAAACATATACAAAGTATGCAAAGTGGTAAAGATTCTGCAGAGGTAACTTTGTGCACATTGTCCAAAAATTGAGAAGTGAAAGCAACTACACAACCTTATTTTTTCATTTTCCACTGTGGGTCAGTTTGTGTAAGGACATCTGTAAAAGCTAGAAAAATAATTCCTTTAATTTGTGATTTAAAGTGGTAGAGATTGCTGCAACCAAAACAAAGGAGCAGTACGAATTTAATGAAGTGGAAAATTAATAATGCTGCATCATATTTCCAAAGAAATTCTCAGGAGCATCTGGAACCCCTCTGTCCTCTTGTAACCCTGTATCACAGAGCTTCAGAAATGCCCACCTGGTTAGCACACACCAAAGACACTGTGTCACTGGGTGACCTGGCACAGGAAAAACTTAAGGAAAAAAGTGACTCCTAATTTAATCTTGCCTTGACTTTATTCTGTTCACATTTTGGAGTTGAAAGCAAAAAAAGAAAGAGGAGCTTTTAAAAGCCCTGCAGCAGTGTAAGAAAGGCTGTTTGCTTCCTACATAAAGTTTCTCAAAAACTTTCCTAAAGCTCACCCTCACCTACAATCCCCCAGCAACAGTAGAACACATCAAGTACTTTTAACCTTGCAGGCACAGCCTGTCCTGCCACATTAATGTTTACAAACTCACTTCCCAGAGGTGACAAGCATCCAGGATGCTTTCCATTACTTATGAAAGAACTTTTCCATTGGAGAAGAGCCATTTGGGATAACACCCCCAAATTAAGTTCCAGGTCATATACTTCATTTTTTCTTAACTACTCTTTTATGAAAAATAGTCGGAAAAAGTTAAATCAACAACTGTTCTGGAGATAACAGTGTATTTGATGCAAGTAAGTTTAAATTTGAGAACTCACCTACTGTTGTCATTGAATCCAAATCTATCTTAGAACAGCAAACACCAACTGTTGAAACACCTTCTGTTTGTTCCAAATGTTTTTGAATCCCTAACGGAATTGACCAAAGAGGAGGCAAAACCTTTCCACAGAAGCTGACTAGAAGCAACTACCTGGAATTGTTTTGAAGCACAGGAACTTCCTTCTCTTTTAATGTGTACTTTGGCACAATTTTATAGTGGGCACGGCCCAAGCAGTAATTATTTGTACTTGATCATTCATCCTTTGAAGAGTGCAATCAGAAGACCGTTTGAATTTAATCAGCCATTTCAGGAGCCAAATGCAGGCAATGTCAAATGATACCTCCTCAGTGATGGGTAACTGGATTAATTATTAAATCTTAGTACTGAAGTCACAAAAGCTTTTCATATATATTCCAAAGTGAGCTGCATTTATTTTCCAATTTAAACTTGGGAAATTTAAATTTAACAAAACCGATTTTATGGCCTGTATATAATGTGGAACTGACTTCAGAACAGCAGTCACCTGAAAAACTGGAATTAGCCTTTTTTTTCTCTTGTGCAAATAGCTTTATAGGGACCACCACAGAGCAACTTTAAATGGACTGCATGGACACAATGACTTTTTTACCACTCAGAATCAGGGACAAGTGTTTCAGAGAGGTTATTCTCACATCTCTGAATATTATACCAGGGAGTACACACTGGCACTGAAAGTGTCAGGGGTATTAAATAATGGGCTCTTGGCAATATGGCCTTTAAAATACCAGCTACTGCCTACATGTATATCCAAACAAGAGACCAAATCCCATATTTAAGCTCTTGGCTGCTTTAAGTACTACACCACATCTTGGTGGGTGCAGATAGTTTCCTTCACAAGATAGACAGCAATTAGGGGAAATTTTTTTTATGCAAATACTACTCAAGCCTCATCCAGAAAAAAATCTGAAATTAGAGATAATGCAGTCAGCAATTTGTATTATATTATTACTCACAGAATAGTTTGAGTTGGATGGGACCTTTAAAGGTTATTTAGTCCAATCTCTCTGCAATGAGCAGGGACACTTTAACTAGATGAGGTTGCTGAGAGTCCCATTCAACATCACTCTGAATGCTTCCAGGGATGAGGCATCTACCTTCTCTCTGAACAACCTGTGCCAGTGTTTTACCAGCCTTTTTGTAAGAAAATGTTTTCCTTATATCTAGCATCAATCTACCCCTCTTTTAGTGCAAAACCATTCCTTCTTGTCCTATCAGAAAAGAGGAATGCCCCTGTCAAAAAGTCTGTCCCAATCTTACAATCACCTCCTGCAGCACTGAAGGGCTGAAATCAGATCTCCCTGGAGCCTTTTCTTTTCCAAGCTGAACAACCCCAACTGTCTCAGCCTTTCCTCACAGGAAAGGTACCCCATTGCTCTGATTATTGTTGTGGCTCTCTTCTGGACTTGCTCCAACACTCCCATGTCTTTCCTGTGCTGAGGATTACAGATACAGTATTCCAGGGGGAATCTCATGAGAGTGGAGTAAAGGGGCAGAATCACCTCTCTCAACCTGCTGACCATGATCCTTTTGATGTGGCCCAGGACCCATTTATCTTTCTGGGCTGCAGGTGCACATTGCCAGCTCATGTCCAGCCCCTCATCCACCAGTTCCCCAAAGTTCTTGGCAGAGCTGCTCTCAATCTGTTCAACCCCAGACTGTTCTGGTACTACTGGGGCTTGCCCCAGCCCAGGGGCAGGACTTTGCACTTGGCCTTACCAAAGCCGTCAGGAGACTCTGATAAGCCCACTTCTCAAGGGGGACTTGTCCATGTCCCTCTGGGTGATTTTCCCATCCTTCAGGAGTGTCAACCACACCACTCATCTTGGTGTCATCTGCAAAACTGCTGAAGGTGCACTCAACTCCCTTATGTCATTGAGGGAGACATTAAATATCCCTGGTCCCCACTGAGACCCTTAAGGGACACCACTTGTCACTGATGTCCATCAGGACTCTGAGCTGCTGACCACTACTCTGGATGCAGCTGTCCAAACAATTCCTCATCTACTGAACAATCTGTCCATAGCTCTTCAATTTAGAGAGAAGGATGCTGTGGGGGACTGTGTGCTCTTGCAGGAGCACAGGCAGAGACATCTGTAGCCTTTCCCTTGTCCCCTTACATAGTCACTCAGCCACAGAAGGCCACTAGATGGGACAGGCAGGACTTCCCTTGAAGAAGCTGTGCTGGCTGTCTTGAATCACCTCCCTGTCCTCCATGTCCCTTAGCATAGCTTCTGACTGGATCTGTTCCATGATCTTCTCAGGCAGAGAGGTGAGGCTGACAGGGCAGCAGTTTCCAGTATCCTCCTTTCAACCTTTTTTAGAGATGGGTGCAATGTTTCCCTTTTTCCAGTTACTTGGGACTTCACCTGACTGCTCAGATATCATGGAGATATATCAGCCAGTTCCCTCAAGACTCCAGGATAAATCTAATTGGGTCCTGTAGCCTTATTTTTGTTCAGTTTCCTCAGGCAGTCAGGAACATGATTTTATTCTTATAATGGAAGGGACTTTGCCTCCCCAGTCACCACCCTGCTGTCCACCCACTCATGAGGTGTGGAAAGTGAGGTTGCTATTGAAGGCTGAGGCAAAAAACTAGCTGAGCCTTCTCCTCATCCTTTGTTACCAGTTTGCTTTGACCTTCCATATCCAGCTAACATACCTGTAGAAGTCCTTGCTATGCTTTGCATTCTTTGCCAAATTCAGTTCCAGCTTCACCTTGTCCCTCCTAACCTCATCTCTACACAACTGGGCAATGTCCCTATACTCTTCCCAAAACACCTGTCACTGCTCACTACTGTGCATTCACTTCTTTAATAATCCATGTTGGTGTCTTTCCTTTTTTTTCCTGATTTCTCACAACTGGGAACTGAAAAGCTCTTGTGCTCTATGGAAAGCATAAATGGTTGAGTTTATACCAGATACCTCAGTTTCTTAAAAGTAGTCAATAGTGTTCAGCGTGCACATATGTATAAAATTAAGTTCTCATTTACATAATTTTTAGTTGCAACATTTTAAGTTAAGGTTTTACAGTTATTATTTTCTATCTATCCGCCCAGCAAGAAATTAAAGACTCACACTTAGAGAAAATCATACTTTAAAAAAATTCTTAGTCACACATTATTTTCAGTCAGCATAAGAATTTGACAGTATTTCTATACCACACTGAGAAATTGTAATGTAAAATTAGTGGAAACTATTTTTTTTTTCTCCTTCTGGAAGAATCTGGTTACCCTATTACCACAGTATATTTGTCAAGTCTACAGCAATTCAGCATAGAATTTTAACTCTCCCTTCTGCCCCTTCATGCATATATATGCCTGATATTATCTAAAAAATTGTCTACCACAGTACAAAAGACTTTTACACTTTCACATCAGGAAAGCAAATCAACTATTATTTCAACTGACCCAAGACACTCTTCAGTTTTTAAGTTTGCAAACTGTTTTGTTTTGGCAGAAGCCATCATAAAGATAGTCAAATCTTCACTGAGAAGCAGCTTGCCTCTACTTAGAAGCTCCCAGACAGCAATTGCAAGATATAGAAGAAAGAAAGTTAAAGACTTGCTCTAATAGGTACCAAAAAACAAAACCCAAGGAGATTTAGAACCATAACTCCTTCAATTTCTAGTTTGTGTCCTCCCCACAAAGGGCCTAATTTCAGCAAAAATTCTATAAATATAAAGTGAAACCAAGGACATAGCTAATTAGAGAAATACATAGCCACTTCCTTGTATCAGACACACACTGTGATAAATAAACCCAACTAATCCATCCTGAGACATCCAAAGCAACTAAATACATTCTTCAAGGGTAATAAATACACTCTCACTAATACCGTAGACACTGATGCAGAAGCTGAGTAAGATAAAGGAATCTACAGCAAAAAAAAAAAAAAAAAAAGAAATCATACCTACCTTTGTCTGCTGTTACTGTGCAAGGGCTGGTCATTCTGCAAGTGGGTGGGTGAGGCTGCCCGCTTGGGTGAGGAGAGGGACTCTCGGGGGGTTTGCTTTGGTGGCATTGGCACTTCGTTATAGCAGGAAGAGTCTCGTCCAGAAAGGGAAAGGGAGGCAGAGCTATCCAAGGCTGCTGAAGGCTCAGAAGCCTGTCTAATGGCACTGTCATCTGCTTTTCTAACACCCTTTTCATTTGAGAGGTCATCTTTATCTTCACGGCTGGAGTACTCTTTGGAATCAGAAATCGCACTCTTTGATGACTTTGTCTCAGTCCTGGAAAAATAGAGGCTGCCATAGTCCTTGTTTTCATCATCTTGCCTTTCACTTTTCACTCCCTTTCTTTCCACGCTGTCAGGATCTTTCCTTGCCCGTATATATCTGGATGAGTAGTCAGAATCCAAATCAGACTCAAGGGCTAATCCATACTTCTCTGCCAGCTGGCGTCGCCTCTCTGCCTTGTACCTGGCTATTCTCTCTGCTTTTGACTCCAGTTCCTGGACATCCATATTTGCTGTACTGTACAAGGGCTCTTTATTACTTCCTGTGGTTTCTGATCGGTATCTGGATGATCTGGGGTGTTTCTCTACAGATGAATCTGAAGTTTCCTCCTCCTCATTTGATCTTCCTGTCAAAAGTACAACATATATGAGCAAGTCCTTCCCAAAACTCCAGGTACCCCATCCACCCCTCAAACTGATTGAACTAAAAGCTTTCCATTTTCTTACAAATCAAAGTGACTGCACAGACACATTATATTTTTGCACTTTTGTCTCCAAAAGCACACACAAACAATTAAGAAATATGTATTAGGAATAATTCTTTAATAAGTAATAGTTCTCAATTCAAATAGTTTTTTTAAAGCAATAAACATTTTTCAAGTAAGACAACTGGAGACTTAAAAGGCAATTTAAAAACCCCAAACAACCTGACAGAGCTCTTCTGTAGAAGAGCTTCTAGGCTGATAGTGTAGCAAACATGGAGTAATTCAGCATTGCAATATGGCCTGCCATGTGCCACTCACCTAGGTGGGGGCTGTATGGGTCAGTTGCTCGCATATATCTTGGTGTGTCTTCCTCTAGCAAACGGTGTGTGACTGATCCTGGGCAGTTTTGTAGAAGAATAGGCTGTGTATCATTCTCAATTCCCTCTAAGCGCCTAGCTATTCTTTCCTTTCTGAAAAATATGTGAAAAATGTGAAAACAGGCATCTTGAAGATTGGAGGGCATAGTTTCTACGAGGAGGTAACAAAACAAGCTGTGTGTTTTGTTTTATGGGCCAAACACTTTTTTCCTTTACCTTTTCATTTCCAAAAAATCTCGGTTGTTTGGTTCAAAGAGTTTTCTTAATTCTGAAACTGAGACAACAAAACATTATGTAGCTTATAAAACAATAAGTTTCAGAAACTTGCTAAAATGTTTTAGAATAAGAAGGAACAGTCAAACAAAGTTCAATGGTTTGAAATAGCTTTTGGGAGGAAATGAGCATTTTCCTCTTGTTTTCCTAGTTTATTAAGGTTGTGCTGTCAGAAGTGCATTAGGCACATAGGTGTGACCATCAAGTACTCCTCTCCACATACTTCCAGGCTAATCCCAAATCTGCTATGTCCATCCTAGCAGTTTTCAAGATGTAGTGTATGCTGGACAAGTTGTATTTTGATTAGCTAAAGTCAAACTTAAGTGCCCTAGTAACCCATTTCAAAACCAGGTATTATGGAAAGTCTGCTTGCCCTGCCTACTCAAAGGTCAGGGACTGACCATGTTTAAATAGAAGCAGTAAGGAAGAGGTCCCCTCCTCCTTACTTTCCTCCACACCCTTATATTGATCAAATCCCCAGAACCCCAGTGACTCATTGCTGAAGTGAAAATTACCATGCACCATCATGGTACCTCTTGCATGGTTAATAACTTGCTACTTTGCTATAACTTTCCCTAGTAATTTTAATTTTACATACTTTCCTTCTCTTCCCCTGAAGCCTTTGCTGGTGTGAAGTGCCAGCAGACAGCTGCCACAGTCCACAAAACTGCAGTGAACCAAGGGGAGGCACGATAGATGAAGTAATCCCTATATATACCCACATCTGTGCACGTGCAGACCACACTGCAGCAGTGAGTGCTACACAAATAAGTGCAGGGTGGCTTCTTACCACCAGGAAGAGAAACTGCCCAGGCTGTCCAGGGAAGCAGTGCACTGGGGTGGGGTGTGCCTAACACACAGACACGCACATCCACATATTGTGACCTTGGCAAACGTGGTGCTGAAAGCTGTGTGCCCCTATTCTTGAGCCAATGCACATCTGGGGCTCTAACCCTGTTGACCCAGGGATCAAAAGTTAAAGCAAGTGAAAGTCTATGCCTGCTAAACTGGCAGAGATTGCCATCAGAAACACCTGATGAGTCAGGAGTGTCTAGCTGACATTGTTCCACTGCAGAGGTAAACGTATCAGCTTATTTTTCTTGCTACCAGATCTCATTGCTCTAGATAATTGGAAGATAAATATTACTGAAACACCGCCCTTTTAAGGTCAGATGCACCTTTTCTGCCTTCCCTCTGCTGCAAGAACTTGACATGCATGGCTTGGTCAGGGTTCCAGCTGAGCTGACTCATGCAGGAAGTTTGCTGTACTCAATACCAGTGCTCACACCTCACAGATACTGTTGACATTGACTGTCACATCAACCTTACATGCTGAAAAGCCTGAAAGTAGGACTACAGATAAAATGTGCAGGATCATCAAGAATTAACACATTCTGATCCTGAACCAACCCCAAGGCAAAGATGAGCCTTTATGTTGTGTTTTCACAGACTTTTCTCTCAATGCATGAGCAGTTTCCACTGTTGCCCTGCGTACTCAAGCTGTGCTGGCAATGCAATCAGCCATTTGAAACCAGCCTTCATTTCAGATCCACACCAAAGGAAATTATTTCTCATAAAGACTTTGCTCTCACCTCCCCAAATCTACTGTTTCATTGTGTTCCACCAGCTATTAGAGTTTTTCTGTTCCGTCTTTCCTGTTCCATCCGTTGGCTATATACACACAACATTGTCAAAACAAAACCTGTAATTGTCTGTCTTCAGACAAGTCAAAGGCCTCTGGAACTCAGAGTTACTAAAATCACATTCCATCCACATCCTGATCCTTTTTTTTTTCCCTAGTCACCAATTTATACAGTCACCAAATCCATCATCAGAGAACAGGTCTTTTACAAGCTTTAGTTAATCTCTAAAGCACAGCTTCATTTATTAGTGAAAGTCTTCTCTCCCCCCACCCTAAGTTGTCCACATACAAGAAATGTGGAACATCCAAAGAACTCCTAAAGCATTAGCTCAACACTCTCCTGCTACTTGCTAGCTGAAGTTCCAGAGATTCTACTACCACTTTGCAGACCTAAAAAGAGCACAGGTCTCATGAAAAATGTCTCCCAACACCTCCCCAAACAACGTGGGACAAAAATAGCATGGGACTACTCCATGCTGCCTTACACTTTTTCCAAGGTTGAGATTACAGAAGTAATTTCAGCAAGGTTGGACACAACATCTGCAGAACCTTTTGGGGGAAAGCAGTTCCAGCAATATTCTTGTTTTGGTAAGGAGGGAAAAAGAAGCACAAAAAAAAAGCAAAACCAAAAGAAGATAAAATGAAGAAAATCTTCTAGCCTAGTGGTTTCTTTTTGATGAATAAAATATTTTACTTCAAAACATAAAAATCAGTTGGAGACATTTCACTCCCAAGGACACTGATTGGCCCTTGCAAATTTAGGTGACCAATTTCTCATTTTTAGTTCACAATTTGAGTATGTTGGTGCCAGCTCCCATCTGTCCATGGGATGTTTTCCCATGTGACCATCACAAATAACACCATGGGAGCGCTAAAGAACAGCAACACTTCTACCTAAAAAGTAGCACAAAAATCTGATTCAGCACACAAGAAAACACTAAGAAGCTTAAAATAATTAATTTCACAGTAAAAGCTCCTTATCTAGATTACTTCATGGCAACACATTTGTAAGCACCATTGGTCAGTTAAGGGCAAGAGGAAGAACAGTCACAGCTCAGAAACAGCTCTGAACTTGAGGCTTTATTTTAGGATGTTGAGCAGGATGCTGTGGTGGGACACCCTCTGAGGTAAACTGTCAAGAGGCATCTTAATTATGGCAACTGTAGTCCTTCCAAACAAAATTTACTTCAGAATACCTTTATTTAGGAAAAACAGTATTGTTCTGTATGTTGATCCAGAATGAAAAAAAAAAAAAAGTATATTTGGAGGGCATCTTATGTTTTAAAACCTCCTTAAATTAAGGTGGAATATTTCTTATAGAAATATATATTCACAGAAATCTTTCCAAAACCTGCTGCAGAATATGAACATACTGAAAGCCCTTTTTGACAGCTGCAGAAGGGACATGTGAATAAAGTTGCAGCCATGAGACAGCAGTCTTCTTTTTACAACACAGAAGCTGTAAAAACTCAATTAAGCCTTCCAAAAGTTCATAATAGAGAGGGAGCATGTACACTTGTGAAGTCTGGGTAGACATGGATCAAAAGGTTACCTGCCAGAGGATTAATTTCTCAGAGATGGTAAATAACCATTGCAACACAGGTACCACATATTTTCATTTTGAGGAAAATTTAACAGAATAGCAAAGCCTACCAGCCTCATTCCTACTTCTTCCTCTCCACAACTGGAAAGGTGATGGTCTTAAAACTAGACTGGAAAAGCATTTATCTTCTGTTTATGCCAGCAAACATGTATTGACATGTTCAATGCCCAACTGCAGGCCTCAGTTCAGTCTGTATCAGTTGAAAAGTAAACATATCCCTTCAATTTCTCAACATATGCAAACCTGGATCACAATTAGGCTCTAGAAAATAACCTGGATTTTCAAAAAGCCCTGGACTTTAAGTAGTCCCCTTGGAATGCAAACAAAAGCTCCCACTGCTGATTCTTAAGACTGGTACACACCAAATATGATGCCTTCATTATGAGACTATTTTTTTGAAAAATAGAAACATCCTGGAATAGAAATTAGTTCACTGTGAAGCAACTTACATATAAGGCTTCTCAAATGAAGGCTCAGTTAAATTGCTGGCCACATGACTGTAAGGCTAAGGAATAATGAAGGACTATGGATTATTACTTTCTGGTGCTGTCAGAAGTCTGTATTGCATAAATGCACATCACTCTATTCCATCATTCTGCCAACAATGTTCCTTTCTGAACATCTGTAACGATCATATTTAAAAGCAAGCATGTCACTTATATAGCATTTAAATGCTATGCTGGAAGAAGTGTTTCTTTCCAGAGGAACTCTGCAACAAATGACATTAAAAGAGCAAACCAGTTCCTTCATGTTGGAATTAGTGCATTTAGCCTTGTAGCTAGTTTGAAAAGAGTAAATACCACCAGAACAAACACACACATAATTTTAATCCAAGTTCTGATGTCCATGACATCCTTGAATGAAAGGAACACCTTTGTGCCAGTTGCACATAGTTCCTTAGTTAAATGTCACCCTTTGGGGGTCAAGCACATTATAATTTTCTCTAAATAATTTAAGAGAATTAATTCTTGCCTCTACCTCAACTGTGTCAAATGATAAAGATGGAACTGCTGTTTTCTTTAGAAATTACTCACACTAAGAAATTTGGAAAATATAAAATACCCCCCAAACTAAACTCCATATGTACTGCAGGCCTTTTAACATGCAAGACAAAAATTCAAGTGCAGTCAATTGGTCATGCAAGCACAGTGAGTCCACCAACCACCAAAGGGCCTGGAAAGAGCTGTGACTTAACAAGTCAAGTTAATACTTTTGAACTCAGGATTAATCTATCTGTAAAAATAAACTCTGTGAAGTTTTGGATTTCAACTACTAGCCTATTGAAACAGGTAAACAAAGCTGAACTTTATGCAGCAGGGATGCAGGAAGGTCTCATAACAGAGCATTGTGGTTCATCCCGTTTCATCCTTCATGCACACTTCACAGGGAAAACTCATTTACAAAACATCTGTGCTTCAGTGATTTTAACTGTGCCTTGTACTTGCATAGATGAAACTTCACATGCTGTTAAATTACCACTTGTGTTCACAGCATGTCTCCCTCACCTACCTTTGGGAAGTACTGCTAAGAGATTAGCATCAATATCCTTTGTGCTGTTCGCAAGTTCTTCTTTATCTTCAAGGGAGAACTCCTTCTGAAAACTGAAAGCAACATCTGGTTTACAGAACTGTGGATGTCTCTGCTGCAAATCAAATAAACCCAAGACATAACCAATTTACTGCAAGATAGTCTAACAGAGATACAAAAGAAAATATTTTCCCTAAGAATGAGCTAAGAAATAACCCAAAGAAACTCAGAAAGCCAAACCTAACATAATTTGAAACTTGTTTGGAACTGACTGTGAGACATTTTTGCATTAGATTACTGACTGCCTTCAAAATGCTCTACTAAGCAAGTACATTTAACATAATCTATATTGAATGGTTCTTCATAAATATTAAAACATGTCATCAAAGGCAGTACTGCATGTACACTCCACCTAGAAACCTTCTGCACGACTACTCTGTTGCTGTTACTGCACTGTTCTCTGGATCTTACACAGTTTACAATATTCTAATAGTACCAGATCATTTAATTTTGTACCATGTCTTTTCAAAACAGGAAAACTGCCCATTTAAATGAAACAAAATATTTCTTTAAATATGTTCATTAAATACGTAAATTTTAACTTTAAAATGTGGGTATCATAATGGTCTAAAGTAGATCCCAACTGTTTAGAGTGACTTTTTTGGAGGAAGTGCTCCTCCTTGTAAGCTCCTTTTTTTTCTCCAATCAATAAAAATAGAGAACAAATGATTGTATTCAGCCATTCTGACTATCCCAGCTGGGCATAAGAAAACTCATAATGGTCTTAAAGCCTTTAATAAACTGTGTAGACAGGTGTAACAGATATAAATCCTCACAGTGATCCCAGGTTCTTCATTTTGTCACAGCATTGGTGTGCTGTATGATTTAATGTCATTCTGATTAGAAAAACTGCACAGTCTTACTGTTGGAAAATCCTTCCTGAGGACAGATTTTAAATGGCTGCTTTTTTTTTTAAGGGTATGAATTTTGTACTCACTATTTCTAAGGAATAATTCTCCTTGAAAAGAGTTTTAACATATATTGACTAATATGTTTCATAAGTATTCCCATTTATAAATATATTGTTTATAAATAACATCTCTTTTAAAGATTTTGAGGGGAGAATAAAACCCTTGAAATGACAATGAAGAAACTGGGTTGTGTCACAACCAGGCACCATGCCACCTGCTGCAAATTGTCTCCAACAACTGCACTTAGAGAAATTATTTCAGGTACTGCCAAGAAAAGCAATGTTAACCACTACAGAAAATAACAAATAGAAGATGGAGAGCTGCAATAAGCTGTCCATTAGAGAGAACTGTGTGTCCTTACACAGCAAACAAATGGTAATTGAACTAAACAAAAATCCAAACACAATGAAAAAACAGCAGCCACAAGCAGATGGATCCATGTGTCATCTGAGACTGGGCAGAGACTCAGACAGTTAACTGGATGTTTTTCTATGCCTGACCCCACACTGCCAACACTTGCAATTCTTACTAGCCTCACAATATATTCTTTTCTTACAGACACACTCCTGGAGAACACTGGATGGAGAGATAGCCAGTTCCCATTTAAAAGCAGACTTTAGCTGAGGATGAGTTTGAAAAATGCAAATAATATTGGCCTAAGGCTATAAACCAAGCCCAAATTTATTTTGCCAAATCAACTTAATTACTTAAGACAAAAGTGCTGAGGGATCCAGCTCATTTGAATGAGCTTCAAAGTCATTCAGATTTTGAATACCTGGGCTTTATTTAGCAGTATCTCCACTTGCTTTCATAATGTCTATGACAATGCAGCACCTTAAGCTTCCCTCAACAAGGGGCTTTGTGCAGAAAAGCATTCACTGAACAGCAGAATCCTTGTTTAAATGAAATGTGTGTGAACACCCACCACTATGCCTAATTCCCACATGAATTTTCAAGGGTAAAATCATGGAATCAGGACTGGCACTAGCCTGATGGTTCCATAAACAACCATATTATTGGATTGCTTGTAAACTAGTTACATTCCCCCTGCTCCTCCCCTCCAGGGAGCTCTAGTGACTTTGAAGGCAGAGCTCCTTTAAACCCTGTTTAAATGTCTGTCACTGGGTTTCCATCCATTTGTTCTTGTGCCAGTGTTGTCAGGTACCTTGCTTATTTTCTTAAAAGAGGTTATCTTCATGTACTCAGATTTCTCAGGACAGGCTCTCAGTCTCATTGATTATCTGTTACAATGTCCTCTACTTATTCCAGTCTTAAGTAATCTTTTTTTTATATGGTGACCAGAATTGGGTAGTCTTGATTCCAGACTTGGGTCTCAGCAGTATCTTATGAAAATATGATTTTTTTAATAGTGAAAGCATTATTATATATCTAGCTGAATGCTGGGATCTACAACACATTTGCTTTTTTACATATACACTGTATTGGTTGCTCAATCCTGCATGAGAAACTAATATGCAAAGGCTTTTCTTTCATCAGTTGCAAGTAACAGAAAAATTTATCAGCCCCCAATGCACAACTGTGCACTTAGTATTATTACATTACATCCTTTTTCTATTACTCCTCATCCAGTTCTTCCTGTATGGGAGCTCCCTCCTCCTTTATACAGAGGGTGGCTTGCAGCCTTTGCTCACTCATTAAAATTCCCTAAATAGCCACAAACTTCCTAAGCTTAACCCTCACTGCACTAGACAGCATCACAGGTTATCTGCTTTGTGAAGGTCCCTTCACAGTTTCCCTTGTGCCCCCATTTTCCACTTCCCTCTGGACAGACTGTCAACCATTACTGTCTATTTTTTAAAGATTAACAATTATCAAAATTTTTAACAAAATCATACACTGTTTTGTTCACAATGTAGGAGTTTTACCTCTTCAGACACTTTTGTTTTGCTCTCTCTTGCTCAGCTGCAGGTGGAATTGCTTATTTTAAATGTTTGCACATGAGAAAACCCAAATGTTTTAATCCAATGCATAATTACATTGCTTTCCCAAGCACAGAGGATTCAGAGACAGCACTGCTCTGAAGATGACAGAGTCAAGCCAAACAATTGAGTATTTATAGACACATACATCAAATTAGTTCTAAAAATGAAACTAGGCATATTTAGGACATGTCACAGTGTTCAATAAGAACATTCATTAGGAATCTAAATTGAGTTGGAATGATGTTAAGGCAATTTCAAATTAAAAAAAATTAGAGGAGGCTACTCATCACTATATATAAGTGTTTTAAAAAACAAACTCATAAGTAATTCCTTAAAAAAAAAAATCCCTTTTTACTCAAAGGGATCTTTCCAGACCTCTCCCTGCTTTATTAGTTTCTCTGCTGGAGGAGCACTCACAGCATCAATTCAATTGCTTAAGCAGATTCAGATAGTCAGACTTGGATTGCCAAATCTATTGTACCTTCAAACTCATCCAAAACCCTCTTCTAGAAATGCCACAACTACATCTAGTCATGCTGTAAATTTAGGGTAAGATTCTGAGCAGCAGCACTATGAATTTTTGCACTTAACAGCTAGGCTATGCACATTTATTATTAAAATAATTAGAGAATACATGGGTTTCTCTAAAAAATAAAAAGTTAACCAGACATTTGAAAGAATTCTTTCTTGAATCCCTGACAAATCTGGATATTGAAAGGGGAACTTATTGTCTGTTTCTTGCTTGAAATATAGCTTTTGATCATGATTGCATTCAGGAAATGCAATCAACAGCATGAGGTTCCACCAGTTTGTTTCACACAGGATTTGTGTGTGGCTTGGCCTCAGGTCCCCAACAAACTCATTATACTCTCCATTGTTCAGGAATTCAGATGATTCCTGTTAAAACACAGGCAACAACATTTCACAATCTCAATAGTTTGTCTTTAAAAACAATGTGCAATGCAGGATTAGTGGAGTACTTGACAGTCTCAGTAGTTATACTGTTCTGGTACCTTCCAGAGTAAGTGTGAGCTGCATGCTGTACATCAGGGATTCCAGGCTGAAACCTTCATCTGCTGCTGCAGCAGCAGCATATGGTTTCTAAATAGCTGTCCCACTAACCTAGTTACATCCTTAAAAGCAACCAGAAGTTTGATCCAAATGCCACTGGTAACACTGACCTGCCATCCCAATTAAAGCTATGGCATATACTGAGATTTTATGATTGAAGTACAAAACCCACTTGTACCCCTGCCAGCCAGGTGCTGCTGTTCACTTCTCTTCTCTTTCTCTGCCTCCAGGAGAACTTCCTTCCCTGGACTCTGCTGTAAAATGTCCATTTTACGGTCATGTCCTTCTCTCCTGCTTTCATAGCACAGTGTGTCTTGTACACCATTCCCTCCATCCCTCTGCAGGACCTTAGAAACAACATGGCAGGGAACCAGGTGTGCTCCAGGTGTGTGCACTGGCTGAAAAGAAGCTCACAAAGATGAGCCTGTGCACTTGTGGCAGGTGGGTTCCTGTGCAGCTGAGCCAATGGAACAGCTGGTTCCTGGGGCAAGGGTCCATCCCCAGCTCCTGACCTCCTCTCTGTGCCATTTGGATGAGTCCAGCAAGCACAAATGTGGACACCCAAGGCAGCTTGGATGGGAAGAGAGAGGGAATGTGACCTGCCATCTTGCTTAACTGTTAATTGTATTCCCCTTACTCAGCCTTGTGCAAGTGTGCCCTAAGGACACAGACCACAGCCACAGCCCTGCATGGAAGCAACAGCACCAGCCCACTCATCTCTGCAGTGTCCCCTTCTTCTCTCCCCCCAGACTGCTCCCTGCAGGATGTATAATTAATTTACCCACTTCAGCTACCTGATTTACAGACACGTAAGTGTTCCAGGCTAGTTCACACTGGATGTCTGTACTCTGCCCATGCCATGCAAGGAAAAATGGGCATTAAAATGAGCATTGCAATGGCAGGAAGCTCAGTGCACAGTGGGACTTTCCCTTTAGTAATGTCAGCTAGAAAATTTAACATTACTGTAGAGGCAGTTGGTGTTTTCAATGCTTGATCAGAACATCTGCTCTGTACAAAAGCTTGGTCCTGTGAGAGGACCAATAATCACTTTTCCTGACAAAGGATAAATGTAGATTCAAGCAATGAAAGTTACTGCAACCAGCCATCTTCATTGGGCTAGAAAAACTCAACCTTACCTTAATGCTCTCTTCCTTAGGAGCAGTCGTGAAGGCTTAAATCTGATTGAGTTTCCTTTGGCAAAATCTGTGAAATAGAAAAAAAAATCACATCAATTTGAAGATCCTGTAATAAATGGGGAACTTCTGGTACACTGGGTTATAGTTTCCAATCCTAACCTTTTTCCCCTGCAAAAGACTGTGCAGAGGCCTTCTCTCTATGCAAAGGAGCACCTGCTGGCATGTCCAAGATGGTGAAAAACCAAAGCTTTGTGAAAATGAGTACAGACAGTAGATACATCAAAAGCATCAACATTTTATGGAACTGCCATGTTCTATTCCTAATATTTGTGGTTTAGCAGTACAGCCTGAGGTGATCATTTAAAATCACTGTTTCCCAGCTTCTAACATGGACAATGGACATGTTTATGAAGCACTCTGCAAATGAGAAATGCTGCAAACAGCAAGAGCCTTTTTGGCTGCAGCCTGGCAATACTATTAAAGCTGCATATTCACTGCAGAAGCCAAGAGATGTCCAGCTGAGGATCTGTTGCAATAGTATTACACATCCATGGCAGAAATATTTCTGAAGATTGCCTACTGTTTGGAAGCTCCCTTTTTTTTTCTGAATAGCCTTACAACATGCATTTCACAGAGGAACTCATGTTTACACTGAGAGCAAAACTGCAGCCTTATGTTAAAAAGCATGTTTTACAAAGCCTCTGGGTTCCCAAAACTGTGTGAACCATAACAAGCAATGGGCAATCTCCCCACCCTCTCCTAGATTAAACTTTTTAATTTCTGCAATCAAGTGCATCACCAGAGGGTCTAAATGATGACCAGTGGAAGGAGGGAACCTCCTCTCCCTCCATTCAGTGAGGATGCAACCAAGACACCCCAGAGCTCTGCCAGCCAGGGAGCAGGTCCTGGCCTGGGACTGCTGTGCAAAACCACATGGAGCTACTGACAACTCACTCCCAATGACAAATTGCCTTCCATCCCCATCTGTATTAAATCTACTACCCAAGACCCTACATTAATAAACAGTTGGTCACTGACACAGCAATCATTTTATTTTTCAAAACCAGACCCAGACTTCAGAACACAGTCCAGACTTTAGAACAATTCAGTGGCAGCTACACTCCTATTACCCTACCTCAGAGCTGAGATTTAACTATTTCAAGGAAGACCTAACTGCAAAAATATTTTTTTGCTTATGCACAGTATTTTAAGTCTGGGTAGAATGTCTCTTATTTTTGCAGAAAGGGTTTAATGAAACTTATTATAGCTGACAATATGGGTCTTAATTTAGAGAAGGTACATTTTGTCTAAGCATTTCAAAACTTCTTATCCTCTTCCATTTCCTTCTGCCACCCCTACAGGTATAAAGATTGAAAAAACTTCTAAAAAGCAACAGAAAAAGATGATTTTAACAACTTGATAAAGAAGCTAAAAATATGCAAAAAGGCATTTTCTAGGCATCTGCTACAAGTCAGTGCAGATTTCAAGCAGCTTTGATAATAGCAGTCTTCAACTTTATTAGGCAACTTTTCCTGTTTTTGTTAACATTAATTTTCTCTTTCCATTAAGTGGAGAATAAAGCACACATATTACACAAAAACATCTTGTTAGATCAAAATAGAATATTATAAGAAAAACAGTGTGAATGGTATATAAATCATTATATTTTACACTACAGCATTAAAAAGAATACTCTGAGCCATATGGATCCTCTAAAAAGGCGAGATTTACATTACTTTGAGAGGACTGTGCACTAACTTCCAAAGCCCAGCTCAGTATCAGCTTAGCTAATCAGAACCAGGCATATCTTAAATTTATAGCTGTTCCAACAGGATGCAACCCATCCTAGAATTATTGGCACTGGAACAGCTGTCCACCATGAAAACCACAAGCAGACCACAGAGAAATTCTGCGTAGCCCAGCCAAAACTGGGGAGGGAATATGAGAAGGGAAGAAAGGAGCCTGCACTGCTTCCCAGGGAGCAGGGAGGGAGAAGGGCTGCTAGGAGGGGCACACCAGCCAGTTTGGCTCTTGCACCCCTTAAACACATGCAGCAACATTCATACACACCACATCTTTAATGCCTCAAAATAATCTTAAAACTCTGCTGTGTTTCACAGGGGTGAGTCCCGATCTTCCCCCACATCCCAAACACAGAAAAACTTAGCAGACAATAAAATTCCATTACAGAGTTTTGATATTTTATGTATTTCCTCCTGTTCAAATTAAACACCATGTGGGGGGGATTAAAGTCCAATAAAACTTACTTACCACAATATGGAAGTCTTAAATACAAACACAGGAGGAAAAGTAAACAACTCTGTCTCAAAAGACAATAAATATGCCCACAAAAGAAACATCAGTTTAGCAGAGTCTTATTCAATGGTTAATTTAAAGATGAAAAAACCCACCCTCACTGTACTCTATAGACAGAAAAAAAAATTTACAACAGCATTTTGTTCTTTTTGTGCTTTTTACTGAATAATTCTAAACATGTTCATAATCATATTATAGCAATTTAAAATATTTTTATTCAAAATTAAGAGAATCTTTACTGAAGTGTAAATCAGACTTGCTCACAAGTTTAACCATTTGTTCAGTCGAGTTCTCTCTCCCTTAGGCACAAACTACCCGATAAAACTACTATCCATAATTTAATATGCAGGAAATTTAAAATGAACAATCTAAAAAGAAAAAGTAGCTATAACCTTCCAGCATTACTCAGTATATTTAAAGGCCCTAAGTCGGTGGCATGCTAAGCTAATTAAAAGATCCATCTAATCGGATCTTTCAAAAGTGTCCTTTAGGAAATAACAAAATAGCCTGGGTGACTAACTGCATACTGATTGCTAAAGTACCTAATGCAGCTGCAGGAGAGCCAGTCAAACAACATTTACACATGCAGACATACAAATGAGAGATTAACACACAAAAACTGCATTTTCTTTTATCTGCTTGGAACTCTTACCTTGCTCCTCAGAGTATTTAACATTTCCCAAATAGCTGGAGATCCAAGGATTTCTGAACATGGTTGCACAAACAAAGGATTCGGCAAAGAGAAACTACAATAGCAGCTAATTCTGAAGCAGGCACAGCCCTTAGGCCTGTCTTAGCAATATCGTGTAGAGATTTTTCATAGCACAGGACTGGAGCTGTCAGGCTCTGCGTCCCAGGGAGTACAGTAAATGCATAGCAATAGGCTGCAAGCCGGAGCAGCTCAAGCCAATAATCAGATTACGAACAGAAATTAGGCACATGAATGCTAAAACAGATTGGGCAGTGGTGATTGGGAGATTTATAATATTACCACTTCAAATATCCAGCCAAATTGCACACTATATTCCTGCAAAACGAATGCAGAACCCCTGAATCCTCATATTAAGAAACCAACCAAACAAAAAAACCCCCAACAACAACAGAAAAAATGTCGAGAAGAGGAATAATTCCTTCATATCTCTAATCAGGATAAACTGCAGTGCTTATTTAAGAAAAACAGTATCCAGGCTGCCAAAAAATGGACTCTGATAATCATAGCATTATGCTTAAATGTTTTGCCTAACTATTAGTTGGAACATTTAAAACAGACAAGATTTATGGATAACATATGAGCAAAATTACTGGTGGGGGTAGGGATTTAAGAACAGACACCACAGCTCCAAATATTTTAATTTGAGACAGAAGGTAAAAAATTGCACTAAAGTACTGTCTAGCTACCTTTTTTTTTATTAAACAGATTTGATGGATTTTGGATTGAAGAGTTGGAACCCTTTTAGCTAATTTTGAAAGTCTGGAAATATTTGTTTGCAATGGTGCAATAACCCTGGCTTAGGAGCTCCCACTGAACTACCTGATGGTCTAACACAGACACAAAGAAGCATTAAATATGTGATTGAAACAGGTCCATGCACTTAACCCAATCCAAACAAATAGGGAACTCTATCAGCTTCCCTCCAACAGACCTCTTCCCTTCCAAAAGATTTTAGCTGCTATCTGTATCAGGCTGAGAGAGATAGGGTGGTTCAGCACAGAAGAGGTTCCAAGGAGACCTTAGAGCACCTTGCAGTGCCTACAGGTGGCTACAAGAGAGCAGGAAAGGAACTTTACAAGGACCTGTAGATAGGCCAAGGTGCAATGGCTTTAAGCTGAAGAGGGGTAGGTTTGGATATTAGGAAGAAATTCTTTATTATGGGGGTGGTGAGGCCTCTGGAACAGGTTGTCCAGAGAAGCTGTGAATTGCCCCATCCCTGGAAGTGTTGAAGGCCACGCTGGATGGGCCTTTGAGCAACCTGGGCTGGTGAAAAGTGTCCCTGGCAGGGGGGTTGGAATGAGATGATCTTTAAGATCCCTTCCATTCCAAACCATTCTATGATTCTATATGTAGAAAACTCTCCACAGGACTGGGGTTGTCAGGACCATGAAAAGGCAGACTAGAAACACAAGGCTGAAGTTCTTGACTATTCTTACCTGTTTTTGTGATGCCTGGTAGAACAGAACCCTGATCCTATGCCGGGAACTTAAATGTATGGACAAGATATGAACAATGATGCTGTGAAAAACTGCAAAACCACAAGTGAAAAACCTACTCTATCAAAAACCTATTAATGGCTGTTCGCTCATCATGAAGTTGTATTTAGCTTCTCTAGGTCATCAAAACACTGTTCTTCATGCTCACAAGTTATTGCAATGGATAGAAGAACATGCATTCCATCTTGTCCAATGCACCTGATATTTGTTTTAATATATTTATTTTTAAAAACATAAATCATGTTGGAGTCAACCTAATCAAAGCACCTTTTCTTAGCTCATCTTTCAACAGTCCAGAACTCCCTGGAACAAGAATCACCCAACACAAGGAATATTGAAGCCTCTGACTCATCAAGTAACCCTCTCTGTTCAGAAATATTTGATGGTACATACCATGTTTCTTTTCTTTGCTGTAACCTTGCCAATTACATGTTTAATTGTAACCACTCCCAGCACTACCAACAGAACACAAACCAACACTGCTGTGCACTCCTGACCAGCTGTGAAGGCCTCCATGTACTTGAGCCTAATATATACAAAAAATGTAATCTGTTGGCACTAGTCCAAACCTTCAATTAACATGAAAATCTGGCACTTTATGGCCAAGGCATAAGTGCAGGTGTGCTAAAAACACAAAAATAAGATGAGGCAGAACTTACTAAGGAGCTGTTGGTAATAGCTCATGGGGAAATTCTGGACCAGGATATGTGTTGGTATAGCAACAAGAGACACCCTGCCCCCAGAAAAAAACCTTCTTTCTCAACCTTGCCTGTCTGAAGATTGTTTACCTGATCTCATTAATAGAGGTATTATTACTTGGAGCATTTCTAACCACCTGTAATTCATCTGGTCCACAGTAAGGGAAGTTTCTGATAAAGCTCAGGTAAACATCACTCATTTGATAAATATTGTGTCTGCAATCTTTAGCAAGGTTGAAGGAGAAGTTAGACCTGACAGCTGAGCTGATGCAATAGCTCAAGGCTGCCAATAAAGACAGTCCTAGCCATCATTCCTCCTGCTGCAGCAGCTCTGCTAGCTCCTGCTCCCCTAGTGACCCAGCCTGACAGCTACAATGGGAGTAAATATTTCCTTTCATTTTTGCTGGGCGTGCTTTTCAGGAGGTGCCAGAACAAAGAAAAAGGCACAAGCTCTTATGATCAGTAAAAGGGATCAACTCTTCTGGCTAACAAAGGAGGTGGGCTCAGCTCAAATGTCACCCCCCATCTGGCAATGTCCCCTACAACAGGAGGAGGGGTATGGTTGTTTTTGTGGAGGGCAGGGTCAGGCTCCCCCATTGCTCTGCTATACATCATCCTCAATGTTTTGTCCTGGTGAATGAGGTGCAGAAGGGAGAGCACAGAGAGCTGCAGAAAGACAGGAAAACTCTGGAATGCCTTTCACAATTGTGTAATTTTTAAACAGGCTCTTGCTTGTGCTGTTCATATTCTGCCTACAGTACACAGTAAGAAGCCAGTCTCTACAATTGGTCTGGCTACCACCTGGGAAGAAATATCTGTGATAGGCTTTGGTGCAAATGGGACTCCTTTTCCTATTATACAGCTGGCAGGTCAAGAATCCAGGGGCTACCTCATGGGTCCAAAGAGAGGGAAAGTAAAATATTCAATTAAAGAAAGAATCTCTATCAAGCTCTTCACAAAAGTACCTAGAGTTTGGCTTAAACATCTCTTCATGTTTGGCTGGAAGGTGATCATCAGCCATTGCTCCATGCACAGGATCTATGTGCATGATAGAGGATCTATGATTTAACATTCCTGGCACTGCTGTTGATACTGAAATTGTGCTGCTGTGCAGAATCTGCAATCCCAGAGTTCATTCAGTGTTGAGTCAATATGAGGGGTATGTGCCAACACTGGTCCCAGTATTAAAACTCTGAGCTGTTGGAGCCTTTGGGTATTACAGCAATGCTATGCACTTCACACAGATCATTTGGAATACTGAACTGTAGGTAAGTGACCACTTCTGTCCCTCCTTTCCACCAAAAAGGGATCACCTGTCACAAGAGGAGTCTCTGTGCTGGCCCTTAACCAGATTTGGAAGTGGAAAAAAACAGGGTGCAAAACCAGTAAGTCAGCAGAGTCAAGTGTATCAAGAAAAGAAGTCTTGGATTTAGCATTTTGCTGCTTGTTTAAAAACAGCAGGTTTAAGAGCAAATCTTTCCCAGAGAAAAATAAGTTAATCTCGAAATACTCGATGAAGAAAGGGGGAAGAGCAGTTTGCCCTTCAAAAATGACCCAGTCTCCAGGACCTACAAGTGTGCTCAGCCAAACCATGTTATCAAGGCTGTGTTACAAATCAGTAGTAATGTTCTTGTCCCCCTCTGCCATCATTAATTCTTCAGCATTAGCAGCTTCCAACATAAGCAAACACAGAGAGAACAACAGTTCAGCCTTCAGAAAGGGGGGCAGCCCAGTGGGAAGCTAAGTTTGCAGTCATCTGGGCTTAGAGCTGGAGGTTAAGCATGTATACATTTCAAATCTGAGACTGCTCATGAAAGAGCAGCTGGCAGTTAAATATTGTTCTGAAGCTTCCCACAGGAAGAGAAGGAAAATATCTTCCTTTTGTCTGGCAAAACTAATAGCTCTAATCAAAGCTGGAGTTTAAAGGACTTGAAAAATGCTTCCCAACTTCCAGGCCTGCCAGCCCCAAAGCACTGAGGAGTTATGAACCAGGTCCCACCAAGATCAGGCCTTTTTTGCTCTGGAATTTTGATCACTTATGAATTTATATTTAGAAGTGTTTAGAAGTGATAAAGAGAGATAGATACTTTGTTGTGACTTGCAGTTATCATAAAAGCAAAAAATCAAAGAAGCCCATGACAGCTGTTTGAAGAAAAGCTAAAAATAAAATAAAATTTTAAAGAAATCAACAAGGCAGAGGAAAGAAAACCCACAGTGAGTGCATGAAACTTTCTGCAAATATGCTAGTTAGGTAAACAGGAATCTGAGCCACACAGAAAACTGAGATGCATAAATTATGATCTTGTATAAATGTAATGATGAAGTCATGTTTTCATCCACTCTTCAAGGGTAGAGATCTAAAGGAGCTCATGAATTTTATTCCACTGCTCTTCTGGCCAAGGTGAGCATCCTTGGATTAGCTAGTCAAAGTGAGCTGTGCCAAGATCTGAGATGCTGTGGATGATTGCAGGAATGAAGGTCAGAACATTGGGCTAAATCAAACCATTCTTTTCCATCAGTCCATCTGACCTCCCCTCCCAGGCTGCAGGCTGCTTGCCCACCCCACGCCACCCTGTCAGTTTTTGGTGTGTAGATGTATCTTTCCAAAGGAATGTGGCATGACACTCCCTTTTATTTCCCCTTCCTCCCAGCCTCCAGCAATCTCTGCCAAGTTGTTCAAGAAGCCAGCCCAAAGCTGAAGGACAGGTCAAGAATCTCCCAGAAGATAATTTCAGTAGTACAATCACATAAAAGCTCAAGTCACATCCCAGCAGCCCACCTTGCAATCACAGTACATATTCTGGGTTGGCAATGCCAGTCAGGTTTGTCTTCTCCATCCAAACCCCATGTATGTGGGGAAGTGGTATCTTCTCATTTCTTAAATTGAGGCCATTCTTATGAACTTCAAAAATAGGATAAAGTTTCCTGACATGGTGTCATCACTCCAGTGGAAAGCAAATATAATCCTTTCCAAAAAATCATCTTGGTGAGATGATTTATGTTTGGCCAGTGATTGTGTTTAGGACAAGTCTTCAGTTTAACTTCAGCAGCGCATTGCTTGTGTAGTGTACTTTAAAACAGGTCATATGCAAAGAGATGAAAAAAGCTGATTAGAAAGATTTATAAAGGGGACTGAGGTTTGTAGTACAAAATGTGTTGAAAGAACATGGATGGTCTTTTTGTACTGGCTATTTAGTAATGTGCTCTGGGAAAAGGAAGAACAACAGGTATTTTTTGTACCCACACTAGAAATCCTCATCTCCAGATTACTATTTCACACTTCACTCCATTCATTAATATCAGCAATTAATTACCCTTATAAGGGGATTTTGGTATCTTTGGAACACATTTCAGAACAGGGAACATCCCTACCTCTCATATCACTGTTCACAAAGCTGCATGACAAGACTGCAGCATAATTAAAAGCTGTCCAAGGTTTTCCTCTTTAGGAGTAGGATCAGACTCGAGAAGCTCCTTCAAGGAAGTTCAAAGGCCAGATGCCCTTTTCTCATGTGTAATCAGATATATCAGTGGGGCACATTATCTGTATTCAGTCACACCTATCTGTCTCTGGGCCCAAAGCCCAGACAGAAGATGTCAGGTGTGAACACATCCATTTCTGCACTGAGCAAATGGCTGGAAAGGAGGATAGGGCAGGAACTCCTCTCCCAGCAATACAGACAATCTCAATCATTAAACAGCTCAAGGACTTTGAGGAGACATGGTGTTTTACCCAGTGAAACAGCACTGGAGAGCATTGCACAGCACAGCTCTCTGTGGAGCAGCTGGAGCTCACACTGTGAAGGCAGAGGGTCAGTCACAGCTTGTGGACATCCTTCAGTGGAGTTGTGAAGCCTCAGCTTCTTCTTTGCTGTTGCAGTGAACAACAGCTTTGCTGCTGAGATGGCCCAGGCTTAAACTCTTGTTGGGAGACTTAAACTTGTGTGCCTCAAAAACAAGCAGCCAAGGTTTCCAGGATGGGTTTCCCCATCTTCTGACACTTCTAGTGTCTGCAAGCAGTACGAGGCTGTCTCCTTGCCTGGAGCAGCAAGTTGCCCCATGCAGGTAGGTGCCACAAAAAGCCCTGCCACACTACTGAGTTTTCTCCTGCCTGATCTTGAACACCTCTGCACATGTGTAAAAACCCAATAAGGGAGCAGAGAGAGGCATGCATACCCTAAGAAAGAATTTATAACAAAGTTCTTTGGCTCTTTGTGGTAGTCATCTAAGGAAAACACCAATTTTGTTTACCACTGCAATGTGACATTTCACAGGCCACATCCTATCCCTGCATACTTACCCTGAGATATAATTTTTCAAGCCTCAAACAGACAGCACCCTTGCAGACAAGAAATACTTGACCCCAGCTCCCATCCTGTTTATGGCATGTTGCAATGCTTTCTCAGAAAATTAAATATTTATTAAAAGAAATAAAGAAAAATGTATGCTTTATTCAAGAGCTGATGGTCAAGGTAGGACAGGTCAACTGCCAGTACTGTCACTGCACTATGAAAAAGGCACATGTACCAGGCTTAATCTGCAACCAGCACAGCTAAGCAAAAATTAAGAGGATAAAAAGCTAACCCAGTGATGCTGCAGATCTGGAGTCTGTTCTCTAGAGAGCAGGTTTAAATTCATGGCAGCTATGGAGTTTTTCTCTTTATTGCCCTCATTCACTGCCAAGGCCCCTGCAAAAATCACCAACATTCTTGGTGCTCAGGGGGGTGCCAGGAAGTTAATCACAAGTCAGATCCAAAGAGCCTTCCCAGAGCTGCCTGGGAAAGTTTGCACAGCATCTGCTTGTCTAAATCTATGGAGATTACACTAAAGAAAAAACGTAAATACTTTTTAAAAGGCTTCTTCCATGTGAAAGTCAGATTTCATGAGGTGGGTGTGAAGCAACCTAGCTTAGTCCTGGTCTGTACACAGACAGTGGGTGCCAATGTACCCTTTCTTCTCGGAGGGAGATAACTGTTTTAGGCAGTAAAAATAAGTTTTCCAATAAAGGGCATAAAACTGCATAATAAGAGAGGAGAAACAAGTCCCAGAGTCATTAAAAAAAAGAAAATAAATAGTTCCTCTTAGTCCAGTACTCCTCTGAAAGCAGGCAGTGCAAGGAATGAAGACATACTTCCAGCAAAGGCCCACAGAGTGTTTCAGTATATGGACTGACAGCGTGAACTGCTATCCTAAGGTTATAAAACTGTGCTAGGAACACAACTACAACCACTAACATTTGCACAGAAGGATTTCACTTTTTAGAGCCACCTCTAGCACAATTCCTGCTATTTGCAGGCAGGGTGCAGTGTCAGTGGCAGGCCCAGGCACAGCAGCTCGCTGGCAGCTAGGAACAGAACTGCAGCCACTAACATTTGCACAAAAGGATTTCACTTTTAAAGCCAGCTCTAGCACAATAGTTGCTATCTGCAGGCAGGCTGCAGTGTCAGTGGCAGGCTCAGCACAGCAGCTCGCTGTCAGCACCGCGCTTCTGGGTCGCATCTCCCGGGGTCTGCGCCGGATCCGTTCTGGGCTGCGCGGCTCATGCAGCCCGTTCCGTCCCCAGACACGGCTTTGCAGCTTGCCTAATAAGGCCAGGCGTGAGTTGACTGGCTGGCTTAGAGGTCACCCAGTGTTTACCTTGCGAGCCAGCGGCAGCTGGAGCCTCCCAGCGCTCCTCTGCTCCATCCCCGCGCTGGCAGGGCCGCGGCAGCCAGGGCACATCGGCGCTGCTGCTACAGCTGAGGGGGACACGCTGTGGATTCACCACACAGCATCAAACTGCAGGGAGTGCAGGCACAGTTTCCACCACAGCACACTGCAGGACCACTAGACTGAAAAAATAATCAGGTTTCTCACTGCATGAATTGCTCGAAAGTAGGGCAGCGGTGTAGGTATGAACAGCCACCTTCACAGCTCCGAGGCAGCAGACAGGTACTTGTCAAACACCAGAACCAAGGGAACGAGATGAAAGCAAGGCAGAGATACTCATTTGAGCACTACTATTTAATTATGTATTACTCTTGATCAGTTATGGTGAGATTCACTGCAATTCAGACAGATGGCTTCAAAAGTAATGATTTACTCTCCACAAAAATAGCTATCCGGCCAAATTAAAAATCTCTTCTTCTGCTGCTTCCCTTGTGATTCAGTCTATTTTCTCCTTTACACCACTCCTAAGGCAACTTCAAGATGCCACATTTGGATACTGTCCTACCCATCTTCCCAGCACACTGTGAGGAAAGCCAGGAGACAGCTCTGTGGTTAGAGCTGGCAGGCAGAGGAGAGCAGCACAGGTACCACAGCACTGCCACGAGACCCCTGCGAGGGGACACACACAGTGGCTTCTGCCCTCAGGTCAGTACAGACAATGCATTTCCATCCTTAATTAAAACCACCTTCTAAGGTTCAAATATCTACCTACTACTATCAGATATAATGATGTATTTATCATGCAATTCTGCTAGAAAATTGTCTTGAGTACAGGGAGTAAAGCTAAACTAAAAAGTAAAAGCTATTATTAGTTTTTAAAAACTAAACTATGATTATCACCCTACTGAAATTAAATTATGGAAAACTAAACTATGATAATCGCCCCACTGAAGTAACAAAACTATCACAGTTTTGTCCTGCTCCTCCTATGAACCTGAGGTTCACACTATTATAATTAAAAGAAATAAAATATATGGCCCATTCACTCTTAAAACAGTAAATTTTTTTTAAAATCAGCTGATAGTTTGTAAGCTTAGCCATTATCATTTTGGGCTGAAGCTGTGCCCAGGTGCACACACAGATTTTGGCTCAGAATTGCTGACTTTCACCTCAGACTGTTCTCACCCAAAATATATTTCACTTATACAAGGAAATGGGGCACACACATTCAAAAAGGGGCCAGTCAGACATGATTACACAAAGGTAAGTCCTAAAATAAGCCAGCTCACTTTGTGTCCAATTTGCTTAGATCAGCAGCACAATATGCTCTTATGAATATCAATAATGAATGCTGGAGGAAACTAAACAACACACAAGGAATGAGAAGAACTGCTGTGTGAGCATTAGACCTGTTAAGAGTTTTAGGAAGAAGTCAAGATAGCTCTGAACTATGAAAATCAGTCACATTTCACAGACTTTCAGGCTGGGATGAGAGAAAAGCTAGAGGAAAGTGCTTTGCTAGAGGAAATGGGTTCATCTATTCCTTTCAAGTCTCTCTGAATACACACTGACAAATGCAAAGTACCAGGGGAACACTACTTCTGCTCTTGGTTAAAAAGGAGAATCTCAATAAACTTGGGCACATCTGGAAGGGAACACTCTGACACCCTCACAGGTGATTGCTTATTTGTCACCAGTTATTTTAGTTTGTGTAACTGCACGTGAGCAAAGGCTTTCCAATGCTTTTACGCTTTCACCATTTTAATTTTAAATGGGAGATAATGTTACAGCTGACTTTTCTCCATTTTAACACTCCCATTTTTCATGCTTGCTCACAGACAATATGATTTCCAACGCAGGCTTCAGGAAGGAATTCTGGAAATACAGCAGTATCTCCTCCTCTGTCCTAATGATAGGGGGAAAGGTAGAATTAATGTTTATTAAAATCTATATTCTGAATATTTTAAATGCAAAAGGTGGTAGAGAAGTGGTAGGGAAGTCACCCACATGAAGAAACCTGGCTTTTTCACTGCTCAGGACAAAGCACAGTAACTGTAGTCAGTTAAACCTGACTGGTGCAGAGCTAGAGAGTAAAATTCTCATTAAACTTTTCAAGAACAGGCCAGAAAAGCAATTTCAGCAAAATCTGTATGTGCATAGCAAAAGTGATGCTGAAAGAGCAGCTCACATAAGACCTCTGCTTAAATCAAGGCTGAAGAATACTTTCCACACTCAGTCCCCCAAAAAGGCCACCTCCTCCAGTGACCTTACAAGAATCAGCTGCCACCCCAGCTCTCTGTCACAGGAGAGGAAACACATCCACCATGTAATCACCAGCTATGTGCTGCAGGCACACATTCACTGAGAAGACAGATGGGGTTTCAGTGAGGTAATGGGGCAGTGTTCTTCCCCTGCTCTGCAGATGGTCAGTTCCAGCTCGAAAGTAAAACATCATGGCTTTATTGAAATTAAGTGAGTAGAGAAAACAGCCTACAAAAGAAAGAACAAGGGCAGTTCCTTGGGGAGCCAAGAGGTTTGTTACAGTCCAGGTTCCCAGAGCCACCTCAAGAGCAGACAGGGAACAGCCCGCAGGGCTGGTGCAATACTGATGCCTGTGTGATGGCTGAAGAGAAGTGCTCTGTCACACCCCAGCTTTTACTGACACATGGAGGAACTCAGCTGCATTTGCTCCAAATTTCCTCCTCCCAAAACTAGAGCCACCATTCCCAGCTCTACTCTTTTTAGTCTCCCAGCTCTCATCTTTGTCAATCCCTCACTTCTGATTTTATTTCTGCTGCCTTCTGTATACTTCCAACTTCTTCCTGTACCCCATTTTATGGGTAATTCCCCTGCATTTCATTCTTCAGTGTTTCTAAATGTACTTCCACTTCTCCCCTGGGTCAACTCATTCTCCTCACTAACCCTCTTAACCCACTTCATTTCACCTCCTGCACAAACCCAGCCATCTTTTTGAGAAGGGTTTTGTTTTGCTTCTCCAGGAGATTTCAGTAAAGGTCTGTCCAACCTAGCACACTTTATTAGGAGAGAACTGATCACAGGAATCTAAGGAGCTGTTTTAGTGAGAGCTGAACCAACTGCAGTGTACAAAGCTTAACTTCTGCAGCACACTGTGGAGCAGCCAATAACCAGAAGGTCACAGTGTAAACATGCTGATACTCTTGGACATTTTTTTCTTGCAGGTAAATTCCCTTCATCAGTCAACTTGTTTGTCCCATGAATAGCATCAAAGGAATGCTGCACTGTTTCAAGAGAGGCACTAAGCATGTGTAATGGAAAGAGACATCCCTTAAAAAAGAGAAAAGACAGGCAGCTTGAACAAATTAAGAGCTGGAAAGAAAGGACTCGCTTGATGTCTTAATGGCCATTGGTTGTTACAGTAATACACCAACAACCACTTACAGAAAGGGTGCTGGACTAGAGCCTTGCAAGACAAAGAAAAAATACCTTGCCTTGCAAGGTATTTGTCTAAAAGTGAGGCAAAACCCCTGCTGAGGAACAGTGTATAATCATCAAGCTCACAGACAAGCACAGTGCAATGTCTCCTAGCACAGTGGGACCCAGCCCTGTGCCAGGAGATGCTTCAGAATGCTCAGTCCCCAGGACCTCAGCAGGGGCTGCAAACCCCAGCAGGGAAATGGGCTATGCTCTGCAGTAAGGCTTCTCTCTGCCACCACACCACACTGTCTCCAAACCCAGGACCTTGCAGCTCTCAGGGGAAATGAGACATTGCAAGCTTTGGGGAATTTTGGGTACAGGGACCCTAGGAAGCTCCACTGTTAAATGCCCCGTCATCCTCACACACTCCATAAAGGCTGGGCCCACAGTTTGTGATTCAAGCAAGGAAAGGCAGCTTTTCATGAGCCTCAGTACCTTGACAGAGCTTGTACTGGAGAGACACACATGAAATTCTTGCACTGAGTTCATTGTCAGCACAGAGTCCTGCTCACAGAGTCTACAGAAAGGCATTCTTATGTCATGAAGACAGTCCTTCCTACACCAGGGAGCCTCTGGGAGCCATTTGGGAACTCACTTCAGCCCACCAGCACGACTGGCATATTTACTATGAAGTTCTAGATCTACATTCCACACAAAGGATGTTGAAGTCCAAGTAAGATGCTCGTTTTCCTCATTGCCTTTCTGTACCTGGCCTGACTTGTAAGTGCTAATGGAAAACCTGAATAAAATACAGCGGTAGAAGAGTTAAGTAATCCAGCAGCTTCTCTAAATTATTTAACAATTAGTAGTGCAGCTAAGCATACACATAGATTGCTTTGACTTAAAAAAATCATGTGCATAAATAGTCAAGTAAACAAACAAACAAAAAAAAAGGCTCAGTGAAGGCTACATTTTAGGACATTCAGACTATCTTGTAAAGATACTGTTTGCCAATGGCTGTAAGTCAAACTGCAGCAGTATTTCAGACTGCCATGGAAAGTATGCCTGTATTAGAACCCAGTACAATAAACTTTAAATCCTTGACAGCATGTGGCCATGCATGAGGTCACTGTGAAAAGCTGCAACATTTTCTTGAGCTCTTTATTTTTGTTTCCTGAGAAGCCATAATCAGCAGTTTATACCCAAAGTCTAGATGTAAAGTCAGCACAGGCTGGACTAAGTCCAGAAGTTGCATTAGTTCACAATATACAGGAAAAGAACAAAATCCTATCCAAGGAGACCCAGAGCACTAGAATGCTCTTTAATGAAGGCTGAACAAAACTAGAGCACTGCTCTAGTGAAGGCACTATATAGGGATTTCATTGGGATACCATAATTTCATTTTTATAGTCAAATTCTCACTTTCTGCCCTCAAGGGTATGTGTGCATATGTGTGAAAGTATCCTATTAAACAATTTGGCATATGTAAGTCCTCAACTGGTTCCTTTTTTGGGAACTTTTTTTTGGCTAAGTAGTAATAACATTATTACTTGCAAGTCATTATGAAGTACAGTGTGTGAGCATCCAGATTCTAGTATTTCAAGGGTCTGTGGGTGCATAAAACACACGTGCATAGAAACTGGGTTTTATAGGAAGAAATGTTTTGTTGGTTGGGTTTTTTTAGCTTTTTTTTCATCTATTGACTATTAGAACATTTTATGTGAGAATAAACACACAACTCACCTATCTTGTCATTTTGTCTTGCAGTCAGAATGCAAAAAACAGCAGAAGTCAGGTAACTTGGTAAATAATCTCAGAAAATTACTTCCAAAACCAGAAAGACAGGGAGGACAAAAAGGAGTAAAGTGAGGGATGCCAAGGTGAATGAGCTCTAGGAATGCCAGAAATCTACACTTGGTGTGGACTGCTCTCATGTTTTGTTTCAAAAGCTGTTTCTCTGTGGAAGTCATACTGTTAGTTATGTTTCTTTTTCAAATCAGTGAAGCAAACAACTGAGTGTATTCCAGGATCACTACTTTGTGGAAAATTCCTTAATGGGAACATCCAATAGCAAACATTGTTAAATATTGTAACAAATTTATCCCTCACTACACAAATAGAAAACCAACATCGTATTTCTATTTTCTTATCTACACGCCTTAAGTGCTTCTGCTCACTGACTCTTTTCTCTTCTTTAACATACTCTATCATGAGAAAAACAAACAAACGTGGGCTCTGTACAGAATTATTCAGTTTTTAAATTTGGAGAGTGCAGCAGGCCTTTTGCTTCCTTTCAGTTACCCTCATAAAGAGATAGGAGTTGGAAAAAATATCTCAGAACAGATTTGGGCTCCAGTTGAGTTGGAAGAATCTACAGTTAACCCATTTCTATCGACTGAAATTGCTTTAATTAACTTTTTTCCCCTTCCCATTTTTAATCCCATCAAGTGTTATGCCAGCTAAATCTCTCTCTTTCCAAGCACAAGTATTATTAATTAATCAGGATGGAGTCCTATAAATACGCATATTTCAACTTCATAGAGCATTCTCTGCATAGAGCATTACCTCTGCCATAAATAAAAGCTACTTACACAACATGCAGCCAAGATACAAAGCCCTATCTGTTAGAACTGAGCCATCACACTCCATTAAGCTCCAGTCAGATTACAGCTTTTCTGTAACCTGTTCCACACCACATATCAGTCTAGTACTGCTACTACATTTTGGTCAAGCATTAAAACAATATATTGGTATTAGCTTCTAATATTTCCTTCCCTATGCACTTGCTGCAGAGAGGCCACACACAGTACCACCAACCCCTGGAGTCCAAGGGTGATCTGGTGTCCAGTGCAGGTGTCCAGGAGATTCCCTGAGACTCATAAGACAGGTTACTAAAGCACTGGCAATGCTGCTAAAGTATGAGCAGTATTAGTGCTGGAGGGGCATTCACAGCTCATTACAGGTAAATTCTTGACAAATTTGAGAGCAAACCACAAAAAACTTAGCTCCAACACTAGCCATGTGACCAAAGAGTTCTGTGACTCTAGTACCCCATGGAAGGGATATCTTAACATGCTTTAATATTTAAAAGTTTCCATAAACCACTTTGAAGTAAGCCAAGGCACAGCTATGGCATATACTGCAACATCAAGGATCCTGGAAGATGCTGCAGTCTCTCCCACTTGCTGTGTAACTGCTCCCAGTACCTGACAACATTTTCCAAATTGTTGGTTCAGCAGGTTGGAGGAAGCTGTCTTCTGGCAGAGAAAGACAAATGCTAATACAGCTATACCCTTTCCTGGCAAGTAATTTATCTGAATTAGATTAAGCTCTTCTGACCTCCTCCCCCTACCCAGGGCTTGGGTTAAATTCCAGGGTTACCTATCCAGCCCTGCTGTATAAATGGGACCCAGCTGAGTAAACAGCTCTGCCCTCCCAACAGACAGCAGTGGGACCCAGAAAAATGAACAGCCTGGTTCCTGGGACTCCTGACACCACTACAACACCATCAATCGCTTTGACCATCATACCTGATACTGCAAGTCAGTCTTGCATGATAAAGGCAGATTCTGTAACTTCAAAATACACACAGAGGTTAATTTACAAAGCATTTGTACACACAGCCCATTAAACATAACCAAGAAGTCAGATGAGCAAGAGAGAAGATTGTGACTTCAACATATTTACTCTGTCACTGCTTTACCTATAATATTTATCAATTTAGGATACATCAGTACAGAAAAATATTGAAAAGCTTTTTTTAAAGAGTACCAAGTAGTTCTCCTCTGCTCTCCACAGTGTACAGTCCAATACATACAGACAGTGAGTGCATCATCAGATCTGTACTGAAACCACATTGACAACACAACCTAGTTCAAATCTTAGACACAGCACCTTGCCAACTGTGATAGCAGCACAAGTAAAGCATCTGTTGTTCTATAAAGCCTTGAAACTTATTTTTTTAAACATTTCAACTCTGAATTTGGCTTCTGCTTGAGTAAAATAATATATTTTTTAAAAGCCCACTAGCATTCAGGACTTCTTGTTAGAATAGATTAGATCAGATTTTAGAAGTAAATACTTTGTGCTTTAAAAAACCAATAAACAATAGAGGTTTAGTTGTTGGGGTTTTTTTGTTTCAGCCATTCTCTCTACAAATATGAACTTGGTGTTAAGTAACTTCTTAAGTTAGCAGTGTAGGCTAAGGATGACAACCAACTGACAAAGAATGCCTGAAATGAAATTTGTCTGATAAAAGTTCCTTTAGGTAAAACCAACTACTTGTCTACAAATGACTTATGTGGCAATAATGATTCTCAAAAATCCCACAAAACCAAAACCTTACAAAGAGAGGACAAAGAACTAAAATTTCTTATCCCCAAGGTATTAAGAACAGTCATGAGCTCATCAGGTACTGGTTCTATAGCCTCCCCCTGTTTAACAGGCTGTGAAGTCCTTATCTCTTTCTACAGTACAACAATCATCTTCCCACCCTCCCTCCTCCCCTGAAGGAATATCATACCAGCCAGCTCCTCTTTGGCAGTTCAATGCATGTCTGATTAAACAGGGTAGTTTTTCATAACTTCTGTTTAACCTTGAAATCTGCTGCTTCTATTTCAGACCCGATGAAGTGCTCGTGTGCCTGCAAGCTTGGCTCATTTTTTCCCCCTATACCAGCTGGTCTAATAAATTACCTCTTCCTAACAACCTCATGTTAGCTATGTCCTTAGATCATACACAGCTAAACACTATTATGTCACTTCAAACTTGTGTTAAACCATGATAAAGAGTACTGCTGCCATAAGAAATGATGAAAAAACCAAAGTCACTCAAACTAATAACTTGCATTACAGGTAGTCATTCACCTTGCTGACTCCTCACATAGATGAGGAAAGGATCACTTTTAAATGGTTGCCAGGAACATGAGCATTTTTCTGTTTAAGGAAATGTTATATTTTGTATAACAAAATATATAGACTGGACATTTTAGTAAGTTTGAGGTGACTCCAGGCCTGCTGGTTAGGTTCCCTAACTGTCTGACAGAGAGAGTGAGTTTAAAACATGCAGTTTGCATGATTTAAATTTTAAAGCAACTTTTTTGCCTAATTTGAGAAAGGGAAGGGGGTGAGGAAGGAGCATTTTGTTGCAGAAAAATCCTCTTTTCAATCCATGGGTAAAAAGTCCTTTATTAAGGTCGGGCAGTTGGAGGCTCAACTCCCGTTTCAGACATGCCTTTATTTGGAAACAATGCAGGAGCAGGCAAGGCAGGGCTTTCTCAGAGATGCTGCCTGGCCACAGGCAGGCTAACAGCAACTTGGCAAAATGACAGGCAGCTCTGCACAATCAATACAGCCATGTGCTCCTTGAACAAAAAAAAAAAAAAAAACAAAAAAACAAGCGTGGAGGAGTTTACGGTTTGAAAAAGCAAACAAACAAAAAAACCCTTTGTAATTGCTTATTAATCATTAAAGGAGAGAGGCCATAGCAGAGCTCCATACAGATCCCACAAGGATGAGGCTCACCCAGCTGCACTCCTGGGACGCTGGAGCACAGTGCTGTGTATACCAGCTCTGGAGCAGAGGCCACAGCCCTGCAAAGCACAGGCAGAGCTGGCCATGAACAGGAGCTGCCTGAAGTGCTGACAAAGGACTCGGTGTAAAACTCCAACTGTAAAACACCATCAATGTACCGAAGTGCAGGGATTCAGGGCAGCTCCCACACTGGTGCTGGCACTTGGCTGTTGCCAGCAATACCTGCAAGATGGCTCCTGGAGATCACATCCCCCTTCTTCCCACAGACAGAGAAGAGACTATTTTTACACAGCTGCTGACCACTTAGACAAAAATAAATGGAAGGATAACTTGAGGCCAGTCATCTTCCTGATACTCCTGTCTCCCAGGGATCTCAGGAGCATTAGAGGTAAAGGAGACCAAGGGAGAAGAGCAGACCCCAAGAATTTGAAGAAATAACCTGACCTCAAGTGAAAGATCACAATCTGCATTTTCTTTCTCCACCCTGCTTTCTCTCGTACCAAGAAAAAATCTCAGCTAGAAAAGCTGACATATCTTCAGAAATTTTTCTTTTTTTCTTTTGGAAAAAGAGACTCCATCAAGCTCCATTCAGGTTTTCTTCCCTACCTTCTTCCTCCCTAGTATTGCCAAGGTCAAATACAGAAGCCATACAAAAAGGCATGAAAGCAAAACAGAAAGAGGAGTTATCTATTTAAAGGCACTTTCATCCTCTTCAGAAAAAAACCTTTTTTCCCAGAAGTTGAAGTTCACACTCTGCACAATCTTTAGCTTGTGGTTTTCCTTACACTCCTGAAGCATTGGCTCAGTGCTGTTGAACTGAGGAAAAATTACCCACTGCACTGGAGCTGGGTGGACCACCACCACCACCACCCACCCAGCCAGCCTCACTTCCAGCCTCTCTAGAGCAGTGTTCACAGAGACATCTGGCTTCTATGATAGGAACCACTCATATCCATCCTCAGATGGATGGTTGACATGAGAAAGAGGGGGAAATGCTTACTGAAATATTATTTTGCTAAGGAAAACCCCAGCTTTCCAACTAACATGGTTTTTCTTTGAAGTGAACAGATTTGTGATGAAGGTTTGGCATCTGTTCAGCTCTTCCTCTGTGACAAGAAACTTTCCTGTCTCCTGCATGGATGCAATCAGCACAGCTTTGGCTGCCAGCATGTGACATCCAAAAGCCTTTCATCCACAACAGTCTTGAACTTTGTTTTCCATAATGAAATACATCTTGCAGATGTGTATTTTTTTCCACCTGATCTCATGTATAGAGGCCATGTTGTTAAATGTTAAATGTGTAAAAGTCTTTATTAAGGAGGCAGAAGGTGGGCAGGACCCAGTTTCTGTGGCACAAATCCCTCTTGAAGGAAAAGGACTCAAGACTGAGCAGTGTGGAAGATCTCATGCTGACTTAATCATGCAAACTGCAGGACCAGGCAAGTGATAAATATACTTTCCTCTCAGAGCACTCTGAAGGCCTCTGTCCAAAAGGCAGTCTTTGTTTTACACCCAAAAGCAGATGCTGCCTCTTTAGTCACCCTACAACAAGGGCTGCTGAAAGCTGAGGTTAAGAAATTATTTACCTTCTCCCAAGATTGCATCACATCTCACTAGACATTACCAATTTCCTGTTGCACTCCCAGAACTGATGAGAGTTCTTGGAACTATAATTTCTGATAAAATGCATTTCACAATGTAAGACTTTTTTCATATTCGTGGTCACAAAGCATCTCTATTAGACTTACTGACTGCTGAAGAGCTGCCTCTTAAGAAGAAAGATTTCCATTTCAAAGCAAGTGGAATGATTTTCTAAATTATCCTACACTTTCAGAATCAATTTAACCTGTTTTGAGATTCACAGTTGCTTTCAGACCTTTTGCTTGGATTTAAGAACTGCTTCACCAATGTTTGCAGTGTTTATTTCAGGTGTTTCTTGACCAAACCAAATTAACTAGTTTGCTTTAGATTTTAATTTTATACAACATCCAAAAAAAAATTCCAGGAATTATTTTCTTCCTCTTCCTTCCGTGGATTGTGCTATTAAAAATGTCCTGTGGTAAAATTTTGAGTTGAGAAACACAGTAATGTGTTCTTCCTTTTCACCCTTTCTATTGAAGAAGGGAAATATTATTAGAAATGGAACAGTAACATTAATTTCAGTAAGATCCCACAATTCAGAGCTTTAACCTCCTGATTCCAGGGTAGCTATAATTGTGTTCAGTAGTTTTGCCCATTGCATTACTACAATGCCATAGGAAGAATCACAGAATATTCTGAGTTGCAAATGATGCACAAGGATCATCAAGCCAAACTCTGAATGGCCCACATGGGGTATGAACCACAACCATGCCTATTAGCACCATGCTCTAACCAAGTGACATAATAAATATCAGGGATTGGCATTGGCATTTTTCCTAGAGTTTTAATCAATGCTGTCAAAAAATGCAGTAGCAACTGATTGCTGCCTTGAATAATTAAAGGTAGTGAAGTATTAGTATTCCCTGTAATAAGGCTCATGAACACTACAGATTGCATGTAACAATTGGCAATTTTCAAGAGAGCCACCACAGCAGAGCAGCCCAACCCTGCAGGGCAATTTATGACAAGTGAATGAGCCAGAAACTAAAATCAATTCAGTGACAAAAATAAGTTCAAAAGACAAACAGCAACTCAACCACTAGAAGCTGATTTATTTGCACAGTAGCTGGATGTAAATACTTCCTCTTCCCTGCACTGCTAGACTTTCAGTTCAAGGAATATATTAAGAGATTGAGAACCTACATCCAACACTGTGGCTCCCTCTGATTGTTGTATTGTGTTAAAACTATTGTGAGAGTATGTTCAGCCTAGTTAGCCAAGAACTTTACCCCCTCTATAATTAACTCTGGAATCTGACATCATCATCCCCTCAAGGTTCTCTTAAAATTTTAATAGCCAGGTTTATGAATATTCATTTGCCAGCATTACACTTCCAGGGATTTCTGAAAACCCAATGGCATGTCAGTGCTCAAAGAGGTTCTATTCCTTCTGCTTCTTCCTTAGCACATTTATTACAAGTTAGAAAGTGCACCAAGGCTGCAGTTGATCCAACCATCTGGGTCAATTCATAGAGATTAAGTGGCACAGCAGACACCTCGTGCTGCTGCTCAGGGTGCCCATTTATCCCTCCAGTGGACATGATGCTTCTTCACAGTTCTAGGCTATAAAAACTGTTTCTCCCTTACCTCCTCCTGTTTCTCTCCTCCTACATGCCACTGCAATTACAAGCCAAGCACACAACAGCCAGCCCTTCAAAGGCTGCTCCCATGCAAGAGAACAGTTGCCCAAACCACAGAGTTTATCAGATGTACAGCAATTATTCCCCATAGTCAGCTTGTTTCAGCAAGTGCTACAGCACAGATGGAACTGGTGCACTGCATCAGCTAAATAAAATTCATGACACTTTGGTCCATTACCAAGAGGCATAAACATTTCTTCCGTATCACAGGCTGTAATTTGTTTGACAATTTTTTGTGTTTTCCAAGTTGTGACAGTGCTGAAGTTTTAGGCCACTGGCTTGGACATTTCTGTACGTCACAGACATGTGAACCAACCATCCCCAGATGTGAAGCATCTCCAGTTCTAAAAGGAGAGCTCAATAAAGTTCACAATGCAGGTAGATCAAAAGCTCTTTTGAATCTGAATATCACAACAAATATTTAGAGCACAGCTTGTAAGGAATGTGAAATTCAAGGCTACATTTAATGCTTTAAACCAGGTGTATATTAAGCCAGAAGCTTCCTCCTAACAGTTATGCAAATTGCAAAGCATAAGTAGAAAGCCAAATAGTGTCATTTCTCCTACTTATTCCTTAGCTACATTTCTTCTTTGTCAGCAAAGAGGCAGCTCAGCAAAGCTCAGAACTACTTTTGTCATTTCCTGACAAAACAAATTTAGTTAGAACTTTCTGAAGTTATTGTCAAGCCTTACCTTACAACAATTTATGCAATTATGTGATTTTCCCCTCAGCACCACTGCTTCAGAACAAACAAGGTAAGAGGTTTGATCTGTCATAAATGAACATTCCAAGCTTCTGGTTTCTGTTTCTGCTCGAATTATTTACAGAACAATGAGAAGCTCTAATCCAACAGCACCATTTGGCAAATGCAATTTTTAAAGGCATCTCCAAAGAGAATCTCTAGACTATTCAGCAGGAAAAAAAAGAGAAGAGAAATGTTAATAAAGAATAACAAGTAATAAAAAGGATATAATGCCTGAAGGGAAAGGGAGGAGAAATTAGAGATCAGCAACTAAAACAGTGAAGAAAAAAGGTCAGAAGTCCTGAAGGATGTAATCATGATCCTATTTTAAAAAGGGAAAGGCTAAAATTGTGACTGATACAATGGCCTAGGGGCCAATCCAGAAAGTCAGAAGTCCCATAAATAAAATGGCTTTGTAGAACATCATCACTTGATGCTTCCTGTAGCTCCCAGGTCACAGCTTTGGCCTTTGGTGTTTGGGAAGGCAACTGAGAATTCCCACCAGAGCCTGGGGAAAGCTCTGCACTGCAGGCAGCCCTGGCCACTGCAGGCACAGCAAGCACACATCCCTGTGGCTGAATGGCACCATTTCTGCTTGGCTTCTGCAGAGAAACCAGCTTATTTGGACTTGTTTTTCAGCTTCCTAGCCTTCTTTGGGGAGAGAATAATTTATGCTATGTCTTCAGAACACAAAGACCCATTGTCCAAGTCACAAGATGCCTGCTTGCCCTAACCAGGAGAGATCATTTGTGGTGCAGGGGGAAGGGGAACCTTTCACTTTTATGGGATCTCCCTTAGAAGAATAATGTTCTTTTTTTTAAAATATTATGATTATTTTAAAAAGGAACAGAAGTTTAAAATCATTTACTTCAAGAATCTGACCCAAAAGCTTGATTGCTGCTTTGCTAAGAGCTCCAAAAGTAGGTAAAAAAATCCAAACTGAGTCTGGCCTGAAAAACTCTTACAGCACCACCAACCCCCTTTATTTATTTATTTTCAGTAGCTTGCCAGTTGAATCTCAAGCCTGCAATCAAATCAGGTTTGGGTAGCTGTCAGCCCTTAAAGCTGAACAGCCACAACACTTTGCAGGTGGTTTTAAGAAAGACTTTCAGCTACAAAGAAAAACATGATGGGCGGGATAAAGCTGAATGCCCAATTTTTTTTGGCACCCAATACTCTTGTAGGACAGACAGCCATGTTGGTAAGATTCAGGGTCCTGAATTGTGTACATATTTCCAAACTTTTTGAGCCTGTCTGCCTTGCTGGACCACCCACAGGGAGTGCAGCTTGATGGCCATGGGAACAGTACCACCAACTGCATTGTTTTTTACTGAACTCTACTGAATACACTTAACCTCCAGTGAGCTGACTAAATTACTCCTCTGTGGAGGAAGATCCACACATGTCTGCACAGCAGGAGATGCAGTGAGGCATCCTTTGGCAGGCAGAAGGGCACATCTCAGGTCCACAGGCTTTCATGGCTATGAAGGTTTTGTCCCCCAGTTTAGCAACATGCAAGGGACACACTTGTGCTTTTCTCCCCAGGTAACAGTGAAAGTGCTTGACACAAAAATCTGTGCTCGTGGAAGCAACATAAACACCAGAAAATGTCATGGTAATTCAGGTAATTGTTGCATGTCACAAGAGAGAAGCAATTCAGAAGTGTTAATCAGCCTGAAGCTCGTTTGAACTCAAAACATTCTTTAGACTATGCAGTTGAGCAGCAGGCTGGTTTTTACAGACTGAGTAAAGATATGAATAAGGAGTAAAACACTCCCAGGTACCTGCTGAGGCATTGCCAGGGCACAGGTCATGTAAGTGAAGCCATTTACACCTCCTGGGGTGTAATGTCATGATGCAATATTTAGATTAAATCTCAGGCCATTATCCCAGCATATCAACCCTGTCTGCTCCCAGCAGAGGTGCCTGAAGATCCTGTTTAAACCAGCTCATTTATCCAATCAAGACAGGAGAAACAAAACCATGGGAGAGCTCCTCTAGTGTCTCTTGGGAATGGTGCTGTGCAGGGCCAGGAGTTGGACTCGATGATCCTTGCAGGACCCTTCTAACTCAGCTTATTCTGATTCTTTAAGTGCTTCCCTTGAAGACACCTCTACCTTTCCATCTCAATGCCTGGTCCCTAATCCTTGATCTCTCTCAACTGCTGCCTCTCTCCTCTCTGCCTTGCCAAAGTCTTGCACAGGGAGCAAGTGGCCTGCTGGGGAAGGCCACCATGACACCAGGAAGTACAAGAGAGTGAGCCAAGCAATTATTGATTTATCTGAAGCATTTGCTGAGAGGATTATGTGTGGAGTCACTTCTTTCCTGACAATTGACTTCCATGGAGTTGTGCTGTCATGACATTTCATTGTCTGCATTCAATCCTTCACAGGCACTTGAAGTCACTCATAAAATTCTACTCAATTACTGGGCCCTAGATTTCAATCAAAAATATTTGTACATTTAATACTTCACTACAAATGTGCTACTTCTGTGCTGGCTTCAATTAAGCTTTAAAGTACTTGTGATATCAAATATAATTCTTTAATACTTGCAATTCAAGATTATGCCCCAATTTTACTTATATCTGTTTTTATTTAAGTCCAAACAAGCCAGCACAGGCAGTATATGAGCTTTGGTCATTCAAAAAAAGAGTTTACATATATCTCAACTCAAAGGTTCAGAACTAAATAGAACACTGTTCAAATTGAAGTCCTCATGACACCCTTCCAGAAGCATTACACAGAGGCAGATTGTGGGCAGTTTCAATACTGCCTAGAAGACACAGGAGTAGACTTGGTCCAAGAATCAATGCAGTGCCTTAAAATAAAGCAGAAGTTCTCTTTTGCATAAGAATATTAGCCCAACACTGGCACAAGACATTTTCCTACATGTTTTACCAACATTTGCTTAAGTCTCTAAATCAAGCAAACAGGCCATCATGAGCAGTGTATGACAGACCTCACACCACAGACATTTAAATGTTGACATCTCACCTGATGAGGAGAAAGCAAAGCACTGAGGAACCTCACAGAGCTCACAGGGACTCCAGGTTTTATCTCATCTCTGGCAATCTAACCTGAGCCAACACAGCTCCCTCCTCACTTGTCCGACATGCTCACTCCCACACTGAGCAGCTCTGTTCAAAGCTGATCTTCCTCTGCTGCTAATTGAGCACCCACACTGACACAGCCAGGGTGAGCAGGTCTGAGCAACCCAGAGGACTTGAGAGAAGTGGAAAAAACCTCTGACAGAGCAGATTCCTGATCTGTGTGGCCACGTACTCAACTCATGGTATCAGAGAGAGTGGTTCTAGAGCAAACTGGGAATGGAAAGGCAAGCGGGAAGGTTTCCTAAATTGGTATTTTAAAGCAAGATTGCCACTTCCACTATTCCTATCTACCAATCCAAACCATCAGCTGCCTAAAGTGGTCAGAAGAACAAAATTGATAACGCTGGCCTTAAACAAAAATTGAGGAGATCTCATTTTGAAACTTAGCCCCCTGAAGCCTCAATCCACTTCAAGGCAGCCCTAAGCACCAGTCTACAAGCAAATAAATAGCAAGGCCACTCTTGGCCTCTCTGGTTTAAAGCAGGGCAGCTACAAAGAACACAAAGTCTCATGGATGATTTTATGTTTTCTTTCCCGCAATTAGTAATTGCTATGAATCCTAACTCACATGTCTGGAACACATTACTTACTCAGAGAACAAAATGTTGGACAGAACTGTTGATGCTGTGTTTTCTCCTTTGACTTAACACTTACAAATCCTTATAGCCAGCAAATATACACAGTCCAAATAGCCAGAAACACGATTAACACCAGAAAATCTAGGCCTCTATGACTCAGTCTGAGTAAGTGCCAGGATGGATCATTTTCCTTTGCCCACCTAAACATAGCTCTTACATATAAAGGGTTGTGACTTCATCTAATGACTGAACAGTAAAGGCTGCCAGCCTCTGATAGGAAGAGAAATACCAAACATTTGCATATACAAGAGCTTTTTTTTAACTTCACAGCTCTTTCAGCTCCTCTCAGAGTTCTCTGATCTGAACACTTATCTCTTATCTGGCACACTATTCTGTAAATGAGCATGCAATCATCAAACCTGTGCTTTTGAGCTGTGATGTACTCCAAGACAACCATTTCTTGGCTACTTTTTAAAACAACTTAACCTAGCCAGGTTTTCTACATCTTAAACATGCCATTCCCACCACTGCAAGATCTCCATCTGGACAGGTCACTCTTGAGATGCACACAACAGTCAGGAGCCCTGATGAAGGCTTGGTGTAGATTCCTGCACTCCAACCCTGCTGGCACCAACTCTGAGCCTGCCTGGCCTCCACTGCCCCACTCAGCTGCTCAGGGCAGCAACATGTTTGTGTCTGTTTGCCCTTTACAGATGTGTGCACACACCTGTCTACCTGCCTGATCCTACACTCCTACCTACACTCCTACAAAATCCCTGGCAGATGTCAAGGGTAGATTTACATGTTATTTCATAAAATTCGCCTTTGTCAGCATATGTGGTCAGTTCAGTTAGTTCTTATAGCCCCAAATAAGCCAAAAGACCCTTATCCTTTCTAGAAATGTCAGCAAGAGGGGAAAGAAAAAATAAAAGTTGTCCACACATCAAATGCAAACAATTTTTGCAAACAGATGTTTCTTCCACAAGTGTTTGGGTACAAAACCACTGTGGTCAGTTGAAATACAATTCTAGGTGATTGCTACGTAAGCAGAATTGACCACAAGAAAACTTCTCATGGTTTTGTTCATTCTCAGAATAGTTGGTTGACTGAAAATGCAATGTTGATTTTTTTGCAGAGCTACAGTTTCAATAATTCCACATATAAACTCACAATGCATTTTGACAATGTCAAAACTGTCACAATTACATCTGCAGCATTGTACCTTTACATACCTGTGCACTGATAAACAGAGTATTTTAGTATGCAGAGCTCTATAACCAAAACATATCCTGTGCTATTTTTCAAAGTTTAGTTTAAGGAATGGAATTTAAAGAAATATGGGAAACTTCAAGCTGAGAATTTGGTTTTTAAATCTGTAATGCAGCCTTTAAAGACCTGAGTTAATTTTACAGGTATGAAATGAAGTTTCCCATTCTAAAACTCAACCTTCATCTACAAATGTGAAGTTTCCTTACTTGCCAAGCCAACCCTTACAATCCAGTCAGAATGAAAGGATGGGGGCTGAGCTGTGTTTTCAGTGTACAGCTGTGTACAACTCACACAGCTTTTGCTGAGTGCAGCTCAGGGAGCTAGCACATCTCTTTAGTTTGAAACAGGTTAGTAAAAAGTAACTCTAGGGCATGCAGTAAGCTTTATTTGCCTCAACTTCACATTGCTTGGAATTACCAACACTAAAACCTTGAGCCTGCTTTTCAAATAAATTACATGCTCTGGATATTTGACTACAATAAGAAACATATCATTCAAGGTTAGCTTTACTCACCACAAAAAATAACTGCTTCTCTTCACAATGAAGAGGTAAAAAAGTGAAACGCAGTGCTGCTGGAGCAAAAGCTGTGTTGGTTGCTCAGCTCCAGTTGCCTGTGCTAAAACATCTGGCAGGTTTTTTCATTGGAACTGAAGGCAGGCAGGTGTTACAATGACTGACACCAAAGCCAAGTGAGCCCAGGTCTCAGCTCCCAGACCTAACTTGTGGCTGCAGGGTGAGCCTTACCCAACCCTAGACACTGCTGGAATGCCAACAGCTGCCTGAAATGCTGCTTTCAGTAGGATTTCCCCTCATTTTCAGAGCCAGTTGCCACTTAATGGAAAATGACATTGACATACTGTCCATTTTTCACTCTAATATAAACAGTTGAGGCAATTATTTTCTAAGAGTTAAAGAGTTATTCTAGCTGTCTCTGAGGCTTAACTGGGCTTCTTGTTAGAAAGGGCAAGATTGAAAAAGTCACATGTGAAGCACATATGACTTGCATATTCTCTAGATCATTTGGTGCAACTGTTTTGAAACAGTGATCCACAGTCCTTCATCCTTCCTCAGAGAGCTGAAGGGAGACAGTGCTACCTTTGTTTTATTTAGGGAATAGACAGTAATTTTGTCTAAATCTAAGGCTGATATAACAGAGCAAGAATGAAATCCTGCACATCTTTGCTGCCTGCCAAGAGCTTTACAGGTATAAGCCACCAGGAGCACATTTGGCAGTCATTAACTCCACAGAAATATCATTTACTGCTCACAGTACTTTGGCACACAATCTCTGGACTAACACCTGAATGCAGTCCCTTTGTAACAGACACTGGTAACAGCATGGCATTTTTGGGTGTCAAAGAGCTCAGTTCTGTGAGGAAATTGCACACTTTCTTCATAATGGTCTGATGGAGGCTCAAGTTGCTTTAGAATGTATATGGCCTTAAATATTATGACATATGATGCTTGATGTCCAAGTTCCTTGTGATGATTTTTTGTGCATATGAAGAGAGACATGGAAAGCCAAATAATTTTAATCTGGGTCTTTGAAAACTGACTTCACTTTTTTTTTTTAACTCCGAAACCTGGCATCATTAGAGCAAAGAGAGACCATTCCATCAACTAAATCCAAATAAATCATCAAAGAGTTAATGCATGATTGCTGTACCCTCTGTACTGAAAGACTCCCTTCAACACACCACCACGTGAATCAGTGACATCAGAAGCGTTTTTACCACCAGTTACCCAATGCATTCTTATCTGCTTAAGGCAGACTCCAAGTATGACGTGTTTTGCTCATTAAAAATCACGACCTTCCAATGTGTCCATAAACTCTCAAGTGTCCAGTTGGGAATAGAGCAAAAGCAGGGCATTAACAAGGTGAGACCATGGTGCACACTAATTCCTTTGCAAGCTCACTGTTCCCCTGCAGAAGCCAAATGGAGGCTTCTCCATGCACAAACAGAAGACAGAAACTTTTGCATTCAGCAAGAAAAACACTCTGCAGACTGCAAGGCTGCTGCAAAGTGAATAATCTCAGCCACTCTGTTCCTGCAGGCTATTCCACAGCTTTTGCCTCCTGAAAATTACAGTGAAATTTCCATCCACAACAGCCAACACATTGGGGAGCAAACACGAACTCAAACAATGGCAATTTAAACTAAATAAGTTTGTGCAATTTTCTCCTCTCTTCATTATGTTAAAGGTTTCACAGACACCTGATCTTGTAAACATATTCTAAGAAAATAAAATTACAATATTACATTTAAAAACCCCAAAACCACAAACCACAAATTCCACACATTCTTAGTCAGCTTTTGCATAAACAAATGTACTAAACTACATAGAGCTTTCAAACCACTTCATCAACATAGAGACAAGAGAAACCTCAGCTCATACTGTGTTGTATTGTGTAAGACAGACACTTTCCAAACAGAAAACTGGCAAAAGATTCCAGAGACCTGCCTAAATGTCCTGGTCACAAATGGCCCACCTCCAGCATCTCTGAGCCTACCTGGACTCACTGTGAAGGAGCAATGTGCACTACCTTTTTCATTTTCCTCTACTAGACAGTTCTGGGGAGCTCCATGTACAGTTACAGTGAAATCTTTCTTCTCTGCACAAAAAAGTAACCATGGCATAGTTAGAGACAGATTAAAACTGCTTCATGTCCCCCCTACCTTTATCCCGTAAAAAGTATCAAATACAAAGAATTTAGTGAAGAAATGTCAGTCCTGCTGAATAAAGCTGAGAGAAAATCTGAAATCCTCCTTCCTACTGGAATTTTTTTGCCAAAAATGTCATTTAGCAATGCAATCAAGACAAAACAACACGGGAGAGGCAGAATTAACTCTTAAATTGAGATAGGGAAGAAAATCTACCTGCTCTAACAAGTTTAAACCTTTGCTGCACAAAGAGAAGCTGATATTGTTACTTTCCATCAATCAAACTCTTTCCCTCATTCCACCCTTAGTGCACTCAAGTCTTAAATTCAAGTTAAGAGCTAGTACACACTCTGTGGTGTCTAACTTCCATATCTGAAGTCTCTGTGGTCTGTTTTAAGACTTTAAGACACTGACACCTTCTAGCAGGTTTGCAGGAACATAACAGGCATTTTAAAATGGTGGAGCAATTTACAGCAACTTGCTTTTAAAAATACAATTAGGAAAGGAAAAGAAAATTAGATCATGTAAAAAAGGATGCTTATTTAAAATACTCATTTTAATGGAAGCAATGTAAAAACATTTAAAACTCAGTACCAGACTGAAGCACACAACTGTTATACAATACAAAAATTAAGATGTCTGAAGGATTATTTTTATCAGGCAATTTCTTCCTAACCCTCACTTCTTCTGCAGGTAGAAGGATTCAATCTGCTATAAAATATGCAGATACAGGTGATTATTTAAATATATATCTAACAAAGTCAGTGGGAGAAAGATTCCCTATATGGGGGAGTTTATTCCAATAAAATATTCCTATCACTAAACCCAAAGTGGTTTTAAAATAGTAATGCTCCAGACATGTTCTGTCTTCTAGTATTCTCCAGACTAAAACAAAGGCTTATATAATTCAGAATAAAAATTCTGGATCCATTTGAGAGAAATACATACTTATAATCCTAATAAAATGGAAGGTGGCCTTAAATTGCTAGTTCCTGAAAGGGAAATTGAGAAGTAGAAATTTTATTTCTTTTTTTTTTGTCAAGGACATTATTCTTGTGTTTCTGGTGATTAAAATACAACACCTGGAATATCCCTGAAGCAAGGAAACTCACCTTCCAATCCCCCTGTCCTTTATGCTCCCCCACTTTAAACAGGCTAGAATAAACCCACTCACATTTCAACCTGACAATGCTGCAAACTTTCTGAAACAAATGAACTGTGAGCAAACATATTCCTGCAGGAGAAGAAGGTGAAACAGTGCCAGCAACTTCTACCTCTTCTACCTGCAGTGTCCTGGTAATGTTTAAAATTAAGAGAATGGAAAGTTGGAGCAAGTCTTCCTCAGAATGCTCCAAGTCTCAAAATAGAGCACAGTTATCCAATGCAACAGTACTCCCATGTATTTATAGAACTTCTTAAACACAAGAGAAAAATACCACTGAAAGTTTTGTTATTATAGAAGTGTTCTTATATCCATTTGTAGTACTGTGGCTAAGGTTAACATAATAAAACCTAAGAAGAAAAGAGAAACACATCACACAAACCAACCAGCAGCAGGACTTTCCATTCATAGCAGAATGAACTCATCTTCTAAGCAAAACCACGAGAATAAAAAGACAAAATGCCTTAAGGAAGGGTGAAGGACTGGCATGCACAGGCTGGAATAAACCCACTTGCATTAGAACCTGACAGTGCAGTGAATATTCACAAACAACTGGCTGGAGCAACGGTGTGCAAGCTGCCCGAGTGAGGTGCTACTTACTTCAGAGTCCTGTAAAAAATCCACTTGTCTGTCTTTACACAAAGAGGACAGAAAGAAGGTACAGATGCAGCAAAAGGGGTCAAAGTCTTCTCAAAATAGTTACTGATAACGCCTGCAGGTCTCTCTGGCCAAGTACTTCATTATTCTTGTTTTAAAGAAGTTTCTCGCGTCAGCTAAGATTCTTTTCCCAAGAACCTAACACTCACCCACTTAGAAAACAGAAAAGTGAATTCACAAAAGTTACCAAATATCAACATGCATGGCTGGCAAGTACATGTGCAGTCAAGATGATTCAGATAAGTCAGATAAATTTAGAACAGCGCTTTCCTAAAAGCATGCGTTCACCAAATGCAGTAAATATGCAGGAGCTATATCCAAGTGCTGATTCCAAACATCAGAGCAAAAAATTTATTAGTGAAAATCTCCTGTTAAGAGTTCGCTGCCATCTGAAGTCCTCAACAGTGTTATTCCTTGATCTGCCTTTAGTATTTCCATCCATCACTGGATTTATCCACATAAAAAGCTATAGGCTCTCCAACCTCTGAGGACTAAGCCAAATGCAGTGTGGCAACTTCACATAGGACCAGCCTTTTATGGTTGGAACAGTAGAGCTTTGATACAGCTAATCTACCATAAATAGCTCTTGAAACTCAGAAGGATCAAATCAGCTGTTGCAACAGTCCCAGCCTGTAGCTGCTTCAAATCCAATTATACTGTCAACCCTGTCTTGCAGCTCTCCCTTTTATTCCCCCTGCCCAAAACATTTTCAGTCGTCCTCCTGGCAGAAATCAGAAGCTGCTAAGGCAAACACAGCAGAATCAAACCCTGAATTAAAAAAGTTCTGAAACAGATGCACAAGCATTCTTACCACTACCTTAAGGAAGACAAGTTCTGTTCTCTTAAAAAACAGCTTAAGTATTTGATGCTCATAAAAAAGAAGTTATTAGCCCTGGCTTATAAAGCAAACACATAATTTGAAATAAACAAACAGTTCCAAGAGCAGCAAGCACAGCTTTAAAAGGTGGATGAAACTAAGCAGATAAACTTTATGGAGCACTATCCACATCCCAGATTAAGGCATAAGGCACTGAATTGCTTGCATATTTTTTCTGTAACCTAAATATACTTGAGAAGTACTAGGATACCCTGTTATAAATCCTTGAATTACAATGTTTCCTTTCAGGTAGTTAGAACCATTTTCCCACAAAGAAGTTGATAACTATAATTTAAGAATTCTCGCAGCATTAAAAGCTTCCAAAATACATGTTTACTAACCATGTAAGTTGGTATAACTGAAAATTACCACCAGGACTACAAGAGCATAATAATTACTGAGAAACCAGTGCAGTGGCATTGTTCTGAGAAAAAAAAAGCAGGTTTGGATCCAACAAAACATAGGTGAGCACTATTATCTTCATGGTGCAAAGAAACACCGTGCACAATGCAAGCATGTAGGTATATGCAAATAAAAGGTATTTTTTCAAACATCTATTATTAACATCCTGCCAGTCTTTCCAAAACATTACATCCCAAAACATCACATCCCAAAACATCAATTACTCCACTGCAGTACAGGAACCCTGGCACTTCAAAGGGGAAGAAGTGTCTTGTGGGCAAAGTCTGTATCTCTACCTCCCACAAGCACGTAAATTCTGAACATTGCCAGGGCATCCTCCCAAAATACTGGGCAGGACATCTTCATCTAGGCATCCACCCTTCTTATTCAAGCAAGGGTAGAAGAGGATTGCCAATTCCTGCTTTGCCAACTGCTTTAAGGGCCTCTAGAAGCTACTCTAATGGAAGGGCAAAAATATAAAAATCATCAGCTTCCATTTAATGGAAAATTGTCAGCCATACACCATCTTATTAATCTTCACAATTGTGTTAAATTTTATCATCTCTGTTAAAGGGCCTGGGTTTTAACTGATTTGCACAGCATGTAACATACCTTGAACACAAAAAGAGTCACTAGCTGCCTACAAAGACAATAACAAAACAACTTCAATTAAGTGTGGGTGGGTGAAATGAATTGGTTTGCTGTCTCCTTTAAATTGTGCATGAATAACCCAGCTGGGTCACCTTCTGGAAGTCTCAGTAAAGTCAAAGAGCTATACAAAGGCACAGACATTTTTCTCTTTAGGACCTAGAAAATGCCCAACTGAATCAATTCAGATACATGAGCATTTCATTAGCATGGAGTAAACTCAGCATGTTACAAGTAGATAAAACAGACCAGCAAGATCTGCCTAAGTTTATAATTTTGAGTAGAGCTTGTAGAATATTACAGTAGTCACATTATACTTCTGCAATGTGCTGAAAAAAAAAGTAGCTGAACCAACTGCTGACAAAAGTTCAAGAGAGCCCTTAAAAATGCAGCAGGCATGCTTGCAGCTGGTATGGAGAAAGAGCAGCCGAGAGCATGCTGCCACAGCACAGCCACTGCTGCTTTGTGCCCTATCCATAACCATTAAAATCCAAGGTCTTTTATTACTGTGGAATTTGAAGGATGCAAGTTATGACATGGAAACACACCCCCTCTCTAGAAGCAAGACAGGGATTGCTTGTTTCTTTTATAGAAACCACTCTACATTCATTCTCCATATCACACAAGAAACTATGTTGAAGATTTCATGTTTATACTTAATTTAAAAAATAAAAAATAAAAATCCTGCATGTGCTTTTCCATAGAACATAGGCTTCCTTGACTACAAGCACATAAAACAGAGCTGCCTACCACAGAAATACAGCAGTTTCTGCCTGTTCCTCCTCAATACAGAATTTCTGTAAACACAGAGCAGAGGAAGCCACAGACAATACATTAGTTAATCACTGTCCCTTTACAACAAGCCTAACATCTAGAATCTATCTTCCAGACACTTATCAGCTCTATCATCAAAGAGAGGGAGACATCAAGCACCTCTCAGGCCCCAGGTTCTGTCCCAGTGAAGTACAAATTAACAGACACATTTTGATTCTGAGCTCAGGCTTTGCAGGAGAGGATATGTGCTTCAGTGAGTAAGAGCCAAGAAATAACACCAGGGTAACTAACACACACTGAAGTGCACACAGCGTGCAAAGTCTGGGTTCAGCATTCCCTGATTTAACAACTCAGCTTCCCAGTTTACAGATAGCTTCTTTTCAGCTGGGGGAGGAGGGGAGGAGAGGTGAAGGAGAGACTTCCCAGGGAAAAAACCCAGACAAATTTAATAAAAAGCGACTTACCAGCATCCATTGTTAGAATCATGACCCCACTTGTGTGTCCCAGGAAGCAGGAAGCCTTACCCATCCAGTGTATGAGAATGACTCAGAAGGACAGCATGGCTTTGTTTCAGCTTATATCTTCTGGCTCATTCACCCCTCCTCCCTTTCGTGGGATAAAAGTGTTGCCTGTGCCTGGCCATCCCCATTGGCTCAGCCAGGGGAACCTACCCATTTAGCACATTCAAGTTTCTGTGAGAGCCTAAAATGACTCACAGAGGATTTTTTATTTATGTTTAAAAAAGTCCACCAAACACCCACCAACGTTAAAATAACAAAACCAAACCCAACACAAACACTTTTTTTCTGGGAGAATAAATCCTTCATTCTTTCACTATCAGACACAAATTACAGTGATGTTATTGCCACGGGGAGGAACAATTCCCTGCACTCTGAATTGAGGAGAAGGTGGCAAGTTAGGGAGGACAGTCCCACGGTCTTCAGTAATCCCCAGCTCTGCTGCATTGTCTGTCCATGGGAATAAAGCCACACATTTTGTGTCAAAGCCTGTGCCCCCTAACCCAGCTTTTCTTCAATGCAAACTGTATATAATCCCAAAATTGAGTATCTCCTGGTTTGCCAGGGAGGATTTGCTCTTCCATTTTATTTTTAAATAGATAGAACAGTAAAAGATTATTGTTTTACTGAAGAAACACACCCAGACTCCCAGACTCTACAGGTTTAACTCTGCAGTGAGGAAAATTAAGTGATATTTTCTTAATCTCCAGGATTCTCTAGGTGTAGTAATTGGCACAGTCTAGAGTCTGCCTGAAGAATTTGGAAAGCTGTTACAATCTGTGAGCATCCTCTCCAGTGAGATAATAGTGTTTAAATAAGAAAAAATCTATCTGATCAAGAGATATCACAACCCATGATATTGTTAACTCTGTTATTGTTAACTCTATTGTTAACTCTGATCAAACCACAGCACAGCTTAAAAAGTGCATTTGGGTGAGCAGCTGGAGGGGGAAAGGAATTTGTTTCTTTCTATATTGCAAAATCCTTAAGAATTTGCAGTCAGACCCCAAGAGGGAAGTGCTGTGTCTTGGCACCCATAAACTGTCAGCAGATTTGATATCTGTCCTTAGTTCAGCAAGCACAGAGAGGGGCACACCGGTGCTCCTTGCCTCTGATAAGAGCCACCTTTTCTAAATAAAGCATGGACATATTGGGCTCCTGTCTCACCACATTACTCACCACCAGATAACCTAAGATTCATAACTCTGAGATACAACCACAAGTGTATTTTGGAAGTGTTGCTTGTGGTTGTTGAAATAAACAGAGTACTCTGTCTCTCCTGCCTCCTTCTGTTTTTAGAAAAGGTATCAGTTGCAAGTCACAAACACTGAGGTTTGTAGACGCTACTGATGAAGTCAGAATCCACAATTCAAAGAAATCAGCAAAAGCAGCACAATTGAATCATCCCTTCTCAGATTTCTTGATCCTCTCTCACTTTGCAGTGGGGCTTTACAGCAACACACCTGAGTCATTACACTTTGGGGGGCAAACACATTCCTAAGGTTGAAAATCTCTGCAATAAAAGCTTTGGGAAGAGGTGTGAGTAATCCACATCCCAGAAACAAATATGAAATCTTTCAGTGAATGGAAATCAGAGGCAAATGACCCAGGTGGACAGGCTGCTCCTCAAAAGCCACACAACAGAAAGAAGTGCAGTGACAGAACTGAACTGAATGACTTCATCCAAAATTTACAGTTCTCAAATAGTCAGGACATTGTTTTGTCCATAAAAAATAGCTAAAGACATGTGGCAACAGCCATGCAGAGGCCATGTTAACTATTGGGAGAGATACATGTTAACTTTTGGGACTGACATCAGGCATAGCTTCTTTTTTACCAATAATTATTAGCCTGAAGAAAAACGCAGCAGTAAGGAAGACACTTTTGCACTCTTCCTATTCCACTCTTTTTCACCTGACATCTTCATTAAAAAATTTCCAAGGATCTAAATAAAAGTCATGACAACAAAAATCAGTTTTGAGGATGCTTTCAAGAAATGCAATCCCAGAGACTGGGAGGAACTTATGGAGAAAACAGTGTAACACTTATTCTTGCCAACAAGGTAGAAGGGGAAGAGTTGGCAGAAGGAAGAGCTTTAAGGACAATTAAAGACCTTGACTCTCTGCACAAGACACCAGGAAAATCCAACATTTACATTCCCATCCTCAGGTAAACTGAGAGTGAGTAACGCTGCCAGAGAATACCAGGCACTACAGGACTTATGCCAAAGAAATACATTTTAAGAAAAGCATTATCATATGCTGTGTAAGAACAAACCACTTTTGTCAGGATGACATTTCCTGTAAGCTCAGCTTTTGCAAGAAGTCCAGTACCATTGTCCTGGAACAGTGAAATGCAGAAGTTCAAGTAAACTGTTTCCAAAACAGAAAAAAAAAAAAATCCCCAACTGCTGGGTCAGCAATGGATCGTGAGGTACTGCATGCACGATTTTAAAAATGGTGCGAGCATTAATAATTCAGCTTACAAAGCATTTGGAAAATGAAAACCATGAAAACTGAAACCACAGTAGAGAGGAACAATCTCACTGATATCCTGGAAAAAGAGAAATACATCTATTTGCTTTTATTTTCAGAAGGGAGAGGATGAAGTTTCCAGTCAGGCCAGCAAGAACATTAACCTGAAGGGGACTGCTGCACAACACAGGATTTACAAAAGCTGGGCATCTCCAATGTTCCAGTTCTATTCTAGAAGGCAGAAATAAACCCATTCACTGTTTTAGCTAGCAAGAGTTGGCTGTAATTTATGTAATTAAAAATACACCAGTATTAGAAGGAACACTGTGTGTTTCTTCACATATAAGCAGGGCTGTTAAAGTGTCCAGCACATGAACTTGCACATGAAGCCTTGGCTCTGTTGACATTGTGGAAGCTATGAAATACAGACAGCCCATGATAAATGGTATGCTGCTAGCAAAGTTAGCACACTATAAATTAAAAAAAAACAAATACCTGTCCATAAACTGTTTCTATTATAATGTTATGAAAAGAGGGTATAAGTGACTCATCTGACTGTGCACACTTCCAGCCTCTAAAGTCTATTGGCCAGTCCTAGGTGCAGCTCCAGCAATGAAGTAGAAATCTGGTCATGACCTCCAGAAATCACCAATTTTTTCCCATAATTTTTCAGTCAGATAATCTGAAGTCCATGTAATTGCTTAATGAATATATGTTATAAGGCAGTAACAGGTACAGTAAATACTGCACAGAATTCCAAGATGCTGTGGAAAAACATGAACACATTCACCTGAAGACTATTTCCAAATAGCTCATGGCTTAGTTATCTGACATGGTCCAGCTATGTCACATCAAATGTGTCAATTGCATACTGTTAACAAACCCTAATTCTGCAAATTCTCTACTAAAATAAATCTCTTTTTTGTTGCTGATTTTTAAAAAATACAGCAGAATACTCATTCACATGGTCTAACAGCATCATCTTCTGAAGCTTACAACCATTTTATGATGGTATATACCTAGAAACAAGTTCAGCAAGAAGTTCTCTGAAGGCTTGACTTGAGTCTTGTTTGAAAGAAATTAAGTCCATATTACCCTTAAAAAACTAAATTCCCATGATTGTTCACATAATTTTAAGTACCTGCATTAGTCTTGCAAGAGCACCCTACTTCTGCTCACCTTCATTAAATTATTCTCTGCATAGAAATTACACAGCTAATAACAGTGATCTGCTTGCTCTAACATTTTTGGAGGAAACTTTATTAATATGCCTTAATCCTGAATTGTCCATATTCAGTTAATGTTTTACATGATCATGCTCCAAGCTCAAATCTTCAGCATTCAAGGTCAGGTTTTGCTTTTCTACAGCAAGACCTTTACAACTTTTCAGGCTTTCTAGCACATGCAAGAGTAAACACTGTTCCCAGTCCCTCACTTTCCTGCTTTTTAAGTCAGATGTTAAAACCAGCAGAAGATGATTTCATTCAAGCTTCCACTCTTTCCACAGTGTTCTCACAGACTTCAGAAGCTATGACAAGCTGCAAGGAAAACAGCTCTTGCATAATTCTGGAGCAACAGCTGAAATGGTGCCTTCCATACCCTGAGAGAAAACTTGGGCTACCTGTGGCAAAAGAACTAACAGCATGACAGCTCTGGCAGTATGACCAGAATTAGATATCAATTCTCTTTATGGAATGTTAAAAGATAGATCATCTACATCCTAATTTTGCTGATTCAAACCCACTGAGACCTTCCTGATCACATCCAAGAAATCACATCTCTCCAGTAACCAAAATTACACAATTCTCCAAGGGCAAGATTAATCCCACACTTTACAGAAATTCTGCAAGCTCTGCCTTAGTGGGACCAACAGAACCTGCCATCTACTTCCACATACAAAAAGGTCCCTTTTGTTCTGGGTTTGTGTTCACATAGGTAAATGCTTTTCCACAGCTAAGAGCTGGAAAAAATCCTGAACCAAATATAAACTGCAAATATTCAATCAAAAGTCTGCAACATGAAGAAAGGAAAACATGAAAGTGCAGATCTGTAATTAATTAAAATATTACATTTGAAGGAACTGTACATGATCTAGAACAGTTGAAGCTACTCTGTTATACAATATTTGGAAGAAGGAATAATAGAAAGGCTGGAACAGGAGGTCCACTTTAGCCACCTGCTGCCTCCCAGTGAATTCTCAGAAGTCTCAGGAACCCTTATTGCTACTTCCTCATTGAATAACATTTCTTCCCAAGGCAGCATTAGCATCTCCTAGGTTTTTAAATACCAATCAGCTTTTCTGAAGGTCCTATGGGCTACTCTGGAATCTTAACTATAATATCACTGCATTTTGTTATGGTACATATGCACTAGAAGGCACACACAGATCCTTCTTTAAATGTTTGATACTAACACCTCAAAAGGAAAAAAAAAAAGGGAAAAAAACCCCAAACAAACAACAATTCACAGTTCTTGGTTCAGATCTGTATTTTTCAGCAAAGGTTTACCTTAAATCCCAGCCATCCAGGCCTGACCCTGCAGGTACAACTGCATCACCTTGTCCAGGTGCTCACAGTCCAAAGGCAGCCCTCCTGCAAGAAACAAACAGAACAAAGCATGGGTGAGAGCCACAGTGCACCCCAGGCTATGGCAAACATTTCAGATGTAGGCAGATGCACAAAGGGGATGAACTGATTGACTGCAAGGGCTGAGGCAGCTTGGAGCATTCTGCTACCTTGTCCATTCATATAGGCAAGAACTGAACTTCCCCTTAGCTTTTATTATTATATATTAAGCCTTTATTATTATATAGTCACAGGAAGCCTTTATTATTATATATTCAGTCTTTCTGTAAGGTCAAGCAGCACTGGAGATAATAACAAAACCAGGAACATCTACCAAAATACTATTACCCTCAAAATCCTATATTTTAAACATCACTGGATGCAACTGAAAGAGCCAATTCTCTTTCTAGAACCACAGAAACCAGGAGACAGATCCAAGACTTCTCCCAGTATAGAGCACCTGACCTATCAAGCAGTTCGGCAAACAACTCTGCCACAGGTCTGATTTCTGATCCCCACACCTTGAACCACAGCTGGTTTTATTTTATTCTTTGGCAAACACAAAACACCTCTGGCTGTGCCTGTAACATTATTTGCAGGGTGATTCAGCCCATGTGGATCCTCATGTTAATCAAGTGTCCAAGTTAGATTATTTCAAACTAGCTGAATTTTCTCAGAACCACACTGTCCTTAAAGATGCCAATTCTCTGAACATATGAAAACTTAAAATAACCAGCTGCTCTGGGCTTCTTGCTCTATTCTGTACCATATGCAGTTGCTTCTTTCCACAGAGACTGAAGAGTTCTCCAGTGCAGACCTGAAGCAGCCTCTGCTGTTGCACAAATTATTGTCTCCCATTTCTTTCAGCTGCTAAGTAAAATAACATTTTACTCTTGCTCAGCTCAGGCTCAGCTCACCTGACCTGCATATGTTTAGGTGCCAAATATACTGTTTTCACTTTCACAGCTGCTTTATTCAACTTTTTTTTTTCCATAATCTATTAGGAGGTACAAAATGAAGTCATGCTATCCTGTGTGACTACAGCAACAACTTTCAAGAGCAGTCAGGTCACTGCTCTGCTTCCTGCAGCTGCTGAACATGTCAGACTCTAATAACAGCATCTAGAGAAGAGGTCAAAACAAAAATAATTCATTGAAAAGACAGATAAGACAGAAATTTTGCCTGAGTTGGGAAAAATTCTGATTTTGGAAGACAAGCAGACCCCCAAACACAGACTACCTTAGAATGCATAGGGACAGGTAAGGCAGCAAATCAGACAGCTAACCTGTCCCCAGTGTTATATAACTGCTCACAACAAGCGAACTAAGACAGTTTTTAAGATCTATCCACTTTTATCTCTGTATTTCAGGGAGGAAACTCACTTAAAATTCCAATAATATGGCAAACCACACACTATTGTTTTTGCTTTTCCAGCCTACAATCCTTTCAAATGAGCACTCCTACACTTTAGAAGGGTAAATGAGTGGGCACTTCAGTGGGGTAGGAAAGGTGAAGAAAATGATGGTTAACGATGGATAGCTGATAGAAAGATAAAATAAAGTCTTTCCACCATCACATAACTCTTGGTTCCAAATTCATTCTTGCTATTTAACCATAGCGTTGCCTGATTACTTCTGCTGTTCCTTCTGCTGCTTCCTCTTTAAGTATCAGTATTAAAAAAAAAAAAAAAAAAAAAAAAAAAAAAGAAGCAAACAAACAAAAAGAAACAGAAAAGGAAGGATTTGAAATCCAGCTATCATTTTGGTCAAGTACTTCAGAGACTTTCTGGAAGCAATTGTGTGGTGGGAAGAGGGGACATTTATAATGCACAGAATACATTAAACCTGGTGCACACTGCCACTGTCCCACTACTACATTGTATTAATTCCTTCATTTTTTTGGCAAATTCCTCCTTTTTTTTGCAAATGTTACATTTGTATATTGGAACAAGAGAGAAGACTAGGGTGCTGCAGTTTTGAAGGCCTGCAGCTTTGAAGTCTACCCTTTAAAGGAACCTTGAATAACTGGTGGGAGTGGAAACATTCTGACAGAGTGGTTTGGGGTTTTTTATATATACATATATTTGCCTGTGTCACTGTGTGCTACAGATCTTTGATAGTGTCAGGAGTCTCATGAGAAGTTTTGGCAGGAACACAACACAAACAGAAGACCTAACAAATACAGAGCACCTATCAGGAAACATTTGAGATTGAAATCAAAACGTTGAAGGCTGGCAATTGAATTCTAATCTCTTCAAGACTGACCTTGGCTGCAGCTTTTTGTGCTCTCTCTGCAGTTCATCTGAGAAATTCCTGGCAAGCCACTTGAACTGCACGTCTGATAACCCCTGCAGTCTGAGAGTTTAGAACAAAGGCAGGAAAAGACACTCCAAATACTAATTCTTGCCACTTTCATGGACTCTTTATTACACAACAGACAGATTCTAGAGTTAGTCAGTACATCATGAAGGAAAGAGACGTGAAAATATCATCATGATACTTCCTATTATCAACTAGAAAGAGGGGCTAGTGGGTAATCATCTCTCTTTAGCCACAGAGATCCATCATTTTTGATCCAAGAGAATAATCAAACTTACATTTCTCTAGACAAATATTCTTCTAGGTGCAGAGAGCATCAACACTTGGACTGATTTAACACTTGAAGCTGAACCAAGAAAGAATGTCACCACGTGCAACAGACAAATAGCTGCTCTGCAAGGATCTGCAGTGATCCATCAGGTTCTTCACTAGATGGGTTGCAGGACACCTACACCACCTTCTTTTCTCCAAGATAAGCCTCCTAGATCCTGAGCTCCTACATGCAGAACAGACTCTGGTGAGTTTCAGTTCCACTGAAACAAATTAAGGCTGCATGCCTCCAAGCAGAAAAGGACAGGAAAAGGAAATCAATTTTTAGGATGCTTTATTTGTTGCTTGAGGACTTATATCAGATTTGCAAAGCCACCACCTTTTCAGGCTCTTGCCCAACCAAATGAAGCCTAACACCACAGAGATGTTTTGATAAAGCCCCATTCTGCAAAACCCTGGTACATTTTCATTTCTGACAGGAAGAAGAAATGCAGCCTGGAAAAACTTGGGCAAGAGGTAGAAGAGTGCAACATCTTTCCTTTGAAGCCAGGAATCCTCACAGAGAGTTCAATTAAACCAGAGTCCAGCAGCTCTTTCAGGTGTTATCCTCCTTCATGCTCCAGAGGCACGTAACACAACATACTGGGCAGCAGCCAGTGCAAAGGAGATTTTCAGACTGCTGGTTTTCCTTTTACTATGTCTCCTTCCACTCCCACTCACCAAAAAGAAAGGCTACAAAGATGTTTATCAGTCCAAGTCTCTTGAACACTCAGAACATCACTTAAAACCAGCAAAATTCCGCTCTGTGCCTGCACTTACACCCTACATTGGTGCAAGCCTGTAAACTCTTAACATCCCATGTTCTTTTATTTTTCTGAGGCATTTCAGAAGAACTCTATACAAGAGCAACAGGATACAGACACTTCTGTTTGTAGTCAGTTCTCACAGAAAACATCCAAGAGCTCAAATCCACCCTAGTGGGGTATTTCCACCATCTCACCTCAATTGTCATTTGTGATGCAGCCTGCCCCAGGCAGCAGGGCTCCCTTCAGTGCATTTCCCTCCCATTTCACATCACACAGCACTGCTGGAGTTCTGCTCTGGTGCTCCTGCCCAATGCTGTCTGCAGGAACAAACTGCTTTTGCACATTCCAGGTGTTTAAAGAAATTACTTACCTGCAGAACTGAAGAAGAGCTGCTGAGGAAAGAATCTCTGCAAGCACCACGACAGAATCACACTTGACTGTGCTTCCCTCAACCCCCAAAAGTTGAAGCCACCCACCTGGAAGTGACCAGCTCGGTGCTCAGGAAGCTGGCACCCACTCTAACAATAATAGATGCATGTGCAATTCTCCCAGTGCACAAGCTAAGGATGACTCCTGTAAATGCCCTGGCACACAGCATTATGCACCAAAAAGTCATGGCATTGCAGTGAAAGATGAATGTTTGAGGTGCACACTGGAGCCACTGGCTGTGCATATTCCTGCTGATACCACATCAAAGTACTCTCACTGATATTTGCCTTGTATTTGCCAGGCAAGGAAAGTTAAAAGTAGGAAGCTCAAAAAAGTCCTTTAGCCAAGAAAGTCACAAGACACTTCAATGTGAAGTTTTTTCCATAGTAGCAGGCTACAGTTTCTCTTAGAATCTGGTTTCAAAGTTGATGAAATAGGATTCTGCAAGAAACTCTATACCACAGCACAGAAGCTCCCATCATACACTGACCTCTAGTGTAATAAAGACTCAAAACATCACAAGTCTCTTTGAAGGCTTAGAAAAATTATCTTTTTTTCCCCAGCACTCAGAAGAATATTTCCATGCAATAAAACAGACTGAAGTCAGAAGGGCCTCCCTGGAATACTCTCAATTGTTTAAGAAAACTGGAGCATGGGTTAAAGAAGCTGCAGAACTTAAATTGTTCAACGGATGTGAAGTTCCTGCTGTGTTTACATAAAGTAATTTACATCAAAGCTGCATTTAACTTCTGTGAACCCAGCTGAATTTAACACCTACGCACTCTGAATGTGCAGAATTGTTTCCTAACTACAGTTTTACAAAGCTAAATTAAAAAACATTTAAAGTTGAAACACTCAGCTTGGGCAAGTCCTGTATCAGCCAGATCACAATGAGACCACCCCAGATTCTGCACAACTCTCCAAGTGCCTCTGGACAGGGTGGCTGACTCAGATGTGCTTCCTGCAGCCAGCACTGAATTCATGGAGGCTGCTGGAAATGCAACATAGAAATCTGCATGAGTCCTCCCTCCCTGAAGACACAGGGCTCACAGAGGGATGTGGACATGGCCCTGAGCCCAGGCACACTGGGGTGAGAGAGAAGATGCTTGGTTTGGGTTAGCAGCTTTTTTAAGAAGGTAAAAACACAACCTACCAACACCAAACAAAAAGCACTAACAAAAAATTTAAGTTAGTTTCAAAAACTGTTTCAAACAAAAATGGTTTCCCCACAACTTTTAAGATTAAAGAATCTGCATTTTTTTATGACCTAACTAGTTTTATGACAAGAACTACTTAATTAGAGCATAGCCAATTCAAAGAGAACAGAACAATTGAAATGGATACCCAAACTATTCAGGCATGTATGCCACTTGTATGCCATTTCTACCCTCCCTATGCACCTGCCTCTAGACAACAAATCCCAGAGGTGCTTCCTTTACCTCAGACCATTTCCCAAACCTCCTCAAAAAGCAAGGAATCATCCAGAGGCTGTTTGTGATAGTGAAGTGATATTTTCAACATGAGCAAGCTTTCCCAAGCCTGGCATATGTGGCTCTGTTGGAACAAGAGCTTTCACCTGCACTCCAGAGAAGGAGCTCTGGTAAACCATCTTTTGAACAAGATGTTAAAAGCCTCAGAAATATTAAATTCAGAAAGAGTTAAGCCCAGCATGAAAGCAGCCATCATAATGTATGAATGAAGTATTCAGAAGTAATCTCAGAGGCAAGTGTTTGAAACTAAATTCAGATCAACCAGAGGAGGCCCTTTATATTTGCAGTCCCAGAACTGAGTCTGTGAAGACAAACTAGGAAGTGAGGATCACATTGTTAATATTGGTTTCTAGCTGTGAGTATCAGAACTCAATAGACCCTTATCTGTAATAACAATATATAAAAGATAGCTTTAAATGCCTTGAAAACCCCACTACTTAATGGTGTGTTCAAACCTACAGTTTCAACATACACATCTGAAATACCTGCAAGTAACTAAGAAGACAACTATTAATATCTGCTTTCTACACCACCAACACTTGAGTTCCACCTCAAATTCAGCTGTGACCTGGGTCCTGACTGGGATTTTTGGATATACTCTATCCTGCACTCTAAAACTGGCAGCCCCTCTGTCAGAGCAAGGTGATATCCCCAAAGTACACAGGCTTTAATGAAGCACAGCACCCTTCCTGCAGCTTGGTAATCACTCTAGGAGAACAAGGACTTCCAGCTTCTGGCCCACAATGCTCCAGGTCAAACCCTACCCACAAGAATTGCTTTTGTTTTCTTTATCACATTTATTTTATGAGCAAGAACTCTCACTGCAGCTCTCGCATGGAGACAAACAGAAGCACTCAGGATTCACAGGGATATTGGTCACCAAGTTAGATCACTTCAGGCAGAGTTATAGATAAGATTCATGTTTTAATATGAGAGCTCCTGCTTTGAGCACACTTTATTTGGCCACACTTTGTTTGCAATACAAGGAAGCCAACTCAGCCACCTACTTCCCTCACATGCAGCCCAAACATCACTCAGACAAGAAACTACACTGAGAAATCCCTTTAGTTTATTAGAAATCCCTTTAGAGTTTAGCCTTATGCTCAACTCTAATTTCTATGCAGAAAACAGTTCACCACCAGCTAGGAAAGCACAATTCCACTCTCCCAGCTCCAAGGAAGGGAGAGCTGAGGCACAAAGCACACCAGACCCCTGGATTAGTGACTGGAGAACTGTGTGAGTGAGCTCCAACAGCTTCACAACAGATCCTTTCCATTGTATTTGACAGAATGTGTCCTTCCAACTATTTTTTCTCTGAATTCTTGTGTTTAATTCAATGCATGTGGTGAGGGGAATGACTTTCAGAACAGTGATGTGCAGCAGTACACAGATGTTCCACATTTGTCATGTCACATGAACCTTGTGGCTAACACCCAACCTTTAAAAGTCTAAAAAGACTCCTACATAAAAATCCATATGATATATTTGTTACTAGAAGAACACCAGACAATATATTAGATTGCTGGACATTTGTTTTTTAAGAAGGATAATATGGGAGAAACCTAACAAAATCAAACCAAGAAACCCACCTGCAACAAGTTCTCTTTGATTCCAAGAAGTTAAAAAAAACCTCAAATAAATAAAACAAAAAACCATAACCAGACATAGAAATTAAGTCAAGTGGTAGGTTGACAAGATTTGTCACAGCTAGAAGAAAGCCCTTCAAATTGAATTAAGTGTAGTGTATTGTGCAAAGAAAATGCACATATGTTACATACAAACACATCCAGAATATTTTTTGGCTAGTCCTCTTTCTAAAGAAACCTTAAAAAGACAGAAGCGACATAGACAGATTTATAACCAGCACAGAGCTCCAAATTTTTCACTCAGAAAATTTCTTTGTTTCTTTCCTCCCAAATGAATTCTAACAGGAAAATAGAGCATAGAAATGGATGCCAGAATACATGACCTAAGCCCTCATACCCCTACTTTCAGCACTGCTTTCACAATGTACATAGCTCAAAATGCTGTGCATCCAGCAATTTGTGTGCCCAGGATTGGTGAGATGCTCCATTCTAAATTCTAAATAAAGTATTAGGCCACTGATAAAGTATCAGCTGCCGATTGTGTGAGTTATCAAGCAACTGTGACCAACTGATTTTTTTACCAAATTGGCAATATAATAATTGGCAATGATTTGTTTCAGGCACTAACTCCTCATATATCTTTACTAAAGGGCACTAGTCCTTATACAGAAATGTGCAGATCACTACCTGTACAAAAATCACATTTCTAAGGGAAAGCTAGCTCGAGTTAATTATGAATTCTTTGTGGAATGTACCCAGCTTACACCTGAAAATCTACAGTTATGACCAGCTCAGTATGTTTGGATTTTGGCATACACTAGAAAGCGACTATTAATTCATACATCAGTATTTGCAAACAAACAATAAATTCAAGAAGAATAAATCTAAAGCCACTTCCTGCCAGTTACTGCATTTGACAGACCTGTGGTCAGCACCCTGTATAACACAGAGAGGTTTCAATTTCCTGCTGACAGAAGCTTGTGTGACCTTGGCAAAGTCACCAGGGTTGGTCTGTGGCTCCATGGCAATCCCAGCCAGCTGCTGCCTGCCAGATTCCCACTCCTCTCCCTTCCCTGCCCCACAACATTTGACCCTGCACTGACTCATTTCAGACCAGCAACCATAAAAATAATTCAACTGCTCTGTAGGTATCAAACCCAGATGAGTCAGTGCAGGGTCAGGAGAGCAGGGCAGGGCAAGGGGGAGCTGGCACATGGGGGGGAGAACATGGCAGGCAGCCCCAGAACCCAGCTCCCAGTCCATCATTCAAGATAAAGGGAGCTCTTCAGTTTCACAGGGGTCTGGTGAGCACAAATAACAAAAGGTTAAAAAAGCACTGAGATTCATATTAACTCACTGGAGCAATTTTTTAGATTATTTGTCTAAGGAAGGGAATTTTTTTTCTACAGAACACCCATTTTGGTGTAAGTCTTTGGCTTCCATCACTCAAATTTCTGAGCTCTGTAGGGACTTTGAGTCAGAGACTTGGTGAAGTAAAATAAAGCTTACACAGGGATCCATGCTCATGCAGAGACTCCAGGACAGGTCTGTTTTGCAGGAAGCTCCAGTACAAGGGATGTAAAAGGGAAAAGTCACCAGGGTTGGTCTTGGTGACTTCCCATAGAAGATCACCATTTGCTGCTGTTTCTTTGTGTGATTCCTTCTGTATCTGGGTGTGGAGCATTACACAGATTTATCTGAACAAGTACAAATCCCTGTATCAGAAGTATAAATTCCTGTATCAGAAGTATGCATAGTGCTTTATCTCAGCTGGACAAACACCTAGCACAAACAAACAAACAAAAAGAAGATAAGAGAGTCTTGAGGCTGTTCCCTAGATAAGGCATCCCCAAAAGATGGAACTCGTTTCTCCCTCCCAGAAAATGGAGGAGACAGAATCCACTCTTAAGGCCCTCCAGAAGGAAGCTCCAGTTTCCTGTGATCTCCAGTGTGCTGGCTGTATCTCTGTGGCTCTTTGGGGCTGGCTGTCTCAAAGAGCAGGCAGGACAAGCCATTAGGATGAAGTCCATCACCTCCATGGCTGAGCACCTCAGCTACCTCTCTCCTCCAACACTCATGTTCTGGGGAGCATCTTTTCCTAGTTGTATTCTTCCTACTGCTTCTGTTGGCACAGCTGGCTTAGGGGGAGAATTAGATGGGATAAATGGGATCAGAACAGAAATGTGTTAATACTACCAAAGCAGAACAAAAAAGGTCACAGCAATGCTCATTTTATTACCACAATTAGAATACAGCAGAGAGGAAGTATTTAGCAATATATGTTATCTAGCAGAACAAGTAGGAAAAAGCTCACTGAACATTTAAAGGCTATTTTGAATGGATTACTAAAGTGACCTGATGGAAACATAGCTATATGGGTAAAGAAATTCAGCACAAATCTAACAGTAAGTTTATTTCTTAAGGCATACTTTGTACAACTTTGCCATGTATCACCTCACACATACTTTAAACAATTAAGCATTAACATTTACCCCTCTGCAAAACCTTAAGTAGCCTCTGGAGCCTTTAGTCTCCTTGTTTATTTTATGAAATCACATCACAAATAATCCAGTCTTATTCATGAGCAAAGCTCTGGAATTTTTCTCACTTAGTAGTCTACATAATTATGGTAAAGATTATCTTGGCCTGGGGGTTTGCAAAGTTCCTTGCTAACTGTCTCTGCTGTTAAAAAGTTTACATTGCTTAACAGTTTATTTATGGACTTTGGTTCTTTTGGTTTAAGATAACTGTCTCAAATTCTAACCAAAGCCTTAGATCAGAGCAGGTCTGTGGGGCACCTCATTGTAGCCAAGAGCAGACTGGTTAGTCAGTAATAGAGCTGTGAATGCTGTATGCAGAATACAATAGCTGGAATTCACTGGAAGCAATGACATTACCATTCAATTTGCCAGTTCTGCATAAACCTGTTCAGGAGATACCTGTGCTGCTGGCACGGAAGTGAATAAACTGGGGAGAAAAAGCAAGCACGATGTGCAGATCTTGTAAAGGAAAGTTATGTCTGTTTATTGTAGCACAAGAAGCACTTATGGTAAGGTTTTACATTTCAGAGTGAAATAGTCTGTGCTGATAAATTCAGTTTTGAAAACAGAACCATAAGTCAGAACACCAGGAAGGCTGGAAGAGCCACAGCTTGATTTGCATTAGTTGTTAGCAGCAAGAAGCTTCCAGCAGAACAAGTGACAGAAGAACATCTTTGCCTCATGTAACTCCTGGGAGAGCTGATTCTCACAGCATGTTTGCTGTGATCCCCACCTGGAGCCTTATCACTGCTGGCAAGCTCAGCCAGCACTCCTCTCCTCCACCACACAGCTGGGAAAGCATCCCAGCAAGCACAGCCCTCCCTGCTCCACACCCTGAGAAACTGCAGAGCAGGGACAGCAGCAGGGAAACAGAGCAGGGACAGCAGCGCAGGGACAGCAGAGCAGGGACAGCAGAGCAGGGACAGCAGAGCAGGGACAGCAGCACATCCTGCCCTGCCCAGCGCTGTCCTCTCACTTTTCCCCAGCCCCATGGAAATCCCTAACCTGGGGCAGGTGTTCAGTCTGCCAGCAGCAGGCAAGTGCTTTCTCTGAAACATACACAACAGGTACATTTTATTTATTTTTTTTAATTGAGTATTAGACAACCATGTTTCACTTTAAATGAAGAGAGAGGTGTTTTTTAAGGCTAGTAATGAGCCACTGAAAAGCTAAACACAGTGTTAAAAGGCTGTTAGACAAGTAAGTTACTATGCTAAATGCAAAAATTAACTATTTGCATCACTGTTGAAATGCATCTAAATTCAAATTAATTTCCCTACTTAGAGGTGAAAAAAGAGCAGGAACAAAAATCCCTAAAAAGACCAACCCTTACAGCACAATACAAACAAACAGATTAAAATTTCAGGGTTTACAGCACATCCAGGAATCAACTCTTGTCTTCAGTACCTTCCTTTCCCTTTAGAGATATGTGCTGTAAAGCACCCACTGCATGTGTCAGCCAGCTGGCAGACCCAGTGGGCTGTGTTTATGTTATCTAAGCTGCACTTGCCCAGCTCTGCTCAGCCAGGCCTCGGTCACAAACTGGGGCTGTGCTATTTGCACTCCCCCTGAGAGAGCAACCTCTGACAGGGGCCAGCGTGCAAGGAACAGCATGGGAACCTCCCTGACAGTGCCCCGGGACAGAAACAGGGGCCAGAAACACAGACCAGAGTTAGAGCTTCAGCCGTGGGTTCAGAGGGCAAATTGCATTGCTGGAGCCCTCACAGGCACACTCACTCCTTAATCTGCAGCTTGAATTCCTTCTACATATCAATTAGATATACCAGAATTAAAGCCAAGCACTAGCTGCATGAACTGGCTCATCCCACAAATCCAGTTTATAAAAAGTGCTGCAATTCCTACATGGTCTAGACAGTATGAGAGTGGTATCCCAGTGATAAACAGACCAGGTTTCACCCAGATCCCTGCACACACCTGACTGTACATTGAAATAACTTCAGCAAAGTTGACTAAGATGCAGCTGGCAAAGAGAAGATTCCTTTTATACCTGTAAAGCAGCTGCCACTAATTCAAGTCACAGTCATCCATGCTAACACATCCTGAATGTCTAATGAGACTTGCAGTCAGTTGCCTGCTCAGCTGTTTGTCTGAGCAAGAACAATTGTAACTTCCAAAATTTTCCCAAAAACCTCCTAGAAATGGAGCACAACTGTAATTAAATAAATGCCAATTTTAGCCAAAATGAAATATGATCTCAGGTTTAAAGGTTCCATTATTTAATAGCTCCTTAACAACTAAAATGTGATATCAGAGATGGTTCCATTACAATGCCTCTCTTAGCTCCTTTGGCAGGGGCATCAATTATGTAGGACATCTTCTGAAAGGGCTGCAAAACCAAATTATAACGTTCTCAGTCTTGTTGAGTAGCAATACTCATGAAAGCAATATTTTATTATCATGTAAACCAATGTCTCCTGCCAACCTAATAGTACTGTGGAGCAGATTTCCACACACACACTTATTAGATTGTCTTCCAAGCCCTCAAAATGAATTTTTGAAGCATTTCTTCAGACTCAGAGACATTTGTATGTTCTGACTTCATAATAAGAGCAGTTTTTTCCTTTGGAACACACATTCCATTATGCAGATTAAAGTTCTTAACCACCTGTTAAAAAAAAAAAAAAAAACAAAAAAACCCAAAACCCATACATTCAATAATTCATTATTACAAGGTAATTTTTATTTGATTTTCCTACATTACCTCCTTTCTCTGACTCATTTTTCTGCCATGTTATCTCCTCATTGTAATTTAAGTCTATGGCCTTCCTAGTACATAAGTTTCAGTGTTAATACCAAGCACTGAGGTCTAGAGATTCATTCCTTCAAGCCAGTCTGTTCTCTTTTTCCAAAACAAATCAATTTTGATACTTTACTGTCTCCCTGAAATACATGAGAAATACTGAAAATCAGATGCATCAATTAATTTTCAGAATATTTACAAACACAATCTGGAGCACATTTTAAGTAAGGAACTGCTCAGTTTCCACTTAAATGAGTTACTCCAAAGCCATTAGCAGCATGAAGTATTCATTGCTTTAAAGATGCTGAACTTTTACATGCCAAGAAATGGAGTGATCCCAACTGTTTTCTATGAGACCACAGAGGAACAGAGCTGCTGCATTGAAGGACAGAGACAAGATCTGACAGCAGAGTCACCTCTGAAGCTCCAGTTCATCACAAAAACCACTGACAGTTTTGAACCTGCCAGCATTAGTCCAGAGACAGGTGTCCATTTCTGCAGTTCAAGAATTAAGGGGAAAGAAGTATTTTTAAAGGACAGTTCTACATATAATAATTGTACAGTTTTGAACATCAAGTGCTTCAGATTAGTCTGCTCTCAAAAACAAATTAGTCTGCTTTCAAAATTCTCAAAGAGAGTTATGCTGGAGTTTTTTAAACCCTCTTAGGGTCTTTACTACAAACAAAATTTGTTGAAACAATATAATTCACATAACTCATGCCCTCCTTCCAAACACACATTATACTATTTCCCCACTCTGGCAAAATGATTGAGTGGTGTGCAAAAAAAAAAAAAAAAGGCATATTACAATGTGCATGCCTCTCTTTTTTTTTTGCCAGAAAAGAAAGATACTGCCAATATGGCTGAAGGAGAAGATCTGGTGAGGTCTGGCAAAGGTTGAAGTGCTAAATGAGAATGTAAGCTGTGCAGACTCATAATAAAAAAGTAGTCCCTTAAAATTTACCTGCCTTCCAGCAGCCCTTTCCCTGAAGATAGTGAGAGGTCACATAATTAGGAATCCTGTTTTCCTCTTCTTTTTTCCACAGGCATCTCTCCTACTCAGGCTATTATGCCTCATCCTAAAATGCACAAGCACAACATCCAACTCCAACAGGAAACAAGTTACCTCAGCTATTGGGATAACTTGGGTCAATTGGATGCGGCTGGTGTCTGGCACTGAAGTCTTTGGAGCAAGTTAAGGAGGAACACCCACCAAAGAAATCTCCCAAATACCCAAGGATCGACTAATGATAGAAAGAAGAGCATAAAATCCAAAATAGAAACAGCTGAATTTCCTACCAAAGGCAACAGTCACTGCTAACCACAGTCTCTAGGAAGATTCAGAAATGGAAAGAACATTAAACATTTGGTTTCCCCAGACAAGTCAGAAAGACATGACTAATAATGCATGATCTTTAACCAGCAGGTCCTGCACTTGTCCATTCAGATCACCTCTTTACAATGTATTCAAGACTGGACATTGCCCCATGTTTAGATTTACCTCCTGGACTTAAGCATCTTGTGAAAACACGGCTGAAAACAACTCCCTTATTAATGGAACAAATTTCATTAAAAATAAATTTAATAAGAATTCCTAAAGGTAAAAATAAAATCTATTTTTCAAGCAAAGTAACAAAATGAGGGCTGTGTTGGATTCATGTCACCCTCTGCACTTCTGTTCCCCTATGTGAATTTTCAAAAATGCTCTGTTAGTGGCCACACTGGAAAAGAGAGGAACTCTTACAGAACTACAATGGTCTTCTGATCTGCAACACCTCAAAGCATCTCAGGCTTCCTTGACAACAACTGAGATCTCTTCACTGAGCAATTATGGAACAAGGCAGAAGACTTGCCTATACATGAGAGAGAGAGCTGAATTTCCAAGGTCTTGCAAATGGGTGGTACCCCACAAGAAAGAAACAGAAACGAAGCAAAGGCAGTAGACAAGATGAAGCAAGACTCTGAAGACCCCTGAAACATAACAGTGAATCTTGTTCAGCAGGTGCACACACAAATAAACCCTTGTTCTAAACAACAGCACTGAATACAGACGATATTAAGAGGATTACAAAAAACAAAACCCAACCCATAAACCAAGCATAAAAGACAATACTCAGGTTGCTGTGATCAACCAAATAAAATCAGCTGTTTTGCTCAAAGATCAAAAGTATATTCATTAAATAGAATGAATCAAATTGATGGTGCAATTAGCCCCTGGAGAAAATATGAAGTAGTGTTTTTGAGCAAAATCTGAACAGTTCCAACTAAGTTCCAGAAGCACATTTCAGGATAAGGCTCCTCCATGGCACATCAATCATGTTACACATGTTGGTGCTGTGAGACATCAAAAAAAGCACTTAAACAACAGAGTGCAGCAAGCAGTGCTCAGCTAACAAACCCTGCAGCTCAGCTGAGCAGTGAGAGCACCTTTGCTAACAATTAACACAGCAACATCTCTGAACAACGTGGACTTTGCTATGGAGATATATTAACTTTGAATCTAAATCCCAGATCCAAATTATGCAGTATTTCAGATGATAGACTCACCAGAAAGCAATGTAAAAACAAAAATAAAAAAATCTAATGAGAATCTTTTCAGGACAGTCCTCAACCTGTGAAGAGGTTTGTTTGTACGAGTGAAGTTCAAAGCAGTCAAGCAGTTGCACTCTGCTCACTGCCAGATGGCTCTGATTTTTTTTTTTAAATTTCATTTACCTATAATGCAGAACACCCTCTCACATCTGGAGCTTAACACAGTCATGAGTCTTTCCTTCACATGCTGGATGTGCATCTACTGCCAGAATGAATATTTTGAGAAATCAAATTGTTTTGGTTTGGTGGCTTGTTGTTTGGGGTTTTTTCCTTTATCTCAAATAGTTCAATTCAACACTCTATAATGAGAAAAAGGTTTATTATGGTGTAAAAGAAGATAGTGCTTTCTTCTGTTTTGGTCAAAAATGTATATATGAATTAGCCTGGAGGATATACTGATAGTGCAGCACAGCTCCTGTAAAACACTGGAGCAATTCAACACCTGCAGCAGGCCACAGAGCCAGCTCAGGTGTCCTTTCCAAAGGAAGCCCAGCAATAATCTAGAGATCTTGGTCTGGGAGATGCTGTCTTCAGCCACAAGACTCCTGTACTGTGAGGAAGGTGTGCAGGGCCAGTGGCTGGCAGGCAGCAGCAATAGTTCTGATAAACTCAGCGGGCATTTCCTGGGAAGCCAGGGCACCTGGAACTGACCATCCACCAAGCTGTTCTGTTAAATCTGATTGTTTTGTTTCAAGCCAGTGTTTATAAATGACCAGCTTGTACCCTATATTAAAGTGGTTTTGATACATTAAAAAATCCTGGAGTTTATGCAAGCTGTCATAACGATTTTGTGGACAAATATTCATTGGTGGCACTACTGAGCATTTACAGAAAAGGTTAGGAATCAGCTCATTGCTGGGAATGTTTCCAACCAGACACTTGTATTCTGCTAACTCAAATAAGAAACTTATCTTCCTTGTGCCAATGTAAATTCCCAGTTGCAAAACTAAGTGAAAAAGCAGGCCCTCACTGGTGATCACAAGCTAAAGCCATCAATACCATGTATTACTGTCCAGTAAACCTTTAAGTATTCAGCCTGAGTTTAACAAAGCTTCCCAAATCTTCCTATATTGTTTGCATTTCCATGTACAATTATTTCAATTCTCCTTAGTATTTATTTCCCACTCTCCTTAATGTTCTCCACCGATACAAAGAGACATGCTGTCACCATGACCATTCTAACTCCAAAGTGCCATAACTCACTGTAATTTTAAAATATGCTGGATGGTCTCACAACATTTTTACAATCTGCTAAACAGTAAAGCATTTACAATTTTAGGTTAGTTAGAGTCATACACAGTTACAATCCAACAGAGCCAAGCGACTGCAATCATTTCAGGCCTTTCCCAGCTGCAATTTTCCCTGGGAAGTGTAAAGTTTCATTTAAACAAACAACATGTAAAAACAGTGTGGCATAGGAGCTACAAACACAAAGGGAAACAATACAATTCCAACATTTTAAGCTTCAAATAAACACTATTTTGGGGTTCCATTTGAAAGCTTTTAGTTTGTCAAATCAGAACTGAGAGGCGCCATCAGAAAACTCATGTTCATCTACAGATCCATGCTAGGCAAACTGAACTGAGCAGAGAACATATTTTTGTCTAGTCTGACACTGTCCCCACTGCACCAGCTCCCACACACCTTGGAGGTCTGAGACCTTCCTTAGTTCACTAACAGCAGACACTGATCTACTGATCCAGCAACCAAAACCTGAGATAAAGCAGCTTACAGAGCTGAAGGAATGGACTAAAACCACCCCAGAATAATCAGCACATGCATACAGCTGGGAGCAGGAAGGAAAGAGGGAAATGGCAGGAGAGCTGTTAGAGTAATAAAATTTCAGCCCCAAAAATGGCATTATTGAAAGGCCACAGACATAAAGGGTTTGTTTTGAAAATTGTGACACAGGTTTCAAAGCTCATTAAAACTGTCCCTAGAACAAAGTTTTCAGAGTAGGGTTACAGTGGGAGAAGAGGAATCATTTCTAAAAGAGTCTGCTGTTCTACAGAACAGTTGTGAGTTGCCTCATTATCCTGTGCACAGAATACTTGATAACACTGTAATAATACTGTACAAACTATTTACAATAAAATCCTGCAAACTGAACAGCTGTTGGGACATAAACCAGAGTTGAGAGAGCAACTAACACTGAAGCTACTGAAGGGAAAATTCCCAAACCCCAAGGAAGCCAATGTGCAAGCCACGACTCCCAGAAGGAATGGAGGAAGCTGAGGGCAGGACAGGAGGATGCTGCTCAGGCTGGGTCCCAGAAACCTTGGTGTGAGTATGAGGCAGGGTTAACACTGTTTGTGAGAAACATGCATTTATTTTGTGCACATCCTTGTGTACAGAAAGTTACACCTGATCAGAAAGAAAAGTTAATTTGGCCTATTTTAGCAAATTATTGAAACTCTGCCAAAGCATTGTGCAGATGACACAAGACATAGCTACTGGCAAGTTGCTGCTCTCAGAAATTACAGACTTCCAACGAGTTGTTTAACTTCTGTGTTATTTTTAGGTTGCAGAAAGAGCAAGGGATACATAGGTAGAGCATAAAGGCAAGAATTGTTCAGGCTTGGGGAAATCAGACTCTAGACACATCATGACAGATGTCCTGCCTTAAATAGCAGCAGTAACGTTCCAGTACTTGAGAACCCAGCTAACACTCCAAAATAGTAGAAACTATAAAACATTGATGAAGATATGATAAAGCTGATTCAAACAAGTAGTCTGCACTGTAAAAAAAAAATAAAAACAAACAAACATTTTTATCACTGCTAGCTTAGGTGATTTGCTATATCCCCACCCATTATCCTTTTTTCTGTCATAAAAAAAAAAATAAATGTGCCTGTGTAATTTGAGTTCTACTCTCGATAGTGTATTTGAAAGGAACAAAAACTAAGTAAAACTTAGTCAAGAAAGGGTTTTATTGTGCAGTTTGATTACAGCTTGCATGCCAAATCCAGAATAGGGACTTGAAAAAAATATATATAAAGAGGACAAGACTGAAAAAGACTAGCATAAAGAAAAAGAGGGATGCTCAGTGAAGTCACAGAAGTAATTTTTCCAGTCACCTGAAACTAAAGCTCCCAGCTTGTAGCACACACCACATACCAGAGGTGTACAAGTCAGGCTGACATTGCACACAAGTGTGCCAAGGAGTGCACACGAGCACAGGGTGTGTCTGTGGGTGTGCACTGAGTGACTCTGCCCCACCACCAAAGGCAATTTCAAGTGCACCAGTTTCAGAAACCCTAACAAAGCAACTCATCAGACACATTGCTGTATTTAATACAGGGATCATGTTCACTTGCTGCAACTGTCAGACTTGAGGGGGTAAAAATAATTGAGCAATAAAGATGGTCTCGGGCTTGTAGGCATTTGAGAAGTATCCAAGCCCCAGCAGCATGCACAGGGACTGCAAGTGACTGGAAACATCTGAGCAAGGCATCTTCTGTTTATCAAAAGAGAAGCATTTCTTAGAGCAGCTCTCCAGAGGCCACACAAAAAAAACCTAGAACATTCTGCACATTTAAGACACAAAACTAATGACTGTTTTACAAGAGTTACAAGTTTTCCGCAGTAAGAATTTGTGGTTTCCTGTGCAAGGCAGAATGCCAATTCATACCATCATGTTCATGGAAAAAGTTTTTTCAGGGCTTCCTTAAGAAACGAACCTCTGTAACACCAAGATTACTTGCTTTGTTTCAGAGGTGACTGGCATGATTATAAGTTCTCATATTGGTCTTGCACAAGAAACATTTAATGAAGTAATATTTGTTTTATTGGAAGGGCACTGTCTTCATTTGGATGTTATTCTAGGAGGCTCACAAGTCATCACAACTTTTGGAGGCAGTAATAAAGGTGCCCCATTTCTTTATTGCATTTAGAAAGATCTTCCAGCTGAAGTTCTGCACAAAACCACTCTCATTCCCAGTTTCCTTACTTCACACACATAGATGGGCCTTTTGGGGTTTTGCTTTTGATGTCAGCAGCTCCTTGCTGGCAAACACCTCCTGGGAGTCCAGAAAAAGAACGTTCAACCAAACGTTCAACCTATTGCTTTAAGGATTTCTTTTAAAGGCCACTAGGTCCTCTAACAGTAGTTAGATGAAACAAAATCACTGATAACTTCTTTTTCACAGCTCTTTATCTCTAACTGTAAGACAGGTTAGTTTCCCAAACCTAAAAATTTATATCTCACCTGGAATGTTTCATCTGCCTTCTCCCTGCCCACATAAATCCCTTCAAGTTATCTGTGGCTGTGCTATCCCAGCAGGGTACACCACACAGTGCACTTCAGACATGAAGTTTATTACAGAAGTATAAGCTGAGCATTCCCCTCTTGAACTACGCATTTTAAGAACCTGAAATGCATCCCTAGCAGTAGTTAGCTATGCTATAGTTTGCTTTTATTAATGTAAGCCCTAGAAAATTGTTTAACTGGGTTCAGTGCCACTTAAATTCAAAGTTAATTTTACTCAACACAATTTATTTTCAAGCTGAAAGAATTAAGCTTGCATTCCAATCCAGGAATCCATATAAACAACTCACTTCCATACACCAGGCTTTTGCTTGCAATAGGAAGCCACAATTACTTTGTTGCCAACCCACAGAAACAGTACAAAAATAGGCATTTGCATGAAGTTGTCCAGTCAGGCATGCAACAAATATTATGGAGAGAAGACAAACAAGTGTATTTCAGGAAAAACAAATTCTTTGCCTGTCAACCATTGGCATTCAGCAGGAAGGAAGAGGACGGGCCCAGGGGGAGCATCCAGAAGAGGTTTGGTGCAATCCCATGGTCAGGGTGTTTATAAATTCTGAGAGTCTTTACTCTCTGAGCTTTGCAAGGGTCAAGTTTTGTACAAACTCCTTTGAAGTAATATTTGTCACAGCATATACTTCAAACAACAAATGACAAAGGACTCTGACTAAAGCAGTTTCAGCCTAAAGCCAAGAGTGTGATCTAAACAGGAATACCTCAGCTGAGTTTTGAGGAGTGAGGTGGGAGAAGAAGCAGGAGTACTGGGACTTTTCAGCAGTTTCCAGCTAAATGCTGATTACAGATGAGAGCACAGCCTCACATGCAGCTCACAAACAAGGCAAAGCATCCAGAACTCAAGTAGCTGCAACAGGCAACCCTAACAACAGAGCCTAACTAAGCCAGATCCTTACTGACACACTTTCCCTAAGTAAATATATTGTTTTCTTTTTGTAATTTTGTTCATTATTGCAACTCTTGCCTAAGCAACCTTCTTTAAAGCCTTGAATCTTTTCAGTGATGGAGACAATTTTGTGTGGTCTCTAGGGAGCTGTGCTGATAAGCTACACATAGGGCAGAGACTTGGGCCACACAACCTGTGAGATAACAGGCACCCAAACTCATCAGTGGGCAGGACAACCCGCACTAAGAGCTGCAATGACCACCCTGGAGAGAAATAACGTTAAGTGCCAAAGTTAAAGATCATAACTCTCAAAGCTTGAGCTTAGTGAAGAAGCTCTATTAGAGCCCCTGCTCTATTTCTGTCTTTAAATTGACACATACTGTAATTTTTAGTCCCAGAGAGCAGTAGAAGAATCAGTGGAGTGAGGCAGGCACAACAGCACTTAGCACTGAGCAAAGGAAATCATTAACAACAGCAAAAGGAAAACAAAGGTGGAAGGGATTAATTCAAGCTACAATTTCAGAACAGCAATTTTTCTGCTTCTAGAAATACTGCTCTCCTGTGCGATCAACAAGGTCTCCTCCTTCATTAAGCCTTGGAGTTTTCACCTTTCCTGGATTTAAAAGGTATTACATAGACAGACATGTCTTTAAATTGACTAGGAAGCCAATTTAAGTTTAGAGGAAACTTTAAAATAAATATTTTCCCCTGTAGAGGATGGAGCAAATTTAAGCCAAGTTAAAAACACTGGCAGAACCTTTCATTTAAAGAAGGAAAGAAAGAAAGAAAAACACCTAACAAAAAGTTTCCTCAAGTGCTTTATGCCTTCCCAAAACATTCACCAACTTCATTAAAAACAGTCTCAGGAGGTGGGTGAGACTGTAATCCCTTCCTTTTCCCCCTCTATTATTTTAAACATGTTTAGCCAATTTAAGCCCATTTAAAAACTTTTCCCTTCACTTCCCACCACATTCTGAAAGAAATATTTATTTCTCCCAAAGCCTTCAATAATTGAACACTAATCACTAATCAAATACTGTCTTCCTCCTCTGTTCAACTGAGGACAAACCAACACTTCTTACTTTCTTAATTCTCAAAATCCACTTGTCCCAACCTCCTCTATGTCCATTCTCTAAAGTCATTCCAAAGGGGTTTATGAATTAATCAGCAGGACTTAAAAAAATTTAAATGTTAAGATGCCCTCCTTAACTTTCTGTGTGACAGAAGCTCCTTCTCCATTCCCTATCCTCTCTCCCTGCCCTCAGTATCACACTCAGTTGTCTCTCTCTATTTTTGAAGTGTTTTTTTCAATCTGTTGTTCTGAAAGAGAAACCCTGCTACCTGTTTTCTAAAGAACAGTTCATACATGTAATTATTAAATCCAGAACTCACATTCATTTCTACATTTTCTGTGTTAGCTAGACATTTTAATCTAGTATCTATCACTCTGCTCAGCTAACATAACTATGTATCTATATGATCACTTCAAACTATAAGCCTATATTTCTGCTATGATTTCAGACAAATAATGATTCAGTGCTCCAACACTGACTTTGAAAACTTAACTTTGCAGAAGACAAGCGAAGCATGTAGCCAAGTAGTGTTCCAACTTCTTTTAGGACACTTCCATTAGAATGGAAAAGTTCAAACTCTGAGCTATTTGGAGATACGAAAAACAGATCCTGAAACATGCTACCTTAAATCAAAAGACTTTTTTATGGTTTTGCTTTTGTTTTTACAGGTCAAGGCTCTATTATGAAGCCAGAGTCATCCTAACAGAATTTAGGTAGTGTTGATGTTTAACATGAACATGAAAGCTACAACCAGCAAGGATTAAGCAGGCCTGGTGAAAGGGTGGGGGAAAAAAGAGGTAGAAAAAAGAAATGTATTTACAGTCACCTGGAAATTTCCTCTCTGAATAATAGGGTATTCAGGCCAGTTACAATGGGTAACTTGGACCCTGGGGCAGAGGCAGTCTTGCAATCTTTTCTGCAATCAGGAGCAAGAATGCACAAGTCATTCCCCTCCAGTTTCCGTCACCATTAAACAAATAGCAAAACCATGAAAAAGCAAATTTCTATTTTTCAAATACAAACTGCATCAAAAATTATTTCAGGTGAACACCTGATTTATCCCCTTGTATGGGAGTAAGGAACACTAATCAATGGCACCAGCCTCTGAAAACTTTGGTTTATCACTATTTTTAGCAGTCTCTTGCAGCAACCAAGGATACACTCCTCCTCACCCCAAGTTTCAAACTGACAGAACAGGTTAAGTGGTTAGAATAGTAACTTTAGTCATGAACAGAATTATCTCCTTTTTCCAAAGGAGCTAGAATTTACTCTTTCAGCTTCTGTATCTCCAGGCAGATAGCTGTGGATTCAAAGCTGCAGTAAAGAGGAGCTCAGTCACACAAAACATTTTCCAGACATTTGCTATCACTTTCATGGCAGGGAGAGCAGGCTGGAAAAGGCAGGTCTCAGCCTGTGGCTCCTCACCTGGACTCAGCACTCACTGAGTTCAGATAGAAGATACTGCAGAGCCCCTGCTCCTTCCCTGACATCCAGTCTGAGCAGGGCTGCCACTGAAACAAAAGTTCCCAGATCCAGTAAACAAAAGGGCTGGCTGACAAGAGAGCACAGGATGCCTTGTCAAACTGAACATTGTTCAGAGAAGTGGTTAAACAAATGAGCTGCTGACATGGCTTTAAGGCACACCTTTTGTAACCCAGTTCTTTCGGATTAGTTACTGCTACAATCTGTGGCTGTATTTGTAAACAATTGTGTTTCTTATTTGTTTCAAATCTGTGAAACAAAGATTTTTGTGCAATCTGTTCAACTAGTGACAAAGAAAACTTCTAACTTCGATGTGGTAGGAACAGCCTGCTTTTGTTTTAAGTCCATTTGAAGCAGGAGAGAGGCTCCAGCATCTAACATTTAGCAAGCCAATTTTATCTCCACTAATACTTAACACCAGAGAGACAAATGCAGCTACAGTTGCCTGTATTAAGCAGCTGGCAAGCTCAGAGATGGAAAAGTTGCAGAACAGCTGGGGAATGCGAGACCCTTTTGAACAGGCTGCTATATGATCCAAAATAATGGTACATGTTTACACACAACACAATGGCAGCAACAGCCAAGTGCAGGTCTGGCCAATGGACTACAGCTGCTCCTTCCCTCAGACCAGCACAGCAAGCAGATAAAAAGGAGTTCATATTCACAAAATATGGCTTTTATCTCAAAAGGCAGCAGTCTGAGCTCCAAAATAGACAGCTGACCCTCCAACTGGACCGAACTGTACAGGATTCTGTGTTAGAAATTACGCTCTAAAACAAATCTGGATTAGGGTCACAGAGCTTCCCAAGCTGCTGCTACTTTACCACCAACAGTTTCCAACAATGTGTTACTCTAACAGGTTGCCATTTAACTTACAAAAAAACTCCTCTCATGACAGTGTTCTCCAGCTAGAGTCAGGAAGACAGCCATTTACAAACTCTTAACATAGACTACACAGAAGTCGGCCTTCCACTTCAGAGGAAGACGCTGAGTATGCTAGAAAGGAGGACTTGAATAAACACGAGCTTTACATCTATTTATATCTTTTTTCACACTGGTGTTGCACATTGGTGCAAAAGTGATTTGGCACCTGAAGACAGCACATCCCACTGCCCACCTAGACAGAGGGGTGGCCCTTGTTTCCTGCCTACTTATGCAAGAACTGATAGTGTGTTGCAAGGAGCACTCACTTGTTTCACAATTGCCATCTGAAGAAATGATTTTGTACTTGACCTCCTACAAAAATTGCATCACCTTATTTCAAGTGATCTTCCCAGTTTTCAATTCTCAGAAGCACAGTATCAGTGGTACCATCTGTCTTGCTCAAGACAAACCATGATTAATTAGTGCTAAGGAACTGGCTTAATTAATATAATTAATTAATATCGTAACCATATCAGCCCTAATTATGCCAGGCACCAAAACAGAGTTAGTAGTGGAATACTTCTACTCATTGAACTTGATTAAACCTAGTGTAACTCAAAAGAAATATTTTTTGACTGAGAGAAGGAGACAGCATTGAAAGACCTCCACTTCTTCTTCACATGGCCATTGAAGTTACAACCCCAGTTAGGAGCTACTCAGAATAGGATGGTTAAAACTGGACAAAGACAGCTGTGACAGCAACAATAACAGATGCAGACACAATTTTTAACTTCCTCTGCTTTTAAAACAAAAATGCCACTAACAGGCATCATAGAAAGCAGGATTTTGAAATATGTGTTGTAAGACTACCTCATAACTAATGGGACTCTGCTAATGGCAAATGTATCTCTCAACACACTTAAGCAACAAAATGCCACATCTGTACACTTCAATTTCAGATTTCAGATAAAGAAGTCTTTCTAGTGAAATTAATTTGCGAATTAAGCCACATTTGTAAGGAAATTCCCCATATTAATAAAGAAGGAAAATAGGTTGAGCCTTGAATCATGGTCACAGAAAAGATGCTTCCTGTACCAAAATAGTACTATGCCAGGTACCCCTCCTGCAGTCAAAGAAATGACAGGCACACTACCTTCAAATCCTACCATCTGTAAAAGAAAGAGCACAGATTTGCTTTTCCTGCTGCACTGACAGAGCATGGATACAAGCACTGGGAGCAATGGTTTGTATCCCCAAGGGACCTCAGTGAGCTCCAGAGCCCCATTTGCACCAGGGACTTTTTCTCCAGGGTTTGGAACCTCTTCTGCAACCCAGATGTGCACATCCCACTACTCTAGTGTCTCTAGAGTATTGTTCTCAAAATAAAAAATTAAGAGTGGATGCTTAAGACCTTGCAGGATGCTGGCATGAGTTATGACATCAGCAAGGCTGGGCACAGTACAGCAAACAGATGATGTTAACTATTACAGGTAATGCACTGACAGCCCACCTGAGCAAGTGATATGGGATTGTCTACACCATCCATAAGATCACTGAACCTCTCCCACACTACTCTCTGTACTTATTAGTATAGAGAGTACTACTTAGATCAGTCTTTCAACCAAGCCCACAATAATAACCAAAAAAAAAAAACAAACCCAAATTTTAAAACCCACAAAAGAGCCAAAGAACTCTAGTTTCTTATCAGCTAGTCTCCACTGAATGAATTACTGCTTTAAAGGAGAAGATATTTATCTTAAAACTCCAATACTGTACTTAGCAGGTACAGACAACATAAGCGTGCTTAGAAATCATTCTTTGATTCCACTCTCTTCCTTTGTAGCCAAATCATATACTGTAATTTATTTTCAATTAAAAAAATGAGAATTTTTGTGTGCATGAATGGGTGTGAGTTTCTGTATTTCTGAGAATCTTTTTTTAACATGCATTTCACTCATGGATATAAACTCAGGTATTTCACAAGACAATTAATTACCACTGGTATTGGCCAGAGAGGAACTAAGAAAACAAATGTTGAAATAGCTTATTCCTGGTTTTACTATAACTGCCCACAGAGGTTGTTTTAGAAATTGTTGGGAGGTACATCTACACCAAAGAGTACTTGCCATAACAAAGATTTCCCTCCATGTAGATCTCCTGACAGCCATGTCCCAACAGGCTCCAGATCGCTCATGCACATACCACGTATTGTTCAAAGCAGACTTGCTTTAAGCAAGATTAAATACCTGTTCAGTTTGAACTGTCCCAGTGCCAGGATAAACTACACTGAACTAGTTCAGATGATTATCCCGCTGGGCACCAATGGCCTTTGAAACTCCCAGAACCCCAGAATCTGCTGCTTCTGGGAATTGTGCCAGGAGCTGTGGGATAGCTCTCCACAGAGGACATTACAAATTAAATATTTTAGAAGTGTGCCTGTGTTTACATGGAGCAAGGCTGCAGTTCAGCATATGAGTCAGCATGGTTTGCATCCACTCAGAACTGAGCAGTGCAGTTGGGAACTATAAATTTTCTAGCGAAACAAAGGGTGTGAAATGATTCCCCCAGGGGAGTACAGTCAGGCCACACCTAGCAAGAGCTAACACTCACCTGAAGACAGGAATTTTGTTCAGAGTTTTACTGTGAAAAAACCCATGCCTTTCCTCTGGTGACTGCAGAAGTTTCTACACAGGACAGACACTTTGGTCCTGCCTGTATCAGAGGGGTTTGTAACGATAGCTTGGCCAGATAAACTCACAGGCATGCACATCCATGCTAGTATACAACTCTTTTGCATTACAATTAACTACTTTAAATTGAAAGCTGAAGCATATTTCCTATCACGATAGCAAATCAAAATTTTAACTGCATCTCACTTGACACAGTAACATGTAACAAAGTCTCCACACAGATAAACAAAGCAGAACTGAAACTGAGCAAACTACTCTAAAGCATCTCACTGTGCCATTACCCACGGCCAGATGCATTTAAGGACCAGGCCAAAACCCTTTTTATTGCAGCCTCAGGGGGCAGAGGAGAACAGGGTGACATCTCAAGCCTCTCAGTGTCCCACCAGGGAAGAACATCTCTTGGCAGGAACAGCTGTCAAGCCTATGCTTGAGGAGCAGGGCACATCACCACTATTCCTTCCCAGCCTCCAGAACAAGCACTTCTCTCTCATGAAGGCTCCAAAGGGACCATAAAGCAACCAGGACTGTTTCTCTGAACACTCAGGCTGGACCTCTGCCATTGCTGGTCACACAGAGCCAGCAGACAGCCCATCCTCAGCCTGAGCTGCACCTCCAGGTGTGAGCAGCAACACCTCAGTGTAGTAACACTGCACACAGTTCTGTTGTCATAAACTCCGTTAGCCACGTGCATCAGCCAAGAGTGGTTTCAGCTTTCCGGTGGCTGTTTTCATTTTGAACAGATGAGATTAAGATATTACAGGTTGAGAAAATTCTTCAGAGTGATACAGTCTGGTTTACTCTTCCAGAAACACATTTGCCCATTATAAAAATACCAGACTTGTTCAGAACATATTCCATATTAGAGGGACTGCTTGCACAGCTAGAAGAAGTAGGTACAAACCAGGACAAGAGTAATGTCTTTCAGTACATGAGATGCTATCTGAGCTAGGATCAGTCTATTATGACACTTACAACCGTCAAAGACACAATATCAAAACTAAATGAGTAATGTTCACTTCCTATTTTCATTCCGAGGCTTCATGCTGCTGCCCCCTGCCAAGTAATAAACTTGGGTACACTCACTCTTCGAAAGACCACTTAAGTCTCTCTTAAAAGAGTCATAATCCACGATCATGATCCATCAGACTGCAAGAAGTTTTATTAGTAGAATGGATACAAAGGTGTAATTAAGTAGTCAGCTCTGCAGCACTGGGTATCCAAGCTCTACGTAAAACCCTACAAGCACTGCACTGATAACCATCGGCATACCCTACTACTCATTCTTCTCCTATTAATCACAATATCACATTGTTTCCCCTCTTTCTAAACGTCATATTGTTTTCTGGAGTTTGAACAAGTCGGGGCAAGCCAGAACCCCACTGCCGAGCCATTTAAGGTGAGTGCTCAGTCTCTCCAAACCAGCTCGGGGGCTCTGGGCCGAAGCGGCTCCGTGCACCTCCCAACAGGCGCCCTGTTGATTCTGTGCGCCTTTCCCGGTATCCTGCCGAGCTGCAGCCAGCCAGCATCATGAGTCCCCCTTTCTCTACATCACACGTGCGCGCTGCCGCCGCTGCCGATGCCTTTCTGTTTCCAGCTGAAAGAAGAGACAAAACTCCTCCAAACGTTTCTCAGCCCCGCTGCTTTGCGGCCCCGGGAGCGGCCCCAGCGCCGCGCCCCCCGCCCGCTGCCCCCGGGCACCGAGCCGTGCCCGCAGAGCCCCGCCGAGCCCCGCAGAGCCCCGCGCCGCCGGCGGCCCCGGTTGCAGCCCGGCCCCGGAGCAGGTGCGGGGAGCGCGGGCGAGCCCCGCATCCCCACGGGAGAGCCCCGCGCCGGGAGAGCCCCGCGCCGGAGTGACAGCGCGGGAGCAGCGGCGAGTTTCGCGCGGCACCTCCGCCGCCAAAGGCGCTGCCCGGGAGCGCGGGGAGCCCGCGGCGCCTCCGCCACGGCGGCAGCGGCCGTGCCCGGGGGCAGCGCCTGTGCCCGGGGGCAGCGCCCGTGCGGGCTCCCCACCCGCGGGGAGCGGGGCAGAGCGCGGCCGCCGCCACTCACCTCGCACCCGGCGGCTCGGGGGCAGCCGCTGCCTCCGGCGGCCTCCTCCGGCGGCCTCGTCCGTCAGTCCGTCCGTCAGTCCGTCCGTCCGTCCGTCCGTGCCTCCGGCCGGCGGCGGGGCGGAGCGGGGCGGGGGGAGCGGCGCGGCCGCGGGGGGCGGGGGGCGGCACCTCCGGCCGGCGGGCGGGGCGGGGCGGGGCGGCCCCGGGCTCGGCGCCCCCCGGAGCGGCCCGGGAGCGATGTGGGAGCGATCTGGGGGCGGCGGGGCCGTGCGGAGCTGCCGGGGCCGTGCGGAGCTGCCGGAGCTCCCGGACCCGCACCCAGCTCCCGGCCCCGCGCCGCACGGACCGGACCGGACCGAACCGAACGCGCTCCCGTTCCCGCTCCGCGCCTTAAAGGAGCCGCGCCCGGCGGGGCGGGGAGCGGCGTTTTTGGGTCCCTTTCACCGAGCGTGGCCAATAGAATCCGTAATTGTTGAAAGGAGGGCAGGCCCAGCCAGAGAGCTCCGGTGCAGCAGAGGGCTGGCAGGGTTCGGCGCCGTCACTCACGGTTATGGGTAGCTCCTGCATTAGCAGCGTTTCTGGACAGCGTTTCCTTCTCTGTAGTGTACATTCAGAGACACACGACTGCTCTCTTTATTAACTTGCACACCCTCTCCAGGCTGTCTCAGCCTGATGGAAGAGTTTGCTCCTGCTGGGATGCAGCAGATCCTGGAAGACCTTGGGGAGAAGGTGTCTACAGAAGCAGTTCGATAAATGTCCTGCTCCTTCCCTTCCGCTGGGGCCACATGAGGCAGAAGTTGGGAAGTCATCACCACATTTTGTTTAAAGGGTGAAACTTTTTCCCCTTAGATGCATTTATTTAAAATCAAGGCATGATTAGGAAGGTGGAGGAAATGACATGATACAGACTTCACCTTTGATTCAGGGAAGGTGTTTGTCCACACAGTGAAAGGGAAGCATAGCATTGAAACTGACTAATATTAAACATCCCAGACGGCAGAATCTTTTTCTCTTCCTTTCACTTCAGTCTTTTACTTTAATCAAATATTTTGTAAGTGAATTACACAGATAATTCAAGACCTGCTTGATCATGTCTTACAAAGCAACCTATAACCTGACCAACAGCATAGACAGAATAATCAAAAATCTAAAAATCATTTGAAGAATGTGTTAAACCTTAGGTAGAGGACGCCCAGAACCAAATACAATAGCATGCTTCTGTTCCATCCAGTTGCAGAGAAGAGCTATCTTCTCTATATCTGTGGCTGTGCAGAGAAGCAGGAGAGAATCTTAAGGTGTGGTAGCATGCTGAGATGAGGCAAAGCCAAAAAATTTCCAATCAATGCTCAAGAAGTAGTTTACAATGCTACAAAGTCTCTCTGCAGTGCCACAGCAGCTTTGTGCCTTAGATGAATTCAGAATGAATATTGAGGGCTTAGCTTGAAACATCACTGGGCTTTATGGCTTTGTGGCAGGGAGAATTTTCTTAATTGCAGGATAATGATGTGGTGTGGGCTCATGCCTTTTGCCAAGTGGTTATGAATTACTTTGTGCAGATACATGAAACCCACATCAAATAGGAAGCACAGACATGTCCTTCCAGTCTGAAGGAGAGAAGGAAGAAAACTACTGTGGAAAGAAGGTTAAACATAAATCATAGCAAGGTTAAAAGCCATGGATTAAAAAACTGACCTTGAAATACTGGTTTATCCTGCTGCCTTTCAAGAAAATTTGTCCTGTTGTTCAACACCCTTATATGAAACTATCAAAGGCTTATCTTTCCTTGTTAAAAAAAAACAGGCAGCACCATCTCACTAGAATTGTCAAGGTTTAGAGATGGAATTCTGATTCTGAAAAAAATGCCCTTTAAAACAGGCCTGAGAGAATTGTCTGAGGAGACAAGAAAGTAATTGGAATACTAAATTTGCTTTTCTTGTAGATGACATGAGGCTGTTCTTATTTGTTTTCAAATATCAGAATGGTTTCTTGATGAAACTTTTGTAACTGAAAACCTGCAACCCATTTAACCAGAACTCTGTTTTCACCCGAGCTCAGAGCTGATTTGTGTGTCTGGATTTAGCTTTAGGCACGGTCCCTGCCATCTTCTGCCAGAGACTTTTCTCCTGCAAACTTAATCCATGATCCAGATACATGATTATTTCAAATTTACATTTCAAAAGGAGTAAAAGATTGATTTTAATTCCAAGGGAGAAGAGGGAAGCACAATGATGTTGTCGAATCTTTTGTTCCCAGAAGAATCAGCAAAAAAATTAACAGTATTGAAGAACTATAATTTGGGTCAGACCAACCATCTTAATCCATGTCTGCTATTTTCTACTCTTTTTTAATGTGTTAGACATAAGCATGTTTGATTTATGACAAGAGTCAAAAACATCTGTACTTTGGGGCACAAGCAAATACTTATTTGAACAATGGGCTCCCTGGGGAGGGATGTAGAAAAGAAATGACATTTTTTTGCAAGTAATTCAGTGTTTTCCACTCCATAAAGTATTTTGCTTTGTTTTGAAAAGTGCTCTGCAGAAGACACAATGACTCAATCCATTATAAAGGAGTCCAGAAACTTTCACCTTTATGTGACTGTGTGTCTGTGAGCCAGGGGAGCACTGGGGAAATGCTGATACCATTCGCTGGCCTCAGAGTGACCCACGTGAAAAGAATTGGTCATCTCGGTCCCATTGGCAGCATACGAGCATTCACATCTTAAAAGCATTTGGAACTAGTTGGCAGTCTGAGGCCTTGTCTGTACTGAGGATTACTTCTGATTTCAGGAATTATTTTAGCTTCTGGTAAAAACCCACTGTAGATCAAGTTGTGCAAATTGTGATCTGTGCTGCCATCTGCATCCATGAATGGCTGCTGTGGGGATTAGTTCTAATTGCAGATGAGGTTGAAGGAGAGGAACCATGTTCTGAATAGTTACACATTCTGTATCAGCTCTCATGATGTGCTTCAGTAGTTTATTTGAAGTTTTTCAGGGAAAAAAAAATGTCAAAAATATCAGAAGATCAATATCTGCACTATTTTCAGTTCAAGCCTGCACTGGCCAGAGATTCAGTTCTGTAACCAGATGCTGTGCTCTGTGTGCATTGACATGATTAGAAACAGGCTGGAAAGTAACATTTAAAGTCACTAGTAAACTTCTCAGACCTCAGTAAGCCAGGTCTGGGAATGAATGCTGTGCCCTCTCCTTTTAAACCATGATCTTGAATGCAGACATCTCTGCACTTGAGGGCCTTTCCTGCTGAGCCTTGGAGCTGCCCTCTGTGACAAAGATGTGCCTCACTGCAGAGCCCAGTGTAAACTCCTAATGTCAACAAAGAGGCCAGAGCAGAGACACAGAAATAATGTCTGCTCCTGTGAGGTTCTCACATATAGAGAAAGCAGAAAAAAAAAAATTAAAAAGTAACAATCCACATTTCAGATGCTTCTCTAAGTGGACATATTCAACAATGTTGCAGTCTAGTAGCTTTCTGTGCCTGTGGTAAAACTATGCCAAACTTTAGTAAGAAAGCCTAGGGTCTTTTAAAATAAGGTGTGAAAAACTCTGTAGCAAGTGTAGAATTTTAGAAAAGAGCCAAAGCCTCTGTCCACCCTCAGAAGAGCAAAATGACAGAGCTCTGGCAACCATAGCAGCCACCCCCGATTTATTTATGAGTTCCTGGAGTTGGTCCAGTGTAATTATGGGCCTGAACTCCAGATCAGATTCACTTGACATTTGAGAAAGTCTGTGGAAAAGCAGTAATAATAAACTGATAATAACCATTCATCTCACAAGCAACAAAAAATAAAGAGAAGAGAAAGGGCAGGTGGGGAGAGGCGGTGCCAACATAATCCCCAAAAAATCTCCTGTTTGTCAGGAGATACTTTCAGTACAAACTCCTATGTATTTTCTAAGAGGAGCTGTGGAGAATGTTGGAGTAAGTCCTGCCTTATGTCTGTGCTATTGCAATCATTGCACTGGAAAAAATGAAAATAGGGGATGCAAAGGAAGTTGGGATAAGTTAGGACAGCAGTTTCTGCAGGTGGAGTACATATTTTGTGGCCCACATGGCATTTATACAAGCATGCTCATCACCTAAATCATCTTACCAAGGAGCTGTTGAGTTTGGAAAAAGATGTTTGAAGAAACTGTGCTGGAGCATATGATTTGTTTTAAATTTCATGCAGTATGGAAATACATTTTTTGTGCTTTACTGTTGGTCTCTGATTCTGCTTGTTCATTTCACTGTATAATATGGATGAGTACCAGGGTTAAAAAAAAAATCTTTGTATGTAAAAACATCTGAAGTCTTATATCAGGATTTATATTCCACTTTTCAGTCCTTTCTGTTTGAATCACTTTATATGATTTTCAATTGAGGTTCTGTAAGACTGCTTTAAAAACCCAACTCTCGGGGTATAAAATATTTTAAAGTAATGTAAGTTGATTAATTCTACTGAATTAAAAAGGCGGCTTCTCTGAGAAGAAAGAGGGCTGACATTTAGTTTACAGTTGTCTCGAGTATTTTGTTACAGGTGATGGAATTGAATTGCAGGTTATGAGTGAATGTTTAGCAAAGCAAGAGCAGTTAGTTACATTTATGCTGCATGTAAACAGCTTTTCTCTATGTAGATTTCAGAATATATCACCCACACATGCACAGGTACAAAGGACTCCACGCATGTGAAAGGCTTTCCTCAGAGGAAGCTCTCCAATTAGCTGCTTTCATCAAACAACAGCGAGCAAATGTCAAAGTTCCCTGGCAATCAATACCAAGGCCAGTAACACGAGCCAGTGTCTGAGGGAAAAGGAATCCTGGGTGGATGAATGGGGTTACTGGCCCAGGACCTGCTGCCTCCCAGTGACCTGCTTTGCCGTGCTCACCTTGCTCCTCAGGAGCTCCTGCTCACACTGGGGCGAGGGCCTTCAGCTCTGAAGGAGAGGGAACATTGGGAAAAGGTCCCAGCTGTGTTTGGAGCAAATGCAGCTCTCAGATACCAACTGCATTTACTCTTTTTCAGGTTAGCATGGATCCCATGCACTGAAGTGGTTTATCCTGTTCTCCCTGCTCTGACAATGGTGCCATGTATTTCTGCTTAGGAACCATAGGTAGAATTGGGGTTGGTTGGTTCATTGTTTGGTTGGTTGATTTTGGTTTGGTTCGTTGATTTTTGGCTTTTTATTTAATTTCTTTATTTGGCATCTCTTTAACACATGAGGTTATTGAGTTATTTCTCATAGGTCTTGAGGAGGTGACAGTCTGAGGCACTGGAATAAGAACAATAATAAAAGTTTGATTTATATGATAGAATTTTTTTTTTTTTTTTTACTTACCTTATATCTGGCTTTTACCAGACATATTTTTTATGTTCTTGGCAATTTTGTTGGGGATGAATTTGAGAATGCTGACAATTGTCTGGAACAGTCTCACCAGAATAGCAACTCTGCCTGAGCTGCTGGATATCTGGAAATCCTAGACACATTCATGTGCATTGCAGATCAACTCCACAAAGTCTGCAGTACTTCCAGTGTTAAACCTTCTGAGCATATGTTGCCCAGCTGAACAGCACAACCCATACTAAACCCACTTACTGAGCAAAGTCAAATTAACTATATAATTTATGTACTGCACCTCTGCTATTTGGACATGCCAGGCTTATGGTGATTTTCTGGTCTTCACATGCTCATAGAATTCTACAGAGTAGTTCTTTGATACAAATAAATTGACTTTTTATTTACTTGATTGCATGTCTCCCCACAATCAGACATTGTTACCTGGAAAAAAACTGATTTTTGCTTGGAGTCAGTCATAAAATTCTGCAAGGCTGTTATAGTTTGAGGATGCTCCCAAACCACTGAACTCAGTAGAGTGTTGGAGCACAGGGTCATGCTGAAATGAAGCTTTCAGCTACTGGCAGCATCTGAAAAGCATCACGAAAAAGCTGAAGGCCTCTGTACATGTCCTTCAGAAAGTGGCTGGGACTGACATACAGATTTCAGAAAAGGCAGTGAGCCTGTCTGTCACAGAGTTTTCATTACATTATTTGAATACATATTTCTACACATCTTCAGTGTAAATGTTCTCACATGGAGATCACAGTTACAAAAATACAAATTCTAGTGCTTCTGGAATAATGGATTTTGACTGTCATTCCTCATCTTGGACTTCTAGTACCATCCAGAAGTCTTATAGCAGATATTAAAATGTAAAACAATTAACATGCAAGAGGAACAAAAATAGTAATTCCATAATGACAAGGAACATCAACATTAGCATTTTGCTGTTCACCAGAATTTAGAGAGTTGCTGGCATCAAATATTCATGGCCTATAGTGCTTAAAAGGAGCTGGACAGCACTCAGGGACACCCCAGTGACTGCACAAAGCTGTGTGTCCTCTGCACAGACATGTGCAGTTTTTTATTTATCTGACATGTGCCTGTGGCACAATGGAGATGATAATCTCTAATTTTAATGGCTTTGAAATATGCAAGGGACCTAAAAGCAATTGCTCACAATTCCTCAGCCTTCCAGCCTCAGTGAGCTGTGTAATTGTGGCATTACAGAGTTTGGAGTCTGTGGTGACTTTCTGTAATGGCGCAGGCAACAAAGAGATGGAGCAAAACCCATGTGGGTTCATTCACATGCAGGACTTCTCCACCTGGAAAAAACCCTGCAGGTTCCTTAAGTCCTTGCACTTGTGTAACTGAGCTTATCTGTTCATTTCTTCCAACTTCTGTTTCCACAGAGTTGGTGTTCTGCAAGGGTTGCACTTCTGTTTCCAACACTTCAAGGGAATATTCAATTTATAAGAAATGATGTAAATAAAAATACAGTACTTTAAGCAGTTCTTAACATACTGTCTATGTTAAGAACTGCTTAAAGTCTGAAGTCTTAACATACATTAGCCTTTCTTGAAGACCTTGTATGAAAGCAAGGTCTTTACTCACAAACATCTACAACTAGAGGAGCTTTAGCTGCTTCAGTGTGCACAAACTTTGCTTGTATGGAAATCATGAGAGCAGAGCTCCCACTGGGGGTCCTTTTGCTGCAGAACTGCTTGGATTTAGAGAAAGGATTGTTTTGCACTACTTTGGAGTAACAAGGATTTTATTTTACATAGTCAAGTAATTAAACAAGTTGTACTCAAGGGGACAACAGTATTTGGGAATGTCAGTTTAATTTTCTTAATTGCTTCGGCTAGAAAAGAAGGAGGAAAATCAGAAACATTATATAGTTGGTTTAATTTTTAAAAGAGCTGCAAAACAGTTAAATTTAAGCATGAAGCGAAACAGCTTGGAAAAATCATAACTTTGAAAGTTTTTAAATTTTCCCTTTTTTTCAAAAATATTGTGACCTTTGAATTAGAAGTCCATGACCCATTGTCTTTGTGTGAGAGCTCTGGCCACTGCTCAGACATCCAGTAATCCTCCACATGAAGCTGGGTTTTCATCTCATTAGCTGGAGCAAGAGTCATTGTGGCTGAAGGAGATGGAAATGTATGGTCCTGAATGATCCACTGGCAATAATAAGTTTTCTGGAGCACTCTTGTGCTTAAACACAGACTTCCCGTGAAGTTCCACAACTGCAAATAGTTAGAAATATATGAAAAGCACAATCTTTTTAAAATCAATCCCTCCCAAGTCTTATAGCTGCCAGTGCCATATAAACATAAACTGTGATTAATGTTTACACTCCCAAGGAAAGCCTGAGTTTGTTGCAATATTTCACTTGGATCCTGCAGTTTAATAGTGCATTCATTATTTATTTTCCATCTCAAAGTCATGTGTCAGCAACAGCTGTGAGGGCCACAAAAAATCCCCAGAAACAATGGAGACACTTCTTATGGGCAATCCACATCAAAGGGTGAAAGACTGTAGGGGTGGAAACGAGCTTAGAGTGACTTCTGTCTACAAGAATGAAAATGTTTGCAATCTCACTTGCACTGTTTGTCTCAGAAAAGCTACATGGGATCCATCCTCCTCCAGGCTACATCTCATCTGTGAAATAGAGATCTCACTTTTGGCTTGCCTGAAGCAACTTTTCAGAGAAATAAAATAAGGTTATTTGAATAGGAAAGCCCTAATTTAAACAAGTAGCGCTCTGTACAACTCAGAGCTTTTTCAGCAAACTGAATTCATGAAGGAACAAAAAACTAAACAGAGATGTTTTGTCTTGTAATGAAATGCCCCAACATCTTCTAGGCCTAAATAAAACTTTAAAGGCAGGAATTTTATAGAAAGACAGATTTTATGAGGCAAATTCCTGTTTACTACTGAGTGATAGAGTACTTTGGTGACCGAGGTGTTTGTTACTGCACAATTGTATTGTGATATTTCAAAAACATCACCAATGTCCCTGTGTTGTGGGATGTAAATATAGTCTTCAGTATAAACTAATTTTGCTAATACACTTCTATATTCACTGGTTGTTTACAGCATGACTCAGGACTGGCAAGATTAAATGGAAAACAGCGTGGGCCATCAGCTTCAACTCCCAGCCACAGAAATGGAGGACAGTGTGTCTTTCAGCTGAAAACTCAGTCTCTGGTTGTACACAGTTTGTGTGAGAGCCACTGCACACATCCCCAGAGCAGTCCAGAATATTGTCACTAGATTGTAGGCAGTAAGGCAGAAGGTACAAAAAATGTTCTCAAAGATTTGCTTGTAAGTTCATTTGCAGTGCTGACAATTTCACAAACTTTTCCTCCAGCCCTGGAGATTCTGCTGCCAAAGATCTGTGTCTGGTAATAAGCAGAAGCAAAATGTGAAAACGTAATCCCAGCAGTAACACTGTGTCAAGGAGTAATTTCCATAACGATGATAATTTAATAAGATCAGAAATTACTTGGCCATAAAATATATACTCCAAGCTAACAGTTAAAATACCTCAAATCAAGGACAAATTATTTTCTGCCTTCTATGTTATTTATTTTTTTTTTTTTTTTTATTTATGCCCAAGTTGGACATATTTGTGCAGTGTTTGAGAACTCTCAAAGAATACAGTAGTAATACTCAGAATTAAATAGTTGTAGTACATTTTAAGTTAAGCTGAAGTGATTTGCCGGTTTTATGCTGAACCCACAAGCTGTGATTGATATAGGTTTGTAGCAGAAGACATTGGTACTTGTAGCTCTGGGATTGCTTCTCATTTTCTTCAGGTATTTGAGGTTCTACCAAGTGCTGTAATAGCTGGGGGATGGGTAAAAATATTTTTAAAAAATTAAAAGGCTGGAATACAACATGATCTGGCAACAAATCTCTCTTTATTGATGCACTCCAAAGTCTGGGCACTGAAGTTGGAGATGAGGAGAAAATCCATGGACATCAGTTGCATTAACTCTGCACCCCATCATGTTGCTGTGGCAGTGTGGTAGAGCCAGAACAGAACCAGCCACACAGAAGGTTTTTAAAAGCTCAGCAGGCTTAATGTCATGGGAAGGTCATAAGCACTGAGCTGCCAAACCGCACTCTGAGACCTTTCTCCTGCTGTGAACTAATGGCTACATAAGGTACAAGGCAGTGGAAAATCAGGTTCTGAAGCCACCCCTCATTAACTGCAAAATGTTTGCATTTTAGCCAATTAAAATGTCTCAGTGTGTTCAAATAATCTGTAAATCCATGGTCTTGAAGCCTGTCCAAAACCAATAAAGAAGGCCAGTACCTGCCACAAAGACGTCACAAGTCAAGAAACTTTAAATGTGCGGCACAGGTCGATATAATGAACACATTTGGGTGGGATTGCTTGTGGAGTCACAGATTTGGCCTGGCTTGAGCAGACTTAACTCACTGTTTTGGAAACTACATCCTCCTATAATAGGGTGGGATCTTCTTCCTCTGCTTCTCCGTGTTTCTGTCTTAGGTATCTTTACACCCAGGTCAATTCCTTATATTCTTCTTAATGATGTTCTCTAAAGCAAATAACCTTCCCCAGTCTGATATGAGTGTAATTATATTTTGTTACTACACAAGCAAGCCATGAAAAAGCCATAAAAATGTTATCTTTTATGCTAGAAGCAGCAACAAAAATAATAATACTACTCTTCCTCGACAGTGCTTGCACCTATGAATGGGTGGAATTTATGGTGTTTCATGTGTGCAGATGACATACAGATCGAATCAAATCAAATCACATGAAATCAAATCAAATCAAATCTAGAAACATAAGTGGAGAAAATTCAGATAACTTAGGAGAGACTGAGTTACCATAATGAGAGAAGTTCTGCAAGGCTACCAAGTTATTTTTCCTTGTGGAAATAATGCCCATAAATATGGAAAGGAGGGAGAAAGGGAGATAAATGAGATAACTATCTCATTAATGGAGATGATGAGTCAGTAAGTTTGTTTTTCAGATGTCCACTGCTGTCCTATCTTATGCTCCTTTGCGACCATCAGGACCTGAGTGAAAATGAGCAGTTGTGAAAGTTGGTGGAGAGCTGAATTTCTGTTTCCACTCTTGTAAGGCCTTTTAGTGCTGCAGGAAAAAGCACAAAGTGGCGAAGGAGCAGCCTGCTGCCAGCAGCATCTGAGATGTTCTGGTTGGTGCCAAGAAGGTGATTCCAGGGCAAACTCCTTCCCAGTCCCATTGAGACAGACGATCATCAGGTGAGTGTGCTGCTACCTTACACGGAAAGTGCGCCAAGTACAAGATGTGGAGAGCACTTAAATAACATTTATGGTACTTTTTAGTAAAATTTATTTGAAAACAGAAACTAAAGAATACTTTGAAGCAGTTTCCCAATCTATTCCTAGTGCTGGGAAAATATTTTCTAAATCTTCTCCATTTTGAAAATGCTGAATCATCAGTGGGAATATGTCAAGGTGGAAATTTCATATTGGAAATATTCATGCTTAGTAAAAGGAAATTTGGTTAAGGCTTATTGCAAAGGTCTTAGAAAAATATTTTTCTTATTTATTATTCTTTCAGAAGAGTTCTTTAGTTTTAGTTTTTTAGTTTTCTTCTTTAAAAAACAAGCAAACAAACAAAAAACTAAATTGATGTTTTATTGAATTTTAACAAAGTTATTTATTTCCATTGACATGACTTTTTTTGGAACATATTCCTTTATAGAAATTTATGAATTCTCTGATCTTTTTCTCATTCCAAACCTGGATATGTTTCAAAATGTCAGAATTTCCTGTGAAACAGAAGTTCCAGTTCTGCCGTAGTCTTGTGTGTGGAGCCTTTAGACAGGGAAATAGTGCTTAATTACCTTAAGCCAAATAAATCCAAATTTGCAGGAAAGAAATAAAAGGGAAAAAAAGTTGTGAGAAGAAATAACTTAGACAGATTTTTATGATGGGCATGTCCTCAGTAACTGAAGCACACATGCAATGGTCCCTGAGACAGAAGTAGCTCTTAGAAACAGGAGCTTTCCAACACTAAACCTGTTGGACACTGCCCTCAGACACTGGTGTGCCAAGGAGACATCACTGGTATGGTACAAGCCACTCTTCTGGTCACTTTTTTCCTCAGGCTAGAATGAGAAGATAGATTTTGTTTAAATCTGTGGCAAAAATAATCACTCATAAAATCATGGAATCTGAATGTAACCATTTGGGGCCTTTTAAAGTTGCCTTGCTTTGCCTAGCTGTGCTAGTTCAACTGCTCATTACTGGCATGCTTAAATATTCATCTACAAGCTTGGAAATCCATTCTCTCTCTGAACAATTTATTCACACAAAGCTTGAGACTTTTATTTTTCCAGTAAATTTAACTAGTGATTTCTCTCTCTCTTAAATCTCTTTTCACAAGATTAAAGGACAGAATATCTAAGGAGGACATAACATCATAAGGCATTCACCTTATTAACCTTGCCTAGGAGGAGTTTTGGTATTTCAAGCCATCTGACCAAATCACCTCTCATTTCTAAAAAAGCCTTGGTCAGGTTTTATGCTGTAAGATGAACAAAGGGGAAGAGATTTGTAGGCAATACTAAATAGAGCTGGGTGACTTTTGTTACATCAAAGGCCAGTGAGAGAACTGCAAAGATTAGGAGGAAGGTTCTATGCTACTGTAGCTTTTTTCTTTCAAAGTCAAAAAGGAAACAAAATAAAGTTCTCGAATTTGTTTCTTCCAAGAATATGTAAATCTGGATGCATGAAGAAGTAACATACTATCTACATAAAGTATTTCCATTTCCTGGCTCCACCCATCTGAATTTACTGGATTTTGGCCAAACAGTTGTAACTGCCAAATTTTTCTCCAAGAGAAAATCCATCTGAGCAGAATTTAGTATTGGCAGAGGATGTTTGGAGACATGTGTGAAAAATTACAGACCCTTTAAGGGAAGAAGTCACCCAATTAAAAATGTGCAGAAAATAATCTATCATACATTCCCATCAAATCCCTTTTGATTTCAAGTACCAAAATAATGACTGGATCAGATCCCAGTTGAGTCTAGAGCTGGCTGGACTGTTTGTTATGGATTTACCATTATTTTTGGAAAAAGAAAAAAATGTGAGTTGAGCTTTTTAATGTTTTAGTGTTGCTTTTCACCTACTTTCTTTGTGGAATACCTTGCACAAATAATTTTCAGTCCTTTGGCTCTTTGAAACAGTTTCCTTTGAGCATTTCCACATATTTATCTGTGTTGTGTATTTGTACTCTCAACTATTGTTTTTCCTCGACTGGAAGACTCTTAAATTTAAAATAGAGTCATAAATGAGAGGATAAAAATACCAAATTTTAACATATTCTGCTTCTAGAGGATAATTACTTTTGTAAAATATATTAAAGTTAGTAACCACAAGCATTTGGAGGAAATGCTAAATAAGGCAACACATTAATATTACTACAAATTAACAGAACACATTCTTCAGCTTATTAGCAGCTCTATTTGCTACTTAAGAATTTTTCTTTGTCTTGCTCTGTAAATACTGACTCAACTCCAAACACAATAGGTGTGATACTGGACTTGTACAGCAAAAGCCAGTGCAGTAGATTTTCTGTTTTCAGATAAAGAGAAAAGCTGCAAAGTAATTCTTTGAAGTTTTTTCCCCCTGTTTCATTTTGTAGTTATCATCAAAACACTTTCTTGTTTAAATAGCACCTCTTTTTAAGAGGAAAAAAAAGATCAAAATAATCTCCTTACTTCCAAACTCAGTATTTAATTTTCAGCATTCTTGAACAGAAACCTTTGTGTGGTTTGACCTGCTGCAAGCATCACCACCCTAAACACATATATCTCTCTGAATAAAGTGATTTGACATCCATACATGTCTCTTTCCCCAAATTTTCTGTAAGAATGCAGTTAGACAAAATGCTTAACTCAGATTTGGCTACAGGCAATTATTTTCCCCCAAAAAAACCCTCATCCAATCCTCCCAAACCTGTTTTTGGAGTAAGTTTGAAATTACTTCATATATTGAACTCTTAAATTCATGATTACTTGACAGTTCAACCTGAATTATTCCACATATTTGGTCCAACCTCACTTCTGAAGCATGCCCTAGAGAGAGAAATGATCATATAGCACTCAATTCTCCATGTCCATAAAGATTTGAGTTCTATTTTTTCATCTCAAATTATGTCTGCTTTATCATAGCTTCAGGGAATGTTACAGTTACCCTTTGCTCTGCTAACCAAGAAGAATGTGCCTATTATTCCCCACATTTCTTTCATGGAGCCAGTCCCTGTTTCTGGGTGGATGCAGGAAAAGTGTCCACCTCACCAGATGGATCACTGGAAGTCTGAACAGAAACAGCCCAATGAGTTCCCAGCCTTGTAGCTTCTGTGATTGATTAAATACAGATCTGTGCATTCCAGAATGGAAAACAAACAAAAACTCATCCTCCAAGAGCATCTTCTCTAACCCCTGTGATACAGAGCTGAGAAATGATTCCTACATATGGTAATGAGAAATTTGCAGAGATCTTGGCTTCATCAGGAAGCTGCTGGACCCCAGAACACAGGCACAGGCTGCGACACATGGCAATCCAGATACAACCAGTAAAGATAAAAGGACTTTATAAGTATATTTTCTGTAGTTTACATTCCTATATTGGCAGAATTAACTACTTCTTGAAACAATTAAAAAGTTTTTTTTTTCCTTGACAATTTGTGGTATACCTGTCCCCTTGTGTCTGATTTGGTAACTAGTTCCAATATTTTTCATAGAATCAAAGCACAATTTGGGTTGGAAAGAGCTCCTGGAAGTCATCTGGTCTGATCTCCTGCTTAAAACAGGACTAGCTTCAATATTCAGTCAGGTTGCTCAGGATCTCAGTTGAGATCTGAGTATCTGCAAGGATCAGATCTCTGCAAGCTCTTTGTGCAGCTTGTTCTGGGGTTTGGCTGCCCTCAAGGAATATTTCCCTAATTGGAATTTCCTCCTTGCAGTTTGTCTCTGTTGCCTCTTTGACTGATGACCTCCAAGATAAGTATATCTTATCTTCTGTATTAAACCACCCAATCTCTAGTTAGGACAGAAGTTAGATCCCCACTTTCAGCCTTCTTTTCTCCAGGCTGAACAAACTCAATTTCCTCAGCCTCTGCTTTTCAGCCACGCGCTCCAGCCTCCCAACCATTGTAGACCTCTACTAACAGATGTTTTATTTTTCACATTTTCTGCAGTCTCTTAGTGTTGCCACTTTAAAAAATCCCAAGCCATTGAAATTAGAATACATTTTTATTTGTGTAAATTCCAATGCCTTTGCAGTAATCTGATCATCCCCAAAAGGGAACTGCTTGAAAAATATGACCAGCTTTTCTACTCATCTGGTCTGTGGAAAAGTGACTTACTCCAATGAGGCAGCCAAATTTAACAAGGAGAAAAACCAGATTTAGCAACCATATCAAAAGCAGACATGCTTTCAAGAGACTTAAGACTCTTGATAACAGCCCAGGCATCAGCACAAGCAACTTCCTAACTTCTGGCTTAAAGGTGGATGGAGAATGTATTTCTGCTCTAAAATTGTTCAAAATTAAAAAATAGGAATGAATGTGTACATTGGGTTAAAAATTACATATACATTTCTGAAGCCATACAATGAGGGAAGGGCAATGGCAGCATGAACAAAATTAGGGCACTGAGCCTCTTTTTGCCAGAAACTACAAAGAGTTAACACAGAGTATAAAAGACATGACTGCAATTAAAATACTGATTCCTCTTAGATTTCGGTAGAATGGCACCAAGGCAGACTGGCAGATTTTTCTCCATAAAGAATTCTTAACTGTACATTCAAACTAAAAGAGGATATTGGCTGAGCCCAGTCCTACTTCCACGATCATATTTATAATGCCAGAGCAGAATCTGTCACCTGCCTTTATCCATCCCCATCCTTGCATGGGAAACCACAGATTTGGTGTGAATCAAACACCAAGGCAGGTACAAGCTGAAGTGAGGAGCGAGCACTGTCCCAAGGGCTGGGGTCACAGCCTGCTGTCCCACCAGTCCTCCTGCAAATAGGTCAGCAGCCAGTTTGTGTTTCTGCCTGGCTGAGAGCTCAGGCTGCCAGCGGGGAGTGAGTCAGCTGAGCCTGCCAAGCTGCGGTCAGTGCTGAGAGCTGGCTTCTTTCTCCCAGTGCTTCCTCTCCCAGTGCTTCCTCTCCCAATGCTTCCTCTCCCAATGCTTCCTCTCCCAATGCTTCCTCTCCCAATGCTTCCTCTCCCAGTGCTTCCTCCTCCCAGTGCTTCCTCTCCCAATGCTGCTTCCTCCTCCCAGTGCTTCCTCTCCCAGTGCTTCCTCTCCCAGTGCTTCCTCTCCCAGTGCTTCCTCTCCCAATGCTGCTTCCTCTCCCAATGCTTCCTCTCCCAGTGCTTCCTCTCCCAATGCTTCCTCTCCCAATGCTGCTTCCTCTCCCAATGCTTCCTCTCCCAATGCTTCAGCCCTCCCTGCATCATGGACAAAGCCAACCAAAGCCAACCATGCTTTCCAGAGCATCCCGGAATGGGTGCTCCTGTTTGAGGGACACCTGGGAACCCACAGTCTCAGGTTCCTACAGGTCTCTGTTGTGCTCCTGGCAGGGAGGGCTCAGCAACTTCCCCAACCCCAAAAATTTCAGCCACGAGCCAAGGCTGAGCTGGTGCCAACACTCTTCCTGTAGCTGATGTGTTTTTATTTTATCCTGGTAATCAGTGACACCACCTACATCAGCTGCAGGGGAGAAGAGAATCTCTGCCAGGTATGTTTTTCACATCTAGCAGGATTTGAATTGTTGATTTGAGGAAGTGGTGTTGATTAGTTGTGTCACAGTCCTGCCCACCTGGGGACCAGTGGCAGTCCTTTCCCATCCATTTAGACCAGATGTAACTACTGGGGCAATGGGCACAGAGAGCAAGTCAACATTGAGCTGGCTTAGTAGTGGCTTAATCTGACTACATTTCTAGGTTTTCTGGATTTATGCCCAGAAAGCAAACCAAATATATAATATAAATTACTAAGAAAAATACTATTATCAAATAATATATTATATAAACTATAACAATATAAATTTATTTTATATTTTAGAACTAATATATGCAGCTAGCTTGGCTGCTAATGCCCCAAACCTCTTTCCAGGTGCCCTGTACAAAGGCAGGACTCCTCTCCTGCTCTGGTGAGTGTACAGCAAGTGTAGCTATGTTAGTATCTGCCCTGCTACGGATGTATTATGCTATTGAAGCGCAAGATGTCCATTATGTCCCAAACATTTCATATTTGCATGACCTATCCCCAGGAAAAAGACAAAGCAGGACAGCTCTACCTGCTTGGTTTTTTTGGAAAAAGAACCTCAAGGCTCTCCTCGCAGGATTCTGTTAGTTCGTTGCTGACAAGATGGAAACATTAGCTTTTCTTTTCTTTTCTTTTCTTTTCTTTTCTTTTCTTTTCTTTTCTTTTCTTTTCTTTTCTTTTCTTTTCTTTTCTTTTCTTTTCTTTTCTTTTCTTTTCTTTTCTTTTCTTTTCTTTTCTTTTCTTTTCTTTTCTTTCTCCCTCCTGTTGGCTTTGACACTCTGCCTGTTTTGTTTTAAAAAAGAATTTATGCAGAAGTTTCCAAATGATAATTATCTGGGGAAATACTTGTGTTCTCTGGAAGCCAGTATTGTTAAATACCTGTGGATTTTCTTCAAAGGAGAGGAAAGTTAAAATATAGAAACACTGGCAAATTAGCTCATTTCTAATATTCCTCTGCCTATTTTAGATTTGTAGCTACAGACAGACATTAATGTAGGACAAACTTTGGCTTAAGGAGACACCATTATTTCTGTGAGACAAGGGTCAGAAACAAGCTCTGGAAACCATTTGTCCATAAAACCCTGATAAAACTAGGAAACTATTCATGTGGTTTGTATTCCCACTAAGTCTTGTAAAGCTCTATTTATCATGGTGACAGCCACCAAATAAATCCTGCAATTATAAAGGGACACTGCTAAACAGTTTTGACACTGCACTGTTGAGTTGGAACATCAAACACTCAGCTGAGCCATGTTCTGGGAAGACACTGGAAATATCTCATTACCACTTTGTGAGGGGCAGCATATGGACTCATGTAAATGAACTTTACTGCACAAAAGTGAGGTACAGAGCAAAGCAACCAATGATGCTTGCCACCTGTTCAGCATGAAAGGATACCTTGAAATTAAAGGAGAGTAGGAAAAGGAGTCAGATGTAAAGGATACTTTCCCTGAAGATGGTTTGCAGTGGGTTGTGGTCCCTGGAGAAGGATAGATACATCTTACCCGGGCAGTGACCCTGCACATACACAACAGTTGCAATGTTGCCACCATGTATGCAATTCCTGATAAGTTTAAAACATTAAACGGTTGGTCATGAAGAGAAGAATGCCAACAGCACTTCAGCTCAGTGTGGGCTTTGAGACAGGAAGGCTTTCATGTGAGCCTGAAAAGGTGACAGCAAGTCCTGAGATGGCTGGTTAAGGACTGAGAGTGAAGAAGCCTTTGACCCTCTGGTTCTCTTTGGCTTTTTCCTTTTTTAAAAGCTTTAGGGAAACTCAGGCTGCCTTGGCTTTTGGGTTAGAGAAAGGCCTGGTTTCTCTGCCCAAAGGCTGTGAGACTGCCTGGTTTTCCACAAGCATTTTCACCAAAAGAACCCGTGCCAGCTGCCATGGCACTTCCAGGGCTGGTCTGTTCAAGGCTCTGCAGAGGCCAGCTGCACACTTCCCTGGTTGATTCTTTTCCCAGGCGGGAGAGGAGCCAGCACAGATCCCTTCTAACAACTGTGCAGAGAAAGAAACTGGAAAGGCTGGTACCCAGCATTGTTTTAAGTAATGAACTCTAAGAAGAAAGGGAAGCCATCAGTTTCCTGCTCTGTTGCTGTTGGAGGAGCGGGCTCAGTTTTTCCTCTTGCTCATCTTTGCTCCTTTGTTTTCCCTCTTCCTCCATCTCAGAGTCCTGAGGGCACTAAAAGGCTTGAATTGACCCCACCTTTCCCGTTATTCCAACAGTCCCTCTTGTCTCCTATTTCAATAATATTTTCCCCATGACATCCCCTGAAACCAGGTTTATGTAATATAAGTACAGCAAATGAGTCAGAAAGAAATGGAGCTAACAAGTCATGCATCTATCATCACCCCTCCCCTGATTTGTCTCTGGTATTATATCCCACAAACTTGACCATTGTTTGCTCTTTCAACTTGCAAGTTATGAAGGCCAGGAACTCTATCTCTGCCTGCATTTGGACAGCACACTGTTCAGCAGGGACTTAATTTCTGCTCAGGCCATTGCTATTATATTAATTACAGTAACTGAGAGTCTCAGGTGTGCTTGGGCTGGAGCTGAACCAAAAGAAAAAGCAAGCCTCTGGACTATAAGAAAGGCAGAAGCTTACTCAGCCCTGACAGTGGAGTTTCTCACTTTTGCCAAACTTGGAATAGCCATTTGTATTATTTTCCTGAAAGAGTACAGCAGATTCCTTGTAGGATACCCTAGGGGTTCTAGCTGAAGGTTTTCCTCAGTGAGTTGGGCACAGAGGTGAGGAATGCCCTAGGGACACGTCCTTAGATCCCTCCTGGCATACCTAAATGAAAGCCATCTGCTAAGAATTCCCTAACACCACATCCTACTTAACCTGCAGTCAGAGTCAGAGTTTTGTTCTGTCCAGAGCTTCACCCTCCAGGCCATGTACCTTGTCAAGCCCATTTTGTGCCCAGTTAGCTTCTGCAGAGAGCTTTTAACTCCAAATAGGGCTCTAGTGATTCCTTTGTATTGTCACTACACATCCAGGTATGACTGGAGTTAAGAGCCTTGCCTCCAAGGCAGTTAGATAGTCTGTTATCAGCTTTTAGAGAAATAAATTCTTTTGTCCATACATCTGCATGTATTCTGTCAGGAGTGGTGCATCTATTGCTCTGCTGGACAGTAATCTCAAGCCTGCACCTTGTAGGCTGAGATATATTGGGTGCCACTTACCTTTGTACACAGGCATCAGTCACTTGTGTCACTTGTATGGCAGGGCTGCCTGAGCAGAGAGTGACAGCTCCTTTCAGTGGAGTGACAGGGAAGCTCTTTAAGATTTGTTTAAAGCTCACAGTCACTGGCTTCCCTTGGTTTCCAGTTTCAAGACTGGAGCAGTTGAGCTGTTTTGACAAAGCAGAATGTATCAAGGCAGAGAGCTAGGGTGATGAGAATGCACAAACAGTTAGCAGGTTCATTTACTCACTCTCTGGAAATATGGAAATAGGGATATGGACTAACCTTGAGTTCAGGAGACCTGGCTTATTCCCATCTCTCTGCTGCTAACCCAGTTCAGCAGCCTGGACAAGAGATTTCACTTCTCTGTTTCACCTTCTACTGTGTTTGTTCTGTAGATAAGTAGGCCTGGTTACTCACCCCCACTGAATTCCTTTTTCAAATATGAAAACACATTCACAGAGAACTTGTAAAGTGCTCTGTAAAGCTTGAATGGAAATGCCATCCCCACACTTACCAGCCTAACTCAGAGCTGAACTGTTCCCTAAATGGTTTCACAAAGCAACATGGAAAATCAAGTCAGACAATAGAAAGATGGAGATTTTAGTTTCTGGATGTGTTCTCAGAAGATCAGATCCTTTTCCTAACTCTGCTTTTGTAGCTGGCATCATCTTGAGGAAAACTGACAGCTTGAAAAGCAGAGGTGGGAGGGAAGAGGGGATCTTGCTGGCACTGTGAACAGGGTCAGCACTCAGCTTGAGCAGGACCTGCTTTGACCTTGTCTGTCTCTCTTTTGGAAAAGACAGCTGGGTAAAGGGAAGCAGCTTTGTACAACTTTTGAGAGATTTCTCAAAAAATTGCAAATGTCACAAAACTAAGCTAACGTGGGAATCTCTTGCACTTTAATCACACTGTATTTTCCAAATTTAGATGGTGATTCATCCTATTTAGTTTCTCCTGACAGTGGTTAATGGCAGATATTTCAGAAAAACGTGCAAGTAACTTTATAAGTAGATAGTCAAAGGTTAGGCTGCCCAAGACAAGTTTCTTCCTAAAGTTGGCTAGCTGACTGATGGCCTGGTCCAAGAAGGTTTGTTTCCCCACAGTAGTGTTTCAAAAAAGGTGCAATGATACACTGATTCCCTAGATTGCCTAATCACCCAATGAATTATTTGTTATTCCAAAGTACAAGTTATTAGAAACAGAGCAGGAAGGAATGTTTTGAACTGTCTTGGTTTCTAACCTACTCAGATGAACCAAAGCACTGGAGAATTATTTTAAGTGTCTTTCAGAGGGAGTAGTAAGAAAGTGTGATTCTTGAAAAGTAGTTTCAGTTGCACCCATTTTGGGGGCCATGCCTCTATTCTCTATGTGTTCACCCCTCAAAAAAAAAAAAGAAAAAAAGAAAAAAAGAGTAGTCAGAAGCAGGTTTGGGTAGTTTTCATAGTTTTCATAGCTTTCAGAGTCTGGGCTCAGTCAAGTACCTGAAAGCTGATGTTTGTTTAGCATTTACATATACCCCATATTTCACCAGATGAAGAACCAGTAAAACACTCTCTCACATAACAATTTTCAGCTCTCTGACTTCTGGCAGTGGCCAGGAACCCTGCAAAGTGAGTTTGTTCTTGTGATAGTTCTGCTTTTTTGGTCCTCATCCCAGAAGGAAATAAGAAGCATAATAAACATCTAAAAACTTACTCATGGGAGCATTTCAGGTGCATTTCAGTTGCAGTCTGCCTCCAAAGCAGGGTCCTTCTCTAGAAACATCCTCAGCTGATGACACTGACAGCCCATGGGGTGGGGTAGCTCTCTGCAGGTGGTTGCTTCAACTGCTTGTGGCTGACTGGAGTATCTCTCTGATGAAAGAGAAACATTCCATTTTAAATTTTTGCTGTAACTATTAGAGTTTTTTTCTCATTCAGAGTTTGCATCTGTTTTAAAACAGACATCAGCCACAATGTGTGCTCTTCCTATTTAACTCTTTCAACCAATACATTTCTGAAGACTTGAAGAAGAAGAAAAAAAATCCCCATTCTCATCTTCTCAATCCTTGTAAAAAATTCCACAGTAATAATGTCAAATTTTCTGATGTTACTTCAGCCTTGAAAGGATCATCTAAGGGGACACCATGAAGCCAGAAATCCCTACTGGTCAGTGGCAGCTGCATAACTGGTTGGTCTGTGTATATGCTCTGGAGAGAATGGCTTGTCTCCAGTGAAGCCTTCTAAAGCCTACATCTTCCCAGCTTTTCAAGGCATTTCCTGTGCCTTGATGCTGTGGCAATCCCCATTTGTCTTGTGTAAGAGCACTGGAACCTCACTGTAGTGACCTTCATGTAAGTTATTTCATGAGCCACACTTGGAGATGTAGTTGTCAAATTATTTGGATCTCACAAGTTAGTGCAGAGACAAACATAGCCCAGATAAGCTGAAAACTAAGTTAAAGGATTAGCAAAGGTGGTTCATAGGCACTTTTCTCCCCCTACCCTTTTCTGTGGAGAAGCTGCTGTTGGCCCAGAGGCACAGTATCATAGGCATTTAAGGTTCAGTGACTTTGTAAGAAATGAAGAAAATTAAGAAATTTTGGGACAACACCAGGATATTTAATAGAGTCAGATGAATAATTTGTTCTAAAAGTGCATTTAAATTAATTTGTGGTGGAAGTTCACATCTTGAGAAGCTGCATCTGTCTACTCATAGGAGATCTTCCAATGCCAGATGATTTCTTTGTGTGAAGGAGATTTTTCCACATCTAATTCACCAGCCACACTGGACTCAAAAGGAGTGGCAAATTACAAGCAAGGTGGCAGGGGTTCTGTTTCTGCTCCAAATTCTGGTCAACTGTCTCAAGTTTCTCCTGCATTAAATATTTTGAAGCCTCAGACACCAGCTGGGAGTTGGGCAGAGGAAGAAAGCAGACACACAAAAGTTAATGAGATGCTGAGCTAAGAAGTTGATGTTCCCTGCCTAGGTAAGGGAAAGAGACCAACTCTTGCCATCACCCAGGGATTTTTTAGTGTAATCCAGCCTTTGGAATTTATAATTCAGGCAGCTTGGGATAATGTTGTTCTGTCTTTTGCTATAATGATCTCCCAGTGTGATAGAGTTACAGAAAGGGCAGTACATAATGTTGTTCACATTCATGTTTTCCAGGCCAGTTAAACAGGCTTTCATTTGTTTTAGAAGGAATCTATTCAAACTTTGGCAGAGCAAGTCAATAATTGTGTGTTTCCTTTTTTCCTCCCATTTGGAATCCAGTCTGGATCACGCACAGAGATGATGGGGGGGAGGAGAAAAAGGGACCTCCAAGAAGTGAAATGCTTTCCACCATTAAATGAAGCAAAATGAGCCCATTTCATGCACTGTCCTCCACAGCAAGGGCATTAACACAGCACTTCACCCTGTAACAACAAAACAGAGTGACCTTGCCCACCCTGCTGCAGATCCAGCTCTGGCCCTTCTCTGAGCTGCTTTTTATCCACCCTCTCCAGACAGATGCTCAGGCTGTGGCCCCTGGAGCCATCTGTTCCAAGGCCTGATCCAGATTTCTGGCCATCCTCTGCCTCCTGCTTCTGACATTTGCTCTACCTCCAGCACGTTCTGGGTGTCACTGCTCTCAGCTGTGCCTTCCACAAGCCACTGCTTTGCTCTGCACTTGCACCAGCAGCTCACTGTGCCTCTGCCCCATAGCAGCCACCAGCTTTTAGCACTGCGTGACTGAAATGAGCTGAATCCTGAAGAAATTAGGCAGGCTGCATGTAAAACAGTGCCTATATTTATATAAATTAGTCAAGTAGCCTCCAGCAGGTAGGTGGTGAATGGAGGTGGAGGATACAACCCTGGGAGTGCAGACTCAAGGAAATATGGAAAGTTGTTGTCGAACTTTCAAGAGGCAGCATCTGCTCCCTAGACTCTGAATGAAGTCCAGCAGAAAAGAGGTGTGCCAGAATCTTTATCAACTTCCCCAGTAAGGTGAGCAGCTCCCATGTGCAGAATGCATCATATGCGCCTGGTCTTTAGAGGATTTTGTGAATGTAATGGTGAGCTCTGAATAAAAACCTGATAAATTGCTCGAGGATAAACTATAGTTCATGGCCCAATCCTTTTCCTCATTTCAGTCACTGAAGATTCACATTTTTTTCTTAGTGGCAAGTTGAAAAAGTACACTCAGGTAGCATGCACAAAGGCAGGGTAGTTGCTGTTACCCATTTCACTCTGAAAGATTAACTATGAAAGTTTAGCATCACTGACCAAAAATCTCACCCTTAATGCTGGGAAAGAAAGGTAGAAAAACAGAAAGCCCAGTAACTAACAAAACTGTACTGCACCAATCCTCTCCTAAATTTGATCTCTTGCAGGTTGGATCCTCAATCCATCTCCTTTGTTTATGCCTCAAGTGTAAACCTCTTCAGCTCACATTGTTCTGCTTCAAGAGCTAATTCCATGTGAGTCATAGTTCTGGAATGCCAATAAATATGGCTATAACCATGCTTTAGTTTGTTGCTGCAGATCATTTTGGCACAAAATTAGGCCTGTTCTTATCTTTGTTTCTGTAACTCTTCTCAAAAAAAAAAAAAAAAAAAAAGAAAAAAGAAAAAAAAAGAAAAAAAAAAAAAACAACAAAGGAGCTTCAGGCCTGGCTGTGTGCACCTTTGGGTGCAAAAATGGGAGAAAAATATTCATACCTTGTTGAACCAATCCACAGAGAGAGATATGTGTCCTTGCCTCTGAAGCCCTCTGAAGTGGGAAAGTGAGGATGACTGTTTCTGCTGAGCAGCAAAGTATTGCTATTTGCTAATTGTATTGCTATTCGCTAATTGTGGTAGGACCAGAAGGGGGAGGCCCCCGTGGGACTGCTGATAGGTAGGGGTGTGTTTCCAAAATCTGTTCCAATGGCACTTTTATGGTTAAATTTGTTGTTCATGAGTTACTTAGGAAATAAAGAGTGAATATCTAATAATCCTGTTTCCTCCCTCCCCCCATGCCTCCCTTTTTACCTTCTTCCCTTTCTACCTTCCTCCCTCTTTGCCCTCCTCCCCTGCCTTGTCCTTTTTTGTTTCAAGTACAAATATTTTTTTGCATTTGTTTCTCAAGATTAAGTTGTCAAAAGTTTCTTCAACTGAAGTGAAATCCCAATCAGAACCATGGCAAAACCTTTTCCTAATAGGGCTGTCTGTATCAGCTAGTTAAGGCTGTCCCTGGGGCCTGGAATGCAGTGCAGTAACTGAGCTATCTATTTATAAACTAGTTGAAAGATAATTGTGTTTATCTAATATTTAATCATTTGTATGAAATTTTACAAATAAATCAGTCAGTTGGATATTGGCCTAGTATGAGTATTTTCTATCCAAAAATACAAAGCAGAAAATCACAGGCAGAGTAACATCCAGGCACAACTGGTCCTTTGCAGTTCCCTCTGGCATTCACTTTGCTTTACATCATGCTGAGGACAGCAGGGCTGTTTAGGCTGCAGGTTTCTAGGCCTGGCTTGAAGGGCATTGCCCCTCAGAGCACTGTGGTGTTGTGCTGTCCCCTCTGACCAAGGGACTGCTGCTGGGGAGGCAGGATGTGCCCAGACCACTGCCCCAGCACAAAGCACATTCTGATCTTCACCTACTGCTCTGCTCTTGAGCAATGCTTCCTAGTGAATGACCCTTTATCTCAAAATTGCTTCTGAGTGAGTGATGCTGGCTGGGAGCCAACATGTTTTCTCAGCTACTGGAAGGTGTTACTTTGTGAACATCACTCTTTTTAAATTTCTTTTTAATGACATTAAGTTCTTGTTCCTAACTGAACTAACATGCAGTCCCAAGGCCAGTTTTTAAGTCTGGGTTCCTAAACCTGTGTTTGTTCTCTTAGCAAGAGTGAGTATTCATTCACAATTGCTTCCCAGAGAGATGCAGGTACACATCAGTGCTACTTCCTGAGGACAGGTGAGGGTAGGAGGTCAGCTGCAGGGCAGAACCATCCCATCAAATAAGGAGGGACACAGACTTTTATTTGTGTGTTTTCTGGGAGAAGAAAATTTCTTCATCCATGATTTCTACATGAACCTGCCACAGTTTCACTGCAAGCTCCTTGATAAGATTTAGGTAAAGTAAATAGATTGCATTTTGTTTACAGCACATGATGAAAGAGTGTGTATTCAGGCCAGGGGAAGATCCCATTAAATCTACTTATCCTGGGTTTATGCTTATGCAGTGCAATGTTTTTACATTGTTCTCCAGGGAATTGTGCTGGGATTGTCATTGATGAGGACAGTGCCCTTCAGCTTCCTTGTCTGACAGAACCCCATTTCCAGCAACTGGATGGGCCACAAAAGGCAGCTTAAACAAGCCTCCAAAAGATACTCACATTTAAAAGAAAATTACTTTTTCATCCTTCTCTTGTGAACGTTAAAGCAAATGCAATGCAAAGAGCATTATCTTTTGCACTGAACTAGTCTAGTGGGAAAAGCCTTTTATAAATAACTGCAAATATATAACTAAGTACCACACATATAAATTTTTTTTTATGCATGTGGATTAACATACATATATATGGATCTATAGTTACATGCACTGAGATGGCACTGGAATTTCTGTCCAACATAAAGAAAACCATTCTTTTTTGAACAATTCCTGAAAATCTGTCACCATAGTGGAACCTTCCTTAGAGTATAGCTTGTTACCAACCTTGGCTTCATAAACAGTAACTGCTATCTTTGTCATCATTGAAAGCAGCAGCCTAAAGGGATCTAAAATTTACTGATGAGAAAGAATTTAATTACTTTAACTGTTATAACTTGCAGATCAGTCAGCACAGCACCCCAGGATAAGGTCCATAGATTGGGATGATAAAAGATAAGGCCATGCTGTGCCTGAGAGCTCCTTGACTCAAGTGCTTTGCCCAGCTGAGCTCAGGATGTTTGCCCAGAGCCATGTCCATGTCCCTGCCCTGCCAGCAGCACAGCCTGAGAGCACTGCAGCCCCAGCCCTGGCTCCAGAGGCCCTTCCAGCCCTGACCTGCAGCAGCCAGGTGAGGACCAAGAGGTTTCTACATCACTCAAAGTCCAGCTCAAGACTGCTTTTGATTGATCTGTTTCATGTGTGAAATTCCTCCTGGCATATAACCTAAGAAATATGATCCAGAAATATGATTCTTCAGTATCCTACCACCTGTCCTGTGATGTATGGAGCCACTGTAATACTACATTCACCCTCAGGGGAACATTTTCAGACATCCAGGCTTTGATCTGTACTTGGATTATGCAGATGATTCAAAATGACTCTGAAAGTCAGAGAGTGAGTGTTTCAGCTTTTTGTTTGTACCTGGAATGAGTTGTCCCGCTGCTTGGAGCCTCCTCAAGAAAGGACCTAATGTCAGACCAAAGGTAGTTATAGCACACAAGGATCAATAGATCAAGGAACTGCTGCAAATTAGCAACTGAGGTTGAAATAAAGAGTGGAAGTCTTTTTCTTAACCTCATTTGGAATTGTTTGGAGTAATTATCCTGAAGTACATTGATAAAAATAAAAGTCCCTTAAAGGCTGCCAGTTCTGTTGGGATCCCTTTTAAGCCATATTGTTGTTGGATATCTGATGAGGACATGATGATGTGCTGGGGGCAGAATGGAGCTAAACTGATCTAACTGCTCACAGAAGGACCAGCTCTGCTGCCTCTGACAGCTGTAAAGAGCTTCAGTGGTGACACCCATGGATTTCTTCTGGTTAATGAGGAGAGAGAATGAACCCACTATATACTGAGGCAGCATGAGGGGGGAAGGCAGTTATCCTTGCAGCATGCAAATGTCATCTAGATCCTTCCCGCATGCCTGAAGCCCTCTGCACTTCTGGGTGTTCCAAAGCCAGACTGCAGGGTCAGAAAGCCTTGAAGAAGTTTTTGTAGCTGTGGCCCTGTTTCCAGTCCTGCCCCCAGCATTACTGCAGCACAGCCAGCCAGCCCAGCCCTCCTCCTGCCTGTGGGGTGGCCTTGGCCCTTTCTGGCCCTTAGGGGTTGCCTTGTTGTGATGGCCCTCACACCACAGGAGCTGCAGAGAGCTCTGTGTCACCAGGGTGCTGAGCAGAGCCGGGCCAGGGGTGGCTCTGTGTCACCAGGGTGCTGAGCAGAGCTGGGCCAGGGGTGGCTCTGTGTCACCAGGGTGCTGAGCAGGAGTGGCTCTGTGTCACCAGGGTGCTGAGCATTGCTGGGGAGCTGGGCCAGGAGTGGTTCTGAGCTTGTGCACACAACCAGGATGTGAGCTGGGTAACTGGGCCTGGGTCCAGGAGAGGGAGAAGGTCAGGGATGCCTTGTGTTTCTGTATTTGTGGGAAGTGAATTAATGTGTGCAAAATTCCATCACGCTCACTTAACTTATTTGAGACAATATCACAAAGATCCAGTTCTGAATGCATCCAGAGCCCTGCTAGCCTTTACTCATGGTAACATGAAGTTTCATTCCAACCTTTGATGCACTTCCCCACTCCCTCATTATTTAAAGTGTGGTTTTGCTCTAAAGACTGCCTGTATAAAATTGGCATCTGCTTCCTTAACAGATATATTCCATGTGTGAAATCAGAATACTGGTCTGGTGACTTCAATGGCAAGGATTATTTTCACATGCTCCTTTTTTTGTTGGTGGTAGAGAGGCTGAGTTGCACTCTTGAATCTCAGGCAATAGCAGTATTACACTTCCCTTTTAACACTAAGCTTTTAGCCAAATGAGGAATAGTGGAATATTTCCTTTAAAAGGAAAAGTGACAATGAAGAAAGTCCTTTTGGTACACATCTGTTAATGCACTAAGGGTATGCACTGGTCACAAATCACAGGAAAAATCAGACAAAAGGAGATAATCTCTTGCTTTACACTTCTAACCCAGTCAAACATCCTTTCTTTCTTGCAGAGCTTTTTATACTGCACTATTGGGATGGGGTTTTTTGAGGGCTTCTTTCACATCTTCTCTGCTAGCTCCCCTTGGCTGCACGGCCTCTTTCCCAAACACATAAGCCTTTGTGAAAGAGACGCAGTAAAAACTCTCCCCCCTTCCCTGCCTCATGTGTACTTTCATCTGGGGTAGTGACACATACTTGTGTTTGATGTGGAGGTTCCTGTAGGTTTAATTATATGGTTTCTTGTGGAATGCAATCGTTTCTTCAGCTATCAAGTGGTGGTCACTGTGTCTGGCCAAAGACAGTATTAAACTTCATTAATTCCTGCTCAGTCAGATTCTGCACTCATTCATCACTCTGCAATCCCAGGGAAGACAAAGAGGGTGCCTGGTGTGGAGGGATGGGGTACAATGACATGCACCACACAGGGTAATGCAGCATAGCCTGATCTCAGGCTGTTTGGGGCTGGGCATGGGACACAAGGAGGGGAACCTCAGCTTGGCTTTCACATCTAAAGTGAATCTCTTTGCTTAACAAATCAGAAAATCATGACTGGCTGAAACAGGACTGCTAAAAAAAATCAGAATAATGGTATTAAACAATTCAGTGATCTTTCAATATTTCACTTGAGAAATATAACCCAGGTTTTGTGAAATTGGAGGAAGCTGATTGTTTTCTCTGGAAAGGTTTGTTGGGGGACAGGTGAGTTTAAGGAAAGGTAAGCTGGCTACCCAGTGAGCCTTTGTAAAATGCTTGCTTGACATAGAGGCACCAGATATGGTCCACATCTGCAGGCTGGTCACACAAATAATGAAACATCTTGTTGGGTCTTATTCTCAATTAAACAAAAAGCATACAAAGGATACATAAAATTTTCTCTATGTAAAGATTTGAAGGCCTGGCAGCTCCAAACCTGGGTTCAGCTCCATTCCTACTTCCCTGTCTGTTGTAGGAGAGCATCCTGTGCAATGCTGGAACCTCCATGTAGGTCACCTCCTCCCTACAAACCTGGCAGTAAAATGCGTGCCCTCACCCTGAGCTGCCCTGTGCCCCTGTGAGCCATTAACATCTCCCTTACATGGTGTGGGGCTTAGAGCAGATGGGGCTCTGACTAATACCATCTACACTAAGTCCCCTCTTACAGTCCCTTCCACTTTATGACAGACTTTATTACTGCAGCTGTGTGCTGGCCTCATGGTTTCAATGATTTTTCTGTAATACTCTCAATCCCTTCTCTACTCATTGCTCTGACTGATTGGTTCCTTACTCTCACATTAAATTATGTTACATTTTTCTGCAGCAAACTGCATTATGCTGTATTACAAGCTGGTATTTACCATCTGCTGGTCCAATCTCACTAACAAGCCAAAGCCTTTTGAATAAAAGGCATTTTAGTTTGTACTGCCTCTAATACCTCTATTCTCTACAGACCTGAAACACATAATTATTTCATCAGGTATTCTGCAAAGAGATCCAAGCCAATGCCAGGACATCCTACAGAACATATCTGTGGTGAAATACATGCAGGATTTGGCCTTCCCAAGGCAGAGAGGTAAGACAAGCAGCAATTGCAGCCTTTTTGTTGCCTCTTTACAGTAATTAAAATCTCCTTTCACAAGTGCACTCTCCTTCCTTCTCGTAATCTGGTTTTTGATGTTGCTCCCGGTTTGATCAGTTCTAGAAACCAATTACCACAGGCTTTCCCCAGGGGACTGTTAATTGCTGGCTGCCTCAGAACCACTGGACCATTACCCTGACTGTATTTTTTTTAAAGATACTCAATACCACTGTCCACCAATTCGCTACATCTGAACCTGATGGAGTCCGGAGAACCCTAAATGTCCCAAATCCAGAAGTCTCCAGCTCTCCCCCCACTTCCCTCTGTAATGCCTGGGAGGGAAATAAGCCTCCCAGCCAGGTTCCTCACATGGAGAAAGGTAATGTCTTCCAGTGTCTGATTGTTCCACTGAGTCTGTTTTAGCTTTGTTTGTTTTCATTGTTCCAAATTTGAAATATAAATTGGCCTAAAAGATAAACTTCTAGTCTTTGGCAATGGCAGTGGAAGGGAAGGAAGGGTTGTGATGATGCTCAGAAATGCTCAAGAGTTTGGAAACATCTTCTTATCCCCAGCTGAAATGAAGCTGCTGTGAATTGGGACTTTGGATTAAGAAAGGGTAAAGGCAGCCCCAGGCCAGGAGGATATTGAGAAGGTCAAAGTAGAGCAGGTACTTCAGGCTTTGCCATGAATTCACATGTAGAAAGCCTACAGCAAGACACCTCATTTTAAAAGGAGCTAGCAGAAGCTAGCAGCCCAGGGAATTTATGTCTGAGACTTGGTGCAGATTATTTCTTCATGCTAACAAATGTGCATTTTCTGCCATAGATGGGAATGTGCAGCCCTTGAGCCCTGCCCTGCAGCTCCCTTACCGAAGGGGTGCCTCTGGTGGCAGCTGAGCACAGCAATGTCTGTGTGAGCCCCAGACTCGGCTGCATTCTCCTCACCCCGACTTCCACACTGCTCTACACCCCTGACTGTGCTGCAGCGTGGATTTTTAAATGGCTTGGAGTGTTATTAAAGCAGGACTTGTAAGGAAAGAAAGAGCTTCTGCAGACTGAGGAATACAGCGTCAGCAAAAGAAAACTCTCTCAGCAGAATAACTGCATGTGTCAAATGATTCCTTATAAATATGTCTGTGCCACAGACAAAGCACTACCACATTCATCTGATACATTTCAACTAGTTTAAGGCTTCAGTGTTTACACTGGTTGGCTAAACAATATAAGCATGCACATTTAAATATAAAAATACACCACTCTTTGTAATAATAAAAATATTCAAATATTTTACTATTATAATACCACATTATAAGATGTTGTTGTTGTGTGTAATATAATTATAAAGATGTAAATAGAAGCATGGGTGTGCTTTGAATTGTTCTGCATACTTCTATTCCAGAATATGGGCTCAGCCTTCCCCCTACAGCTGTACAGAATATGAAGAATAATAAGCACGGGATTTTTCTGCTCACATGAGTCCCACCAGTGATTGTGAGCAACCCAAGGGATAAGGAAATGAGGGAGAAGAGCCTGGAAAGAAACTTGGGGGCATGAAGGTGAAAGGGTTTCTAGAGGCTTATGCAGTGCTTTGGAAAAGTTTGCAAAGAAGCTTTGGTTTCACATTAGTTCCCTTAATCATCTGCAGGCTGGGAATTACGGGGAAATATTGGAATCTGCAGTGCCACCAAGTGTGATATGGACTACAGGAATATGCAGTCAGCTTTACTGACAGAAGTAGCATCTTCCAAAGGGCTTGGGAAATAATTCCTAACCCTATTTTGTGGGGAGGGTGATGTGTGGAATTATCATGACTTGAATATCTTCTGGCCAAGTTCTTTCAGATGTTTCACTCAAGAAGAGTTTGATGTTTAGTATTAAATTTATTTATATATTTGACATTGCATGGAAGTCTGATATAACAGAGTGATACAGCAGTGTCCTGAAATCACAAGGGAAACACAATAAAGTAAGCTGGATATACAGGTGGATTGTAATACATGATTTTCATTACTGGCTGAGAGCAACTCAGACCCACTGCTCTCTTCCATTTTGTTGGCTTTTACACTCTGTGTGGGGCTGAACCACGAATTGGTTTCCCCATGCTGGTGTGGCTGGCTTCCTGTACTACATCTGTGGTCACTTCCGGTGTGGTTTTTTGAGCTGAAAACCACATCATGTGGTTTTCTGCATGAGCACATCATCCTTGCCTATCTTCTTTGAGCGTTTTTCCATGGATGAGTTTTGTGCATTGCCCACAGAAGTTCCTAGTGCCTCAGAGCAGGCATTGGTTCCACCCACAAAGTGAGCGAGTTCATACCTAAAGCATTCCCGTTAGCAAAGGACACAATGCACACTCCTATGTTTCAGAGACAGGGTCTCACCGTATAAACCTAACTTTTAGTTGTTTTTAACCAAATAACACAGGCTAAACTCTTAGCTCTGGTGGCAGCCAGCAGCACCAGTGCATGACCCAGGCTGACCCTGTGCCCTGGGCACTGCTCTGCCTGCCAAGGCAGCGTGTTCAGTCAGAGCCTCCTCTGTAAACTGTGCCGTGCGCTGAGCAGCTTGAGTGCCTGCCATCAAAATAATAGTGTCCAGCATTTTTTTTATAGGTGGTCATCTTCCTGGGTTTTGTAAGCCATTTTCCCTGTCTGGAGACCATACATGGCTAAGATTTATGTATATTTATTTTTGATGGCCTATTAGCTAACCTTACAAGATTGTGCACAAAACACACACAGGATATCCAAAGATCCTTTATCCCAGGATGAGGGAGGAGCAGAGGAAAAGATTGGAGATTGAACAAGTGAGACCAATATTAAGAATCATTTTTTATTGCATTCTTTAGAGTGAATACACTTTTACAACACATTTTTCTCCTAAATGATGTGTTCAGGCAGAGGCCCAATGTTGTAAAAAGACACATAATTGGCACTCAAACAGGTCTGAGTTATTGCTTGGTTGGTGTAATTTTACACCTGTCACTGCCCATATATTTAGAAAGAGTGAAAAAGCCAGAGCTGGGTTGTTTCCCTGCTGGTTGCCTTCAGGCCGTGCTGACACGCTGGCTGAATTTACAGCACGCCTTTGCAGGGGCCAAGCAGAGCTCACCTAAGGCACAGCCTGGAGGGAGGGGCTCAGCAAGTGCCCCCTGGTTGCAGCCCCACAGGAGCTGAATGGTTTGCAGGTTGTCCCAGCTGTCCCTGACTCACTGGTGCCAGTGTCCATCTCAGTGTGCCCCTCCCTGCCCAAGGCCAGTGGGCAGCAGGCTGAGATAGCCATCCTCTAAGGGCAACTTTATTAGACAGCTCTGTGTTGGTTTTGCTTTGGGTTTGGTTTGTTTTCCTCCCTGAAAGTACCTAGCTTGTGACCTCAGCTGTTTTTCTTGAGCTCAAAATGTGCAAATATAGTAGAAATCCAAAAGAGCTTCCAGCCAAGAGTGCCCAGATGTCAGTAGCATTTATCTAGAAGAATAACAGTGCAACCCAAATCCTTCCTCCCTAATTCACCTTCTGGTGGCTGGGAACAAAAGGCTGGACAGGATCAGTTTAAAAGCTTGTCAGTCTCCCTGCTATCAGTTTTAGGGTCCAAGTGAACTGCAGCTTGCCCCAGGCTGGTGAGCCCCTCTGCCCAAAGGCAGGAGCCCCCTGGAGCCAGAGTACTGGGCCACAGTGCTCCAGGGCTCACTGCAGGTGTCCCAGCCTGGGGAGGCCAGAGATGGGGGAAGTAAAACAGCTGAAAACTCAGCTCATGAGCCCAGCTGTGCTAATCCCCTCTGCAGAAATGTTTGTTCAGGTACCTCCAGGCCCTGGACACTGCGTTGTAATCCTCCTCCTCCATTTCACCCAGACAGATGATTACTTTTTAATTCTTCTTTTTCTAGTTAGCAAGTGAGTCAGAGACAAGGCAGTTTTCTGCAGAGCTCCAGCAGCGATTTTCCTCAGAATCCCATGAATCACATCCTTTCCATGGTGCAGCTGACCCCAGCAGTGGCTATTGATGGTGCAGCTGTGGGTGGCAGGTTCAGCACAGCTCCTCCCATGCCAGGCTGCCCTGAGTCCATCCAGCCCTCCTGCACTTCCCAGGCTGGCTGGGATCCCTCTCCTTATCTAGGATGGAGCTCTGGTTTGCGTGGCAGAGAGATATTGATCTCCAACACAACCAACACCACTTTGCAGCTGTTTTCTCATCAGGTTCATTCAACTGAAGTTGGCCAAGCAGCATCAATAGGTTGGAAAATTGGGGTATCATCCATTTTTAATAGTTTTACAATTCTGAAAAAAGGCTGGCCTATCTGGCTGTAGGGCTGATACATCTCTGAGTACAGCCTGTTCAATCATATGCCAACACTTTGATTTAAACATCATGAGATTTTATACAATTACTTTGGATACTTTTCCCTCTCAATTTCTGAGAGTCATTAATTATATTAATTTCACGTTTTCCAAGTGAGTTTCTTTTCCTGTTGTGCTGAAAGGAAGAAAATTGTGTCCTGTGAATTGACATTTGCATTTTTGTATGTCCAGATGGTAAAACTCCAAGAACATCTGAAATGGCAGAAACTTTGTGACAGTCAGGCTATCATCAGGTCCCCTGAAGCCAGAGGGGACCAATGTAAGAAATAACATTACACATACTCTATTTTGTCCCTTCTCAGCTTAAACTTTTCAATTTCCTGTGGCCCTAAGTCACATAAGAAAATGTCTCACCCCCCACCCCCACCCCCCACCCCACCTCAGCTGAGCATTGTTGCCTTAGTGTCATATTATATTCACACTTGGGACAAATATTGAAGATGGAGACCTGTTTTTTACATTTTTATCTGTAAATTCTAGCCTAGAAATTTAGGGAGACCTGCAAGACCAAACTACTCAAAGTCAAGAGGGGCCCTTTGAGAGGGAAAGACTTCCCAGAACAAGCTTTCTCATTGTAAAAGGCTAAAATTATTGCTCTCCTGTGATTTATAGTGCAAAGGCCTTCAGTCTTACAGAGCACCTGGAATATTCAGCATTAATTCAGAAACAAAGCTGTGTGTTGTTGATAATGCCTATCTCTGCAGAATCTGTAGTATCAGGGTACCTGCACATATTTTACACATCAAGAAATTATCCTGAATGTGCTGCTAATGTAAATCTATTTGTTGTTGTTGGCAGAATTCACAAGCACGAAATGCATGTGGCTACAACAAAGCCCTCTGGCTGCTCCATCAATTACTCCTCATTTTCTAGCTCTGACTTGTATATGCTTATATCTTCCCAGAAAAGATGAATGGTGAGAGATGAGAAAAAATTAATTTATGGTTTCACCTCAAATTAAGCCTTAAGTGGCACGTATTTAATCTTTAGCATTGCAATGAAGCTACAGATGCAGGGAGGTTCTTCACTATGCAAACCTCCTGGGAGAGATCCCTGGCCATCTTTACCCTCACCCAGACATGCCACAGTTCAAGCATTCTAAATTTAACTGCTCCTCTCCTTTCTCCCTGACCCTCAGTTCTGCCCCTGGGGCTCTCCCACCTCTCAAGCCCACAAAACCAGTCCTGGGCAGTGTGTGCCCCCTGGTCTGGGAGAAACCTGCTGTCTGCTAGCAGAGCAGGCCAGCCCTGAGCCCTGCATCCCTCTGTCCATGAGCTTCCTTTCCTGTCCAACTGCACACCTCACTCCTCATCCATGGCATGAATGATGGAGTCAGCATGAGTAAAATGAGAGACCAAAGTTAGAGACATGGAAGTGATTCCTCCTCTGCTCCTGGTCTACTTTAGATGTGTGGACACTCTCTGGACCTGCAGTTTCTGTTAGGGTGCTCTTTATTCCTTTAAATCTGTCCATTTGGCCTCCAGTTTATGACTGGCCAAGACTTTGACACCTTCAGGTATAGGTGGGTATTTGTAGCTCTGGCGTCCTTAGATACCTGAGAGCTATCCTGAATTCCCTGTTCTTGAAAGTTAAAACCATTCTCCCTGTTGTCTGACCTCATCGGGTTGCTGGTTAATTTTTATTCTTTCAGGGACAACTGGGCACTGAAGCAAATAAAGCCAAGGCTTTGTTGAATGATTTCCAAATGTAAGTGACAGACTTGCAATAGGAAGCAGCAAGGCACAATTCCCACCCCGGGACCTTAACCATCTCTGGCACCTCTGCAGTCACTGTTTAGCAAGTGTTTGAACTTATTTCTGTGTTTGAACCTATTCAGCCTTCCCTTCTGTCACTCCTCTTCCAGGTAACATCTCAGTGTCCATTCTGCCAGACCATGTTTCAGGGACCTCTGATAATGCCCTGCATTTCAGTTCTTCCTTTTTCCCTGTTCTTTTCTGCTGCTACCTGAGGGAAATTGTTTCACCCATTACAGACACATCATAGTCATGGAGTGTGTGGTTCATTGAGCTGTATATGGTCCTGTGCAACTGTGCCTGCAGGAGGAGACCCAGGCTCCCATTCTCTTTCCTCTAAAAAAAATATGACGAAAACATACCAGAAAGATCACCAGAATATAAAGAGATAAAGTCCCTGTCATCAAAGCCCCTAGATATGTGTTCTTTATTCTGGCAGCTTGTGCAGAGAAAATGCAGCCAAGGCCATTGGAGAGGGAAAGGTTAAATGAGGAGTACTGAGTGCATTGCTGGGAGAGGCCAGGGAAGATTAGGGATTTTATGCCTTTTTTTTTTCCTCTGACAATCTCATGCAGCATCTCAGCACTGCTAGTACATAACTTGTGCTACTGTAGGAGGATTTAACATCCCAGAGCCTGCTCTTGGGACACGCTGCCTGCCCCTGGAGACAGCCCATGGCTCAGGCTGGCTGTCCCCAGCAGCACTCAGGATGCCACAGGGCTGGGCTCTCCAGCTGAGATCAGCAGGAGCATCCCAGTATAGCATGAAAGCCAAAACACAAAGCTGGAGGAATGTACACAAAGGAGAAAAGGCAAAACAGTGAATTTCGGGATAACTCCTGACTGAGGCTCACTGGAAGTGTAATCATGACCCAGGCTCATTTGCCAGCACTGGTAGCTGGGACAAGTGTTTGGTCTCATCTTTTTCTATCACCAAACGAAGGCATGGAGCTCTGCATGGAATAACATTAAGGGTTGATTGATTGCAGATTAAGAGCCTGAATAAAAGCTCAGTGACGTCAATGGAAAGATTCTCATTGGCTTGAGTCAACCCCAAGATGCTGCTCGGCCGATGAAATGTTTTTGTTTTTTTTTTTAAATGCAATCATTACAATGAAAAAGCTCCTGTTGGACAGAAATATCTCACATAAGCAGCATTAAAAAGAGATCTGAAACAAAAGGATGGATTTAGATGCCCAGGACTGATATTTCAGCACAGATGTATGTTCACGTGATGTTTCATCACAATGTGCTTCACTTTGCATTGGAGAGGGAAAGCTCAGGTGTGCACAGATCTCTCTCATAATGAGATGTTCTTTACAGAGTTTTTTCTATGCTTCCAAGGACCTGCCTGTCACTGGGGAGGTCTTTACCAGCCCAGGGTGATCCTTGCAGTCTGCATGCTCGCAGGAGTGTGTCATGCTTGGCACAGAGGCACCGACTGCAGGAAGGACAACAGCCCTGTGCCCTCTTGCTGTAGCATATGCAACCCATAGGAAACACACACACACACACACACACACACAGAAATATTCATACAGCTTTATGTTACAGGTTATTGTCCTCTTTCTTCAAAGCTAAGGAATTTTCATGAAGTGTGCATACATCTGGTATCGGATCAATTCAAGGTTATGACAAAGAGATTATTTATAGCTCCATGTTGACATTTGTTTATTGTATAGATGACATCAGTGTGCCAGACATTGCTTTAACTCAATATTTCCCACTTTCATTGCATTTGTGATCCTTTATATGGCCACAGAACAAATCATTAAGGAGGATTCCATGAAGTATAATGAGTACCATAATACTTCTAAGCCTCACATACACTCTTTAGCTGGACTCAAATTCTTTTCATCTGTCAAGCAAAGTTGCAAGAAACAGGAAATAGTGTATGTTGAATGACACATTTGCTTGTAATCTCAGATTTTGCAAATCCCCATGGTGTACCTGTGTTCTCCTTTTCTTCACTAATGAATTCTGACACTAAAACAGATGTTGCCCTCTAAATTCTCTTACATTATTTTATTTCCCAGCAATGCTGGCTGCTCCAGATATATTCAGAAAGAGGTAAATGCTCTAATATGTGGACACCTTTGTCATGTCTTTCCTTTTCCCCTCCCTTGCTGTTTTCCAGATCACGGTGGATTTAATCCTGCATGATGCAAGAGTGACAAGGGAATTACAGCTTTTTAATATAAAGCAGTGATCAAATTTCTATAGTTTTCTACAAATAAAGCATTTCATTGAATAATTTGCTAAGGTGGGAAGGAAAATGTAACTTTTTTTTGTCAAATTATACATTTCTGTTATATTTGCAGTTTTACTACCAAAGCATGGAGCTGGACCTGAGCCTGAGCCCAGTCACAGATGCCAAATTGGGAAAGCAGCTTTGCACTGCCAGGCTGCCCAGTCCCCTGTGAGCCCTCCAGCATTGCCTGTGCAGCCATAGTCCCCAAACCCACCAGGGACCACCCAGCATGGCACTGCCACCCCAGTGGCTGCTGCTGACCCAGCCAACCCCCTCCACATCCATTTGCCACAGCCCAAGATCCAGCCAGCTCACCCCATTTTGTTTTTGGGGCTGGAGCCTTGTTTCACACAACTTTATAGATTTGCTCATAAAATATCTCTTTTGAGTAGCTGCAGAAAGCAGCCTTTCTACCAGGGGACTTGCTCTAGCCAATTTTCTTTCTGTGTGCAAAATTTTACAGAAGAGAGAGGTTTATTTGTGCAAAGAAGGAAATGGATTGCATAGGCTCTGAAGTGTTTATGTAAGAGACTTCACTAACCCTGATCTTAGAGTAATTGGCTAAATTAAGTTGCCTCAGATTTCTTTGCTACATGGCATGAAATGCACTTGTAATTAAAGCACAGATGTTGTGCCACAAACTCATTTCATGCCTCTGTACAGCAGATCTGACAGTGCAGTCAGAGGCTGCACAAACTGTGTGAGGGTGGCCCTGTGATTGTCAGTCAGTCTGTCCAGATTTCTGAGAAAACACCCGTTTGCCAGATGAGAACCTATTGAGCTTTTTTTCTTGAATAACCCCTGTTCTTCTCCCCACTCATCACTTTTCTTTTAATTTTCTTTCTGCCACTCTTTAATTCTTCAGAACTTCCACATTTTTATAATGTCTTGAAAGCTCAGGGTAACAAGGTTAAATTTTAAAAAGTGGGGAAAAGTGCTACTCTGTGGCCACCACTTAGTCTATTATATTTGGCAGCAAATAAGAAACTAAAAGCCAAACTACCAAAAAGATTAAATACTTCAAAAACATTCCACAAATTGCAAAAAGTGTAAAAAAAATATTCACTTCAGACTTTGCAAAATGAAAATATTTTTTATTCCATTCTGGTTAGATTTTTCCATTCTAATTTCTTATTGTAGCAACTAAAAGTCATGGCTGCTTAGGCCTGAGCTGTCCCTCAATTGTGTGGACTGCAAGAGGAAGGTTCACAAGCATCCCTGTGGATTTTGCTGGAGATTTGTCACCCTTGGGAGGAGAGGCATGGTTTGTGTCCCACGGGTAAGGCCTTGGCAGCCACATATGGAGATTTCCGAGGAAAATGCATGGATTCAGAGCAATTCTTGGACTTTTCCTTCCCTTTATCTCATGGCCAGCACAGAGTCTTTGTCCTTTTCCTCCCCTCTGACCACTGACAGTGAACATGCCCACCTGCAATGGTGGTGGCTGTCCCTTGGTCCATCTCTGTGGCACCACAGGGCAGTGCTGGGTGAATTCTCTGTCACCTCAGGCTGGGATCAGGAATGGCAGGAGGCCAAGGCTCTGCCCTGCCCTTGGGAGCCTTGTTTGCCTTTCAGTTTGAGTGTCAGAGGCGTGCAGCCTGGCGAGCAGATCCTGCTTGGGGACAGCTCTCCTGTTGAGCTGGCCGTCTCTGGGACCAGCTTTCCCCTGCCAGGACCACTTTCCTCTCCAAATCAGCGATGCTGAGGGTGCAGCACGTGAGGAGAGACATGTGTTGGAACCCAGGATATTCCTCTGGCTGTCCTGGAGGACTTGAGACCCTGGCAGGGGGTCAGAGACCTTGGCACAGAGTCAAAAACACCTGAGCCTTCAATCTTAGCCCATGGAAACAGTTACCAACTTTGTGTGAAGATTTACAAGCCACAAGGGTTTGAATAGAATGATAGTGAATTTATCACAGGGTGAAAAAGTGGAATTTTGGGGTTTTAGAATGGGGGTTCAAGAGGCAAGATGGAAGAATCTGGGCATGTCTTGTCTTTCTTCTTCTTCTTGTCCTCCATCTTCTGCTGTGATGGTGGCACTTCTGGATGGGTTTAGGGTAGAGACAGACTGTCTAACATAGGTGATAGGTATTGGAAAATGATTGTAAATAAAGTACATGTAGTTTTTAGTATAAAAAGATAACACCCCCCAAGGGTGGTCAGTGTCAGTGGACAGACCTCAGCAGGTCCTAAAAAGAATGTATCAGACAAGAGAAAACAAACAACCTTGAAAACCAGAGCTGAGGAATCCTGACTTCTTCATTGATTGTGGGGCTGGGAAAAAAGACTCTTTAATACCTCGGGAGCCATTCCAACAACTGAGAACCCGAGAGGTGAGCAGAGGGCTCAGCTCAGCACAGCTCTGCCCCACGGTGTGCAGTGTGAGTGCCACACAGCCAGGGCTCTCCAGAGGCTGGCACTGCTGGGCCGTGGAGGTGGCCCTGCTGCTGGCTGTCCCCAACACCCCAGGGGACACCCCAGGGACTCTCACCTGCATCGCTCGGTGGGGTGAGAAGCAGCACAACCTGGTATTAGCCATCAACCATAAATAGGGGGCACAGAGAGGATCTTTCCCCAGGGTCATCTGCCTGTAAGTGCTGCAGATCCACACTCCAAAGCCTTCACTTCCCTAAAACAAATAAGAGTTTTGCCTGTGCAAAGGATTGCCATAAAAACTGAACGAGTGCTGCAGGATCTGCCCTTTTGGCACCTCCTCATCTTGTCTTTGCTGCTGCCTACACACGCTCAGGGGACACTTCCAAAGCCCAGTTTTTGCTGTGTTTGGCTGCTAGCTGCCGGTTTCCAGGCTAAGATAGTATGTGATTTGGCTTAGGGACACATCACATGTAGCTTTACATCAGAAATGGTAGTTTGCCAATTTTAGGTATAATTAACAGACCGGAAAAAAACCTTAAACAATAGCTTCAAGTAGCCTCAAGCCAGCTTGTGGGTAGAATATTAAATAGACTACATTCTTCAGAGTGTATAGAGAAAATTAAGTCTGTGGCTGGGGAGTGGCTCCAGACAACCTGAGGGGAGCTTTGAAAGGCTCATTAGCTTGCAATGCTGATGCTGAGATGAAAACTTTGCATTTATTGGGATGTTGGAGCCTCAGGAGTAATTCCTGGGCTTCACAATTAAGACACAGCCCAATAGCTCCTGTACTCAACTTGAGAAAGAGAGAAGAAGGCAGCTGCTGGTGTGAGGCTCATCAGTGGCTCATGACAGCCTGTCCTGCCCCCATGATTAATAGGAGAGTCATTCACATGAGATACTCTCTGGGGATCCAGGAGATTTGGGCTCAGTTGTCAGCTTTGCTATCGATTCCGTGGAGTCTGGCTTCTCTTGTTTGCAATTCTCTCTCTCTGCCTTGTCATGTCTCCGTGTTATTGAATTTAATGACTTCAAAGGAGAAAGAAACTCCTCTGGCAAAAGAGGCTTTCAGATCTTGATGCCACTTGGAACTAAGAAACAGTTGTGATATAATTGAGCAGGCACTGAACTCAGTGTCAATTACACAAGAAAAAACAGCAAAGGATTCAAAGCAGGACAAGAACAGAATGCAGAATATAATAGGAACTAATAATAATTTATGTGCACGTGAAGTCACAGGAAAACAGAAAAATAGAGGGGAAGATGCTCCAACAATCCCTTTTTTCTTCTCTGGTCTCTAAAAGTTTCACCTGTAAAGAATTCACAGTTATTTGTGTAGCCTGCTCTCAAAGATGTCCACTCCCTCCATCAACACCACATTTCCCTGCCCTGCTTATGAAAATGGCAAACATGGCATTCAGTGTTTGGCTAAAATGAAGCTGCTTGCCCTCCCCCACAAAGCCTGCTATTTACCCCAGGGGTAAAATAACTTTATTTCTGACAATTCCATGCAGACTGCTATTTATTTCCTTGCTAATGATTTTTTAAAAATTGAGACTATTAAAATTAACTGCTAAAGACAAAGCCTTGACTCTTTTTCCCTAATATGTAACTAACTAACTGGTTACCTGTTTACAGCAAAGACTGATAAAAAAATATGCAATAAATTTAAGTCTTTTGCCAACAGTTGCAACATTGTTGAGCAGTGAAGCAGGGTGTTCCCTGGCTTTTTTATTTCTACCACTGCTTCTATCAAAGGGATTCCTCTTCCTCTAGATGTCACCTGGTAACTACTGCTTGATGTGTGCTGTGGTTTCCTTTGCTGTGTCCTCTGGAAGGACCTGCATGTCCCCCAAGCCTGGGTGTTCTGTCAGCCATGTCAGCTTCTCAGATAAATTTGCTGCTTCTCTGTGTGAGTTCTGGGTCCTGGACATTGTGGGACACCACCAGTGGCAAAGCCACCACAGTCCTGCCCCCTTGTTCCTGGTTTGTTCTGGCCTCTCTCTTGCCTCAACCTTGCCTATCTTTTTCATACTTTATACTGAATTCACACAATGTAGTTTCCACAACTTCTGTCCCCTGTAGCTCCTGAAGCCACTGTTTTAGCCAGGCTAGTCACCACCCTAATCAAGATGTTCATCCTTGCACACTTACCTTGACTTTCTTGAGGAAATGCCATCTCTCCTTGGGCTCTTGTCTTTCCTCTATCCCCTGGAACCTCTCAAGCAGTCATTTTCACCTTTTTTTATCATGAGATATCCAATCTCTGTTAGAGAAGTTCTGTGCAGGTCTTGTGCGTGTATTTTTCATTTCTATTCTCATTAAAAAAAAGAAAACCCAGACAAACAAGTAAAAAAAGTAGATATTTTTCTTGTCTCCATGAAGGATTCCGTACAGACTGGGGAAATTTTCAGTCTGAGTCCTAGGGATGAACAAATAAAAGAAAAAGTAAATATAAATCCAATAAATAATATAATTGAGGTTTTCTGGCAGAACTTAATAAATCTGAGTTACTTAGGCACATGTTTATCATACAACTATTTCTAGGAACATGGTAAGTATCAAGGAGTATAAAATTTGCTTGCATTCTTGTGCAGACATATTACAAGGTGTGAGAAGAATGTCCTAGTCAACAACTGTGCTTTTATTTCAAAAGCTGGAATATATTATAATATAAATATAAGAAAAGCCAGTAAGTGAAGATATTTCAGGAGGAACATAAACAGCTAATCCGAAAGTTAGAGTTTTCATTGCAGAGGACATTTTACTTCTTTGAGGTTTTTTTTTTCCATTCCAGAATGAATATTGCAAATGAATCCTAATTGTGAAAAAATACAAAGTGGTTAAAACATCTTCAAACATCTTATATAACAAAAATGAAGACTTTGGTTGAAATAAGCTTTTGGGAATAGGTTATAGCTCATAATACAAAGAAAAAGACTGATGATGTCCAAATAGAAAAAATGTTCACTGTTATGAAAATTATGTCTCCATTTTTTCCCCTTCAGTTTATTTTATTAATTGAAGGCCAAAAGTATCCTCAAGACAATTAACTGCAGTCAATGTTTTGCAAGTAATTTTTTTCCATTGGCAGACTTCCAGCCAGGTTTCCATTTCAGTTCTGCAGAACACATAATTGATTTTTCCATCTAGTTCTATTCTATTTGATGCATTCAGATCTGTATTAAGCTCTCTGTTTATTGTGGGTGACATGTTTTATTAATTTAAAGGACAACTTCTTTTTTCCAGTTTTATCAGTGCAGTTTTGCAGTTCCTACTCAGAACCTGAGTTCCAGGTCTTGGTGGTCTTGTTCTTGCTCTTGCACTGTTGCCATGACCTATCTGGTGCTTGCAGCTCTGACTCTTCTGTGGGGTCAGCAGGCACAGGGACAGCTAATCTGAGCTGGGAGAGCATGGGTGGCCATGGATGGACACTGCGTTGTGGCTGGGGTGTGTGCTCCAGCCTCCAGCACCTCTTGATGACTGCCCATGAAAGGCTGCAAGGTCCATCTGCAAATCCCAAGGTGGAATTTGGTCCTGAGAGCCAAACCCCTAAACGCAAGAGTGTCTACAGGCGAAGGTATCTGCTATCCTCCGACTGTCAGTGGTGATCTGGTGGATGAAAGGGGTTGGAAAGACTTTGGTGATCACATTTGGGCATCTGAAATTCTTGTCGACCCAGCTGGTGTATTGGCCTCTGACCACAGAGGCCTCGGACATCTAGAACACCTGTGGGCACAAATGTCCTGAGCTGGGATCTGAATCTGTCTCTAGTTTCTTAATTAAGTGGTCAAATCCAGGAATCGTGGCTCTCATGTTTTGCTGCAAACTTTCCCCTTGCAGACAATGCAATGGCTCAAATCCTTCCAAGAACTTAAAAACAGGAGTAAACCCCCTTTTCCCATTCCCCTATTGGATGTGTAAACCTAGATCAGAGCTGCAGAGCCACTGTGGTGTGCTGGTTTATCACAGTAGAGCCCATAAAGGTACAAACTAGAACAGGGGACTGCAGAGCTAAAGCTCAAGATAAGATACAAGGAAGTCCCAAACTTTCAATGGTGTGTTAAAGATAATATTCAGCCTTTTAAGGCTTAAGAATAATCTTCTCATATCATTTCACTATTTCAGATAGATAAAAAGTGATAGTGCAGCACAGGAGGAAACTTGGGTTGCCACAGACATGGAAGTACCAGCAGCCACTAAAGAGAGGACCCAGCAGTATCTGTGCAGCAGGAGCTGCAAGAGGAATGAATAGTTCTGTTTCTTACTTCTTGTCCTCATTGGTGTGACTTTCTCTGCCCTTACTGTGCTCGGCACCAGCAGTGTGAGGGAAATGGTGGCATCAAAATAGCAAAATTCACATAGGCACAAGTTATTTTTTATGTATTTTCCACTGGCCCTCCAGAATTTTTAAGGGGCACTGGCTGAGGACAGTTTTGATATTTCTCTAGTCTAAAGATGGACACAGGAAAATTGCTGAGCAATCTACAGCTGGAACCAGCAACAAGGCAAGGGGAATATTTTCTTCCACTGCCATTGTTAAACTCCTGTGTGCACAGTCTGTCCTAGCAGCTTAGAAGTTCTTCAAGACAAATCAGTGGTGGTTGTGTAATTATTGGCAAAAATGAGTCTCACTGCACATCTGTCTGGCCCAGCTACAGGCCTGATCAGGAAACCTCAGTGAGCATCTCTTCAGCCTCTTTCACATCACACATACCTCTCCTAGTGCTGACAGCTGCAAAATAAACATGGGGTATCAGGGAGTAGAGCATGTGAGTGTTCTTTTGGATAGCAATTTGCTTCCAGTTAGAGGTCAATATTCCCTCTAATGTTCCCCTAATTATGTTAATATTTTTTAAACTAATAAATACCTCCATGAGGGAAATCTATAAAGAAAATTGTCCTTTACTTTTTTAGTTGCTCAGGAATTATGAGAAAAAGGGATCCCAGGACACCAATTTCAAGCTGTCTGCATGGCATTTAACTCAATGTTTGGCTCTCTGAACAAGCCTTTTTTTCCCAGCTTACTAAATGCCACGTAGCTTAAAACTTGCAACTGTCTCAGCTACTTATTCACCACCAGCATTATTATTATTTTCATGTCATTCAGCTGTAACAATGAATGAGGGACAAATTGTTTTATCACTTTATCAGAAAGAATGGTTAAAGTGCATCTAAAATCTGATGACTGTTGCTGTGTAGGTTTGACTCTGTAATGCCTGAGAGAGGAAGAGGCAGGAAAGACAGCTGACAGCTCTCTGCACACACAACTTGCTGAACAATTCCCACATGATGAGCTTTGCCTGTTCTCAGCCAGTCCATGTTCCATCCTCTGATGGAAATGCCCAAGACCTAAGATATTGTAATTCACTCTACACTTCTGACTCTGTCTAACATGTAAATACAGCACCAGTAAGAGTCTTCAACACATTTCAGAAAGGAATCCACTCATCAGCTTCTTGCTGTGAGTGCAAAACCAGGTAATTAGAAGACTACACCCCCATGGCAGATGGTGCACAAAGAAGATTGGTAGCAAAATCTACTTCAGCTTCTGAAGAAGAGACAGATGACACTTCTGACACTGTGCCTGTACCAGCCACAGTCATCATCGCAGGAGGAAATCAAGGAATGGGTACACAGTGATGATGGAAACCTGGTGTTCCCAAATGCAGTAAATCCAAATGGACTTGAAACAGCAGGGAATTGTACATTTTTTAATGGTGCTACACTGTAAGACATAAAATAAGTGACACATTTCTTTACTGTAGAAGTTCTTGTCTTTATTCTTGTGCCAATTTATGTTCATCCTGTTCTTTCAGACATGCTTGGTTGTACTTTGTTAGGCTTCTCAGTGGCCTATATTGTTATTCAAGGTCTGTAAAGTGGCATATTTATGCATATTCCTGGGATTCCTTTTTTGGAAGGAAGAATGTTAAATTTTCCTGGTTTAGACAATGAAATATTTAGAAGGGGAAATGAAGCACAGCTTCCATTCTGTCTGAGAAAAAAGATTGTTCTGCAAATAATATTTGTACTTTTTGTGTACAGAAGCAGATTTGCCATCTCAGTAAAACACAAGAAAAGCTGATTGGTTAAACAAGAGTTACCATACAGCACCTTTTGGAACTAAACAAGCGATCCACCATGCAGAGGGAACAGGAAAAGGGTATCTATCTTTTTGACCAGTTCAGCACTGGCTGTGTATCATTGCCCAGTGAGCAAAATTGCTGAGTGGAAAGTGGAAGGTGTGTGTGTGCGTCCATACCCACACACTGAGCCTTTCAAGGAGGGGCTGCTTTGCACTATCTGGATGAGGTCCCATGTGCTGTCCAGTGCATGTCTGGAGTGCATTCCCATTTGTTTGAAAGATTATCCAGCTTAGATCCTCCAAAATCTCTCTCTCATCACAAAACATAGAGACTTTTGCTTTGAAAGTCTCATCCTGATCTGCACAAAGTTGTTAATGGAGACACAGTTCAGGGGTCCCTCATTGTCCATTTACCTGGCACAGCAGAAACACTCAGAGAGCTGAAGGGCACAGTGAAAACCCACCTTCATAACCTATCTGGCAATACTTGCACAACCTCACTGTTGTAATACTGATGGCATTGTCCAGCTTTAATGATGATCACCTCCAGGTCCATGAAGTCTGGCTCATTTTATTTCCTTGAGCCCCTCAAACCAACTGTGACTGCACAGAATACACATTAAGGCTATTTTATGTTCTACATCCATGTAAGGGCATTTATCATGAGGTCTCCCCTTGCAGAAACCAAGGGGATATTGGCACAGCCCCTGAGCAGAGCCAGCTGCCTGCCCCACCAGCACCTTGAGGCCCACCCATTCCCCTGTATTGTCAAGCCTTGCCAGTTGAGACCAGGCAGAGCAAGCACTCAGACAGTGACTGATTAAATAGGGCTGATGGAGTACCCAAGGAGGCTGCCAAAATGCCTCATGATTAATCAAAATCTTAAAAAAATTCAGAGAATCTGAGTGCTGCAAAATGTCACTCTGTTTTTCATCTCCTGAGAAGGTAAACACATGAGCTTACTCCACACCAGAAGTTAATCAGCTTGGGAGACCCTGGAGCCAGCAATCCTTGTAGCCATTCCAAAAGCAGATTCTGTCTCTTTTCTAGTGCACCCCCTCCTTGGACCCTCCTAGGGCACATCCCTCAGCTTGGCCCCCAACCCCTCTGCCCCGGCCATCCCCTCTCGGGATCTCTCGCTGCTCAGAGTGACCCCCAGAAAAGTTGGAAAGTCTCTTTTCCCAGCCTGGAGCTTGAAGAAGGAGTCAGAGCTCTTCAGTTCTTGGTCTCAAAGTTGTTTATTGTTATTTATCTATAAAATTCTTTCTCCTGTCCAGCTGAGGTCTGTTCAGCACGACAGTCCAGGCACTCTCCCTGCCCCTGGGGGGTGTTATGTCTTTATACTAAAAACTACATATACAATATTTACAATACTTTCCAATACCTATCACCTGTGTTAGACAGTGAGCTTCTACTCTAAACCAATCCAAAAGTGCCAACGTCACAGCAGAAGATGGAGGCCAAGAAGAAGAAGGAGAAAGACTGGACACACCCAGATCCCTCCATCTTGCCCCCTGAACCCCCATTCTAAAAACCCCAAGAATCTATTTTTCACCTGTAATAAATTCACTATCATTCTACATAAACTGTTGGGGCTTGCATATCTTCATACAAGGTTTGCTCCATGGGTCATAATCAAACCCACAGGTGTTTTGGGCTCTGTGCCAGGGTCTCTGAGCCCCCTGGCAGGGGTCTTGGCAATCCAGGACAGCCAGAGGGATGTCCTGAATTCTGACAATTCCCCACCACCTCCATGTGGTTCTCAGGGTCCCCTCTGAGGGCTGCCCTGGCAGGTGCATGGAAAAGAGCCCCCCATTCAGTGCACAGAGGCAACAGATACACAAACATCCAACAGCAGAGGAAGAGAACTTGTGGAAGCACCTCAGGCAGGGGAGAAAATCTCTTTGGCTACAAAGAGAAGCAAGAGCAGCTGAGTTAGGTCAATTTGCAATACAGTACTTCAAGTGAAATCCAGCTCTTCTCATTCAGAGGTTCCTGCATGCTCTTTCCCTTCTCTCAAGAGAAGAAGCTTGAATTATTCCTCCCTCTGTCACCTGAAATGCACCCTGATGATTCCAACTATCCTGGAACAGGGCAACTGACTGCTCTGCTATTTATTCCAAGACACTAAGACCAGAGACCCAGCAGCCAGCATACCTCAAACACAGGCAAAGGGCAGGCAGGAGCTGCTCTTAAATTAGGAACATAAAAGTTGTAATTTTGGACAGGAAGATGAGCTGGTAATACTAGTTTTATTTTTGGTGGGATTGACTAAAGGAGAATGCAAAGTCAGGACACTTTGCCTGGGGTCTCACACCCCTGACTGTCCCCCAGAGTACCTCAAGAAGCCTGTGCCATGCTGAGCCATACTGAGCGGTTTGCTAATGACTATCAACTGCTTCATTTTACATACACCTGACTTGAAATGTGCTGACTCTGCATGTTTGCTTTTTTCATGCCCAGCAACATCAGTCACAGGATGCTGGAAGCAGCTGGGAAAGCAGCTGGAATGCCAGCCACCACCCAGGGCCAGGGTTTTGTGGGGCTCATTTCTGCCCACAGCTGGCTAAAATATCCCATGCTGCAGTGCAGGAAGGCATGGAAAACTCTCTGCACATGTGGGCTGTGATTTCTGCTTACCCAGACTGAATAAACAAGCACCAAGACAGAATATGGCATTTTTCTTTTAATAATTTAAGTTTTCATGTCAATGCTTTGAAACTTAAAACAAACATAGGGGGAGGTAATTTTCTGCATGGCAGGAGATGTAAAATCTTTGGGCTTGGGTTTGTGAATTAATGGCAAATGCTGTTCTGTGAGACCACAGACATGGACACAGGCCTGCAAGCTGCTGCTCTGTCTGGGCCCAGAAATGTGAGGGGCAGAGCTTCCCTGCTCTGGCATCACAGCCGTTCCTGCCTTCCTCTTCTGATCTCCTGTTTGCTCAGTTTCCCATGGCACTTTCTCAGCTACACTGTTTGTCACCACACTGCTTGGGGTGCATTTCCTCCCCACAGAAACAGAAAAATTGAATAAAATGAAAATAATTTTTTGTCAAAGTTTTGCTAATTTGTAGAGGGAGACAGACAGGAAATTTGCAGACTGACACTGCAAATAATGTAAACTCCTTATTTCCTCCACAGCTGGCTGGAAGCTTGGCTCCTTCCACACAATGAGGGGAAATGTAATTTTCTGTTTGTTGTATTGTTGGAAGTTTTAGTTTTTACAGCTGCTATTTGACTCCCTTCACTTTTTATAATGGGCTCTTTTTTCTCCTCATATGCAGACTGCCTTCCTAAAAATAAACCTTTGGAGGTTCTGCATCACAGTCCCAGGCTCTCAGGTCCATGCTTGCAGAGGGACTTGCATCTGGAAGGAGCAGATGAATCATCATTCTGGGGTGCACCTCATGCCCCAGCTCTCGTCCTGTCACTTCCCAGTGCAGGCAACCCTGAGGGACTCCTCTGAAAGATGACTGAAAACAATAACATCAGTAATAGCTGATCTGGATGTGCCTCAAATATTTGTTCCAATGTATAAGTGCTTGTGGTTATCCCACAAATCATCCTTTGGACAAATGTTTTGAATTATCTGTTTCCAGGAACAGGGTCTGGTGAATGGTTTGGGGCAACTTTCCCAAATATGTTTGCTACCTGGAGCCACACAGATATCTCTGGCATACAGGTATCCCTGCCCTGCAAGCCTGGCTGGGCTGCAGCACAGTTTCTGATGGCACCCCATGGGATGGGCAACTTTCAGGTCTTGACAGTCTCCCAGCTCCATTCCCATGTTTTCCTCAGGATGCAGCAGCATCTTGTTATCAAATCTCTCCATATGAGAATAGCAATCTCATAGCAATCTTACCTTTGTTCCAGGCTGCAGACCACAGCCCCAGCTAACAAAGTCCTCAGTGCCTTACAGCACTGACCTGGCTAATAAAATGGGGAACTATTTAATCACAATAAGGCTGCTATGTAGACACAAAGGCAAGATTAATAAACCATTGTTGAGCCCAGGCTAAGTCAATAAAGTAGAACTGATTGGGAGCCAGGACAGCAGCCAGGTAATGATTAATCTGTGTGTGTGATACTGAGTTTAAAGACCAGCTGTCACTTGAAACCCTTGCAGATGCATGGGGTGTCTGGGAGGGCACCACAGACTGTTACCTTACACCCTGCATGGAAAGCAGGAAGAGCTGCATTCTTTGTGATTAACCCAGCTTGAACTTTGAAATCTGAGACCCAAATATTTACAAGAAAATTACAACTAAGAAAAAGTGTCAGTGTTCAAAAGGTCCTTTAGTTCTACAGTGTGGGACAAGCTTCCTATGGGGCTTGGGGCAAGACCCTTGACCTCCTGGGACTTCACTTTCCCACATTCAGAGTACAGTTCTTCTCCAAATGTATTTCCTTTGCATATCTTATTTCCAGGGCAAATTGGTACTCAAATATTAGGAGGGGGAAAAAAAGCCTAAAAGCCTGAGAGAGTTTTCCTTTATTTCAGAGAAAAGCACAGCTGGCCAGAGAAGTAGCAAATCCTTTCAAGCTCAAAATAAGTCTTCTCCTAAATACTAGGAGTGCTTTGTTACCCATTTCACACAATTATTGTAGGAGAAGACACCAGTTTCCAGGAATCACAACTTCACAGCTCTGAACTTCATTTTTAGGGAAAGAAGGTCTAACATTCTGAGGGCTTTGAGAGCTGTTCTCCCTGGGATTGGCTGGCTGGTTAAATAACCCCCTTACCTCACTCCAGAGAATCACCAGGGTCTCCAGAGGACAGGGAGGGTGAGGGATGTGGCACCCTGGGTGAGTTGGGGACCCAAAGGTGCAGCATTCCCACTCGGAGGCAGCCATGGGGAAATCCCCAGTGAGGCACCCACAGGATGATCCCACCCTGCATCCACAAGCTGCTGACAGAGCAGATGACTTTACTCTTGTGAAAGTGTTTTAACTTAGGGATAAAATATTGTTTTACCCTCTGCCCTGCTGCTCAGCCTAACTCCAGCATTAGCTTTCATAGCTATAACAAACCTCCTAAGCAAACAGCTTTTAAGCTCTGCTTCCAAATCAGGCTGGATAAGGAGTGAGCAAGCTCAGCTTGGTGCAGTGGCCAATCCAGTGTCACTTCCTCTGCTCCCCTGACCCTTGAGAGAAATAGGATTTAGTGTTTCCTTGTTACAGCTTCCCCTGAACTGAGTGGATATTAGTCCCTTATCCATTTGCATGGATACTTTACCTGCTTAGAGCCTGGACAAAGCCTCTGGAATGTTTAAATCTGTGGGGTCTGAGTGGAACTCCTCTGGAGGAGGACAAATGCAGCCTTGCTGTGACTGCACGAGGTGCTCCCAGCTGTGTCACCCTGTGACAAACAGGGCTGAAGAAGTTGCTTTTGCAAGGTGGTAGTGGCTGGTCAGACTCCACAATCCCTCCAAAGTGCACAGCTCCAGTGGCAAGCAGTGCTGGCAGGAGGGGAGGAAGGCAAGGGAGGTGATGGAAACTTCCCAGGGCAGAATTATTAAAGAGCCTGAACAGACTCTGGTATATCCAAGCACAAGTAAACTTAGCAATGAGGGCCCTGTTTTGTCTCATGACAGCACCTTCAAAAACATCTCAAACATTTGTTTTCCTTTGTGCAGCCTCACATGCCATCACCCAGCACCAACAAATACGAGCTCCTCGCTTTTTAAGCACAGCCTTATGAGGAAATATTGTCACAATGAGCCACAGCTCAAGCCTGGTGTAAGAGAAAAATGAGCACAGGAATAGCAGATGAGTGAGAGTGTGTACAGAAAATTGCAAGGAGAAGCAAGACAGGAGCAATTGCAGTGGCTTCCAGGAGCCCCATGGGGAGAAGAGGCTTTCAGATACTGAAAAATTAGGGAGATCTCTTAGGAAGAGCTTGTGAAGTATTTAAAAGCTGTTTTAGGACTCTTTAGACAGAGATGACCATCAAAAATGAACAGGTACATTTTTAATGAGGTACAGTGAATGTTGTTGGTGCTGCAGCAGCACCTTCCCCAGAAGCTGTGCCCCAACATGGTCAGTCTGGTGGGGCAGAAGCTTTGCAGAGCTCACATGAACTGTGGAGCCAGCAAGCCTGGCCCTTGGATAAGTATCTGCTCTGCTTGAACAGGCCTGACTGGAGAATAGGTGCTCAGCATGGTTCAGAGTTCACGTCTCCTGGTAGAAATGGCCACTACTCATCCTGAACCATTACTGATTTTGCACATCCTGGCCCTAAGTCTCAGGCTTCTCAGGAGACTCCAATGCCAAGGACAGCAACACAGGCTGAAAGAAGCGGCTCATGAGCACCTCACATAGACCTAAAGCCATGGATTTCATGGACCTTAAGGGCAGAAGATCAAACTACCTGCAAATTAGGTATTTAACCAGTAAAATTTTGCTTTGCTGTCACTTGAGCCCATTACCATGAATTAGACAAAGGCACACAAATCCTTAGGGAATAGAGCTGCTAAGCAAAAGCAGCTACCAGCAAAAGATCAGGAATCACCCCTATAACATCCACACACAATTCCTCAGTCAAATCTCCCTGCAGGGTAACCAGGCAATGTCATCTTTATGATGGGAAAAGGAGCTTCACCGTAGGCCCAGATTAGGCCCCACGTGTATAAACAGGGAGAATGGGGAATTCTTTGCATATTTCACATCCTGTCTTCTCATCTCTAACAAGATGTCTATCATGAGACCCATGTGTCATGACGTGCATCCCTCCCAACGTTCCCTCCTAAAGAAAGGAATAGCATTGCCCTCATCCTAACAGAGATGTGTTAGAAAAAACTTCAACTCCAAAGGACATCCACAGGACCCGAGTAGGTCCAAGCCCTCCTTAAGGCCCTATTTCACTCCATCCTGATGTTGGGCTCCTGCTAAGGCCCTGTGAGCTGCCACTGGAGCCATGGCCTCAGTCCTTGTAGAGTCACTGCTTGCCAAGACCATGCATCCCTCTGGGATTGGGTCACCTGTATTTATCTTCGTTTCCATTTGCAAAGAGCAACCTGTTTGAAGGGAGGAGTAGCTGAACCCTCCATGTTGCCAGCAGGACCATCCATCAGCTGTGAGGGTCACGGTCTCATATCTGCACAGGAGCAGGGGGTTTGTCCTGTGCCTGGCCACCAACAGGCACTTTCCTGGAGACCTCCACATGGCCCAGACCTCTTGTGGTTGCAGACTTTGCAGCTGGTACAGGCTGGCCCCAACACACAACTTTCCCTAAATATTATGTTTTTCAGGGTGTTGGTTTTAGCTGTTATATTTGGCACGTTTCCTTCACTGCCTTTAGCAGCAATGATTTACTGATAGGAGGGAAAATTTGAGGACATCAGTGGATTATTCCAGCTTCCCTACTTTGTCTCCTACACACACATGCCACTCCCTTACTACCAAGACCTGAAGTGGGACTGGGTGGTAAGGACTGGTCCTCAGAGCAGTGCATATCTGTAATTTTCTCCTTGTAGAATATTTCCAGGATCAGACTTTCTCTCTGTGGTTTGGTTTGTTTTGACAACATTCACCAGTGTCTTGGTAGGATGAGATGTGGGGTAGATCAAGATCTTCAGATTTCCCTGATGGGAGAAATGTACAGAGTTTTGTCATTCTTAAAACTACAGGCTGGCATTTCAAAACTTCCACTTAGGTGCCAAAAAGGTAGCTAGAGGCTCATCCTGCAGCTTAGATCCCGTGAGCTTAGATCATTAGAGCTTAGATCCTAGGTGCTGTCCATGTGTAAGGATCTCGATGGACAGATGTTCTTTGCCAGTTTCTTAAACACTTGATCTTATTTCTATAGCTACTTTTGAATGTTTCACCCACACAAATAGATGGTCAGAAGAAAGAGGAAGTGGGAGATGGAAGGAGGTGGGGAGAGGAGAGAGAAGATTAATTTCTTCTTCCTAACACCATTCTTTGATCTCTGAATATCGGCAGTTATCTCAACATCAGGATTTGGGCTGAAGGTTTACAGGAAACTCATGTAAAACCCTTCCCCTGTTCTGAGGAAACCATGCATGAGTGGAAATAAAAACATATTTATTTAACATAAGATGCTTACCGAGGCCACCCAGTGAGTTGGCTTTTATTCTGGACCAACTCTCTGTTCTGAATTTGTGAATATCTTTGGTCATGAGATCCTTGGCTCTAAGAGACACCATGACCTACCACTGCTATGCTGATGGCAAATTAGGTCCTCCTGTGCTTCATGTGCTGAGCTGTGCTGCACTTCCCTCACCAAAACTCCTCCAGAAATAGTCAGGAAGTGCCTCAGGGTGGAAAACATAGGGCAGGAAAGTTCTTTGGCAGGACTGATTCCTGAATACAGCAGATTGACTTTATGTCACTCAGCACAAGCTGCTGGAAATAACTGCTGGGGAACAAGTCCTTCCCATTGCTATTGTCACCAGAGCAAGTGAAGGAAAATGGAAGAAGTACCCAGGATCTTCATGACCTGTGGCCTCCTGGAAGGTGAAATGAACCCCACTTTCTGGAGCTTTGCAGGTTTTGGCCTAGTTTGCTGAGAGCAGGAGTTCACTGCTACCCTTTGTCTCCCAGCTTGTTCTTCAAACCTTTGACTTGCCTTTTGGGAGCTTCCAGTGGAGCCTAAACTAATGTCATCTGGGTTTCACTCTGAAAATGGGTGTCTGTACAAGAGGGTTGGTTATTCCTAATTCCTGGTGGTTTGAGAACAGCTGGTGCAGCTTTACAGGAGCAAGTGCTAGGTGCCCTCCCAGGGTCCCTGTGATGCTCTGCAGTTCAGCTGCAGAGACATGGAGCTCCCCAGTGTAGCTGCAGCTGCCCCACAAACACCACTTCAAGATCCAGGAGAGGCAGGAGCACTTCTTGGGCTGCACACAATGGATGCAAGTTACAGGACAATTTCTGTCCCCAGGAACTCACAGTCACAGTCTTGAGACTGTGTCTGTGAGAGGTGTCATGACACCTGGGGACAGGGAGAAAGGAGGCTGGGAAACAGGAACTTTGCCTTGATGCTGGTCTTTTAGCACATTGTCTTTTCCTTTAAAGCAAACTTTCCTTTTTTCCTGTAATGATCTCCCAGCACATTCCACTTCAGTCCTGTTTATCTCTGTCAATATCTGGTGCTATATTGCATTTCTAGATACATAATTCATCAGCTTCACATACGGTTTTAATAAGCAGTGGGCATCTGCACAGAGTGGTTGCAAAGAGCATCTGACTGATTGCATTGCAGAAGGATGCCTGGAAATGGGGTTGTTTTCCCAGATCAACATAGGCAGGACATATTTGAGACCATTTTTTTCTCGTCTCCTTCTCATCACATGCATATTTTCAGGACTCAAAGTCTGGACAAGCAGAACATCACAATGTCAACCAAGAGAAGATGTAAATCTCCTTAAGTAATTTTTAATGAAAAAAAATATTGAGTTTCTCTGAGTGCCATAGTTTCAGGGTGGCTGGTTTTGACTTTAGCAAGCCACACTTTAAGGGAAATTTTACAGTCTTAATATATTCCAGATGCTCTCCTAGTCCCAGATGAAAGCTCTGTCGTCGTTTGCTGCTAATATTTTTGTCAGCAGTAGAATTTTATTGTAATACCCCATCTTACTTGTAGTCACTATTAGTCATGAGAGAAACTTCCTCTACAAGTAATCCTTGGGTCACTCCTTGAGTGTCCTGTCTCACTGTATTTAATTAAAAACCATTAACTGCTTGTTGTGTCCAGGATCTGTCCATATAATGCATTTATGCAACGACTTTTTACCTGATGAAAACCATTTGCTTCTAGTAGTTGGACTAAAAAAAATAAAGTTATACTCTACAATAACAATAGCTGGCTTTATAACAACTCTCTGGTGAAAGGAAAACAAGAGATTTGCTTTGAAAATAAACCTCCATGAACTTGGATCGACAACAAGGGACATGCAGGTTTACTGCAAAAACAAGTAACATATTTCATGCTGTTAATCTTTGATCAGAGGGTAGTTTCTCACAAGAAGAATAGTATTTAAATGTGGCAATTTTGATCCTTTGTAGTGACTGATGGTCTGATTACAGAGGGAAGGGGATTTGGGGAAACAGTCGAGCAGATTATCAAAACACAAGACTTCTGGATGGAAAGCTGAGGACCTTCATTATTAAATGAGAGGCAGCTAGAGTAAAAAAAAGTCCCTACATGATGGACTCCACATGATATTGAGTTTGTATGCAATTTGGAAGCCATTCTGCTATTTTTCTCTCACCACTATCTCTGAAGATTACCGTGAATTTTGAAAAATCAAGTCATGTTGCTCCTGCTCTCACCTCACCTCCTTCCCTGAAGGCTGAGAGGAGCCATGGAGATGCAGGCTTTTCCAAGGCAGAGTCCAACTCCTGGGCCAGCAACTCAGCACCAGCAGCAGGGTTCTGCTCTTTGGAAAAGGAATCTTGTGCAGTGTCTTGGCAGCTCAGGGTGCAAACAGAGACTTTTTTAACAGAAGTTTCTTTCTAAGCTTACAAACATGGTGACAGCAAGATTCAAAGTGCAAGCTAAAACATTATTAGGGGATAATTATTATCCAGAGACAGCAACTCAGATGACACCAATGAGATAAAGATTTGTCATGTTTCTTCTGTCCTGTAGCTGCAGCTGTGGTTGTATTTTCACGAAGTGGTGAGCAAAAAAATCACTCTCAGCGCAGCTGAGCTCTTCCCTGTGTGAAGCTCTTCACAAGAGCACAGTGGAAAAGAAAGGAAGAGAGTGATATTCTGTAGCTACAGTGGATGTAATGAGCCTGCATATCATAGAGGCCTGAAGAGGTCACCACTCATCTGGCTGTCATTGAGACACAAATGCACTGCTTCTGAATTTCTCTTGCACAGTGGTGCTGAGCACTGCTGGCAATGTCAGTGACCACATGTAATTAGGGACAGTGCAGGTGCTCAGCAGCTGAGTGAATTTCACAGACTTACATTGGAAGGAGATAGACCTCATTAAGTGGACTATATTTTACATATATCTCCTTCTTTCACTTTGGCATCATTACCATCATCCATGGGTTGTTATCACATGAACACAAAATCTCCTGCAATGCCTGACTGAGAGATGAATGATTACTGACAGCACCAAACAGGCTTGGCAGCAATTTATAAAGCCCTGCTCTTTTTTGACACTTGTGTTAAGATGGTAATTTGGAAATCTCATCTCTAGCTCCACTGAAATTGCACATCAGTGTTACTACTGACTTAAAATCCAGCAGACTACTGAGCTATCCTCTGACAATGAACAGATGGCATCACCACTGGATAGTATACACTATGCCATCTTTGGACCCTTTATGGCTTGAATTGCTCTGATATTTTTGAAGAGAGAAACCTTCTAGGTAGTTGAAACCTGTTTGATAATCTGCCTTTTCTTTGTTACTTTCTACAAGCCCCATGTCTGTAAGCCATATGCTGATAGCCACTACGTGCTCGGCACTGTGGTTGTCACACACTGTGAGCTGCACTGTATTAGGAGTGAGCCAGGAGAAATATCAGATTTTGCTGGATGCAGTTCAGCTAATGGGCTGAATTGCACATGACCTGATGGTTAGCATCACCTCATGGTACGTTCATGGACCATTACTCAGCAACCCCAAATACCACATTTCTCCTGTGGTCTCAATTCACTCTTATTCCCTCATATTTCCCTTTTTGAATTTTATTCTTTCTACCATTCCTGTCACTCCAGCCCTGTGGACCACCACCCTCTGGAACACCCCGGAACCCCTCACTTTCATTTTGCGCTCCCCATATACAGGCTGGGGTGATGGTGTCTTTCAGCAAGAAAATAATTTTTTTAGCTTCTGTAGATATTCCCATTTGGCAGCACAGTGGTTGTGCACCACAGCCTGTATTGGTTGGAAATAAGGCACAAATGTGGAACAACTCTTTATTCAATGGGATAGTCAGAGGCACTGTATTTCTATTAGAGAGGATTCATTTCCTTCCTAAGTATACATTGCTACTGCCCTTCAATATAATTCAGGAGTTTTTAAGGATGTTTAAGATGTAATAGACAATTTTATTCTCTATTGGTTTTTTTTCAATTCATAAAAATCTGTCTGTAGATCTCTGCTGCAACCTGTTTAGATAAAAAAAATATTATTTCTGTTCCTGCATATGAAGAGAGAAAGGGCATAAAAAACTCTAAGTATTTTAGCAAGTTGAAGAATATGACTGAAAATAAAGCTTAGACCAGTCCCTAGTACAATTTCCTTAAACATGGACAAGCCACTTGGTAATTTGCTTTCAATCTTTTGTCAGAAATTATTCCAGGAAAGTGATTGAAACAATTAATGAAATTTTGTTTGCTGCAATAAAACTGTGAAGTCAGGTATTTAAAAACCAATATATACATGGAATGATATGCTTTACACCTTTTCTACCTTGCCATTATGCTTTTAAAGTACAACTTGAACACAAAAGAATTTGCTATTTTTGTCCTTTCTTCTTATGTTTATTCTTCACAAGTTGTGTGAAATGTGCGAGTTCACCAAGAGCTCTTCAAGAGCCTCTCCTGTAATGTTTACTGTAAGTCAAATAACAGTTGTTACTCCCCTCAATTATCCACACAACATGGTTTTTTCTCTTGCTTTCAGCAGTGCAAAGCTCTTTTGTCTATCTTTGAGGGCACGTCTCTTGACAGGACAAGAATGTCACCCCAGTAGCCACTGTCATGGAAGAAATTTACTTGAGAGGTAAATTTGGGTTTACTTCAGTAACCAAAGTGCTCAGAGCCAGTTTTAGCCATACAGTTTTCCCTCCTCTGCACTGCCTGCATGAGTGGCATCACAACCCCAAGTGCCTGGGCCAGACTGCCATTTGCCTTTGATGTTTTGGGACACCAAAATGTCCCCATGCTGCACACAGTGAAAAGATAACACCCTGCACCTAGGATTCATTGAACCTTTGCAAGAAAACCTGACATTAAATGCAGGAGGGGAGTATTTGCTCTATATATACCCAGACAGAAATTTTCTTCCATGAATGCCATTCTTCTACCTGGCTTCCCTCTCAAAACAAAGGTCTGCAGTATTTACATGTTGTAACTAGCAAAGCCTCAAGCCCCAGTGATTCTCATTTCAGGTGTGAAAAACATGATGAAAAATGGAGACCCTCATGTTATGTTTTGTTTGCTCTGCAATTAAAGTCTGTAAAAATCCCTCTTGAACTCAGAAACAGAAAATCCAGCTTAATCAGCAGTTGAGCAGCCTGGTGTCACCATGTGAAGTCTAGCCAATTCTTCCTTTCCTTCTCATGACCCATGAATGAAATAAATGTTTTCTGATATAAATATCTGGCGCCCCCCTGCACAGACAGTCTGAACTGCTCTGCCAGCAAGGAATCTAACTGGACTGGGTAACTCTCAACACCAACTGGGGCTTTTCCCACAGGGCAGGCACTGAGCTGGGTCCTAGTCCTTTGAGCAGCCCCCAGGTCTCATGTGACAGGGAGAAAGAGCCTCTTTGGGACCCTCATCCTGTCCCAACCTGTATGAGCTGGCACATGAGCTGGAAAGGTGCTGGCTGGAGGACAGGAAAGGAGTCTGATAGGCAGAGTGCAACCACATCAGCATCATTTCCCTTGCAAAGCAGGCTTGTCAAAAAGTGTACAGGCCTTCTTTTCCTAGAATGATTTCCTTCTGCAGCTGCTAGAAGCCTAAAGAAAAACTTCATCCCTCTTGGATTTTCTTATTTTACCATATGAGCATATATGTGATTTATATTTGTCTTATTATGCATTGGAATAAGTCATGGGTTGAACTGGGAGCTCAGGATACAAGCATGGAATTGTGCTGTGCCAGAAGAGCAGCTGTGAAGGTGTCTCTGGGGAGCAATGGACTGCCTCTTCATGGGTGCAGCAGCCTGTGAGCACCCCAGGTGGGGCTGTGCCCAAGGGCCAGCCAGCCATCCTGCCCATGGAGATGTGGGAAATGCTGCTGCTCCAAGAGAAAACTGAGAGTGGTTGCCACAAATGGCAGGGTAAGGCACACTGCTTGCAAAAGCCTCTGCCAGAGGAGGCAGGATAAGGAACTGTGTTGTGTTTGTAATTCAAAAATATTTTTATTTATACATATGCAAGAAAAAACAGAAACTTGCTGTTATTTTATTGACTTTAAGCTGTACAGAATGGGTATAGAACATGCAGCACAAACCCACAGGCCATATAACATGTAGGAAATTAAGGCTATGGGACTGGGTTAGAGATGCAGAGAGCTGGTGCCACTGCAGAAGGGGTGAGCAGTGACCCTTGGTGGGCTCAGAGCCAAAGCTGCCTGAGGAGCTGCACAGATTTCACACTGAGCATGGCTGTCCATCCAGCTCTGCCAAACAGCCTTCAGAGCAATCAGTCCAGGTGCACTCTGCAGAGCTTCTCTCATTTTTCCTGCCCAGTAGACCCATTCTGTTTCAGTGCCAGCCACAGACAAAAAATGGAGTTTCAGCACAAGCTCTTTGGTGAAATGAAGCCAATCACCCTGAGTTCATGGCATACAGTACATTCTCTCTGCCAAAATGGAATGCAGTTTGGAAGGGCAGAACCTTATCATAAACAAGCTATTGTTTTCTATGTTTGAGTACAAGCAGATCAGTGATGAATCAGCTTTTCACAAATGCCCCTCTTCATCCCTTCTCCATCTCTCACCTGTATCTGGCATTCAAGACAGATGGTGTAACTTCCTTTGCAACTTCAGTTCCCATTGCTCCCTTCTTGCCACTGGGGAACACTCCCAGGTAGGGCAGCTCATAAATACATTTTTTCTAACAATTGCTCAGTGACGTGCAGCCAATAAACAATCCCTCAATGTTGAATAAGGACCTAATTCAAGCTGGTGACCCTTAAGCATGAACAGAATACACAGAATAAAGACAGCTGGGTTATAGGTTCTGCTACTTTTGTAAAATATGCTTTATATTAAAATAAATACATTAGATGTTAACTTAAATATGATCCAAACCAAAACCAATGCAAAGTACAAGTATGAATTGCCAGACACACAAAACTATCAGTCAGCTGCATAAATGGGTAAGTAAATCAATATGCAATTGTCATTTCAGGTTTATAAGGTATAATGTAATGAAATTAGAGGCATTACAAAAGATTCTGCTTCAGCCTTACTCTGCTCCAAATTCATTGTTCTGAAATAGTTCAAAGTTTCTTTATCTGAAAGTAAAGACTAGTGTAATCAGCAATATGTTTCTGCAAATGACATATGCAGTTCTTCAGGACTTGCATCATTAGGGTTGTGTTAAAAAACCTGGATACTGCAGAGTAAGGACTTTTTTTACAGAATGGAACCCTATTAAAAAACAAACATTTCTTCCCCCCTGAAGGTCATGGGAACTGTAGAGCTTTGCCCAGGAGTTTCTAGTTAAATGGCAGCCATTTTATTAAAATTTATTTTCTGTCAAGGAAACTTAGCACATCTTTAACTGTCAGAAAAGGCTACACAAACATGTACTATAGTAAAACACAGAATCATTATATACATTTGCTAATAACATGCTCTGACTCCACTGATAAAGACAAGTTTATCAAGCTCTGGAGTTACTACTGTCACCATTAGGGACCCTTCACTTGACTGGAGCTGAAGACCAGGAAGAAATACTGCAGGAATAAAGTTATCTCCACCCTCACCTTAAGGTTAAGCTGTGGTAAATGACATTGTGTTTGTTACTGATGTCTTATTTTGAATAGTGCCTATTCAAAATATTTTGAATAGTAGGAAGATAGGGGGTTTCTTTTCTTAATTGCAAAAACTGGTCAAGGAAAGAGCCTGGAGTCAGACCTTGTGGGGTCCCTTCCCACATCAGTACAAAGTCACTTCATCCTGGCAAGCCACTCGGCTACTCCATCCTTCCCACACTGAAACTGATACACTCCATCACCACATCTCAGCTCCTTCCTGAGCTCCCCACTGGGATCAGCTTCTCACATGCTTGCTCTCCTTTACCCTCTCTTCCAGTATATACAGTTATTTGAATTTTCTAACAACACCACATGTTATTATATATTTAAAAGTGGTAACATCAAAGAAACAGAGTTTATACTGAGGGCAGAAGGTGATGAGGTATTTCCTGGGTAAGTTCATGCTACGGTCTTAGAGATGTAAGATGTTGTTTTGGGGAGATAAATCTTTGGTAACCTTAGTGGTTTATGTAAGTTCATGTAATGTGTGGTATTCTTTAACCAGTGCTTACTATGCAGTATGAGTTATTTGGCTGGGATTTGTATGGCAACACAGTGACAGGAGAGCAGAACACAGGCTGTAAATTTATGGTACACAAAAGTTTCTCAAGTTCCCACTTGAAAAGACAGAGTTCTTCAGCACAGCACAAAACACCATTTGATACACCTGCCCTGAGGCACTGCTGAATCCACCTTCAGCAGCTCTGACTGTCAGGCCAGATTGCTTCCCTTTGTGCAGTAATTCAGTAATAACCGAGTACAGTTAAAATGCTAACACAGTGTATATATTTATTGCTGTTACTGAGTTTGTGAGACAATTATTAAATTCACAGCTATGAATAGCTGGAATTGGAAGAAGACGTTCTGTGACTGCTGAGAAGCCCAAGAAGCAGCAAAAGAGAAGGCAGGAAAGATAGGAGAGATTGTGGACTTTAGCAAAGGTCTGGAGAGAAAGGAGTCACTTGGTTTGTACAAACTGCCAAGAGCCAGGACCTGACCAAGAGACATAGGATTAATAAACAGGCAGAGAAAGGGAGGTCAGGCTCAAAGCATGGAAAATTCTGTGGAGAAAAGAGAGAGTCAGGAGTAGATAGAAGCAAAACTGATGCAATACTGAAGCAAAGAGCACTCGAGCATTGTCCTATAAATGGACAGTTTCCAGGTACTTCCTTTATTACAGGATGAAGCCATTTGTGAGGAAGGGCATGCAGTGGTGTACAGCCTGAGGTGGAGTGAGAGCATTCTAGCACCACAGCAGGGAGAGATTTGTAATCCTGCAAGAAATTTCATACAAAAGGGCCATATAATACCCCCTTTCTTATTATTGCAAACAATAAGAGAGCTGTCCTGTATGCTCCTGCCTGGCACACTGTGAGGGAAACACAAGTAAACCATGAAACAGAATAAGCACTAGAAGGAGCCAGATGGAGCTGCCTTGTTAGAGAGCAAAAAGAAGGAGCCCTAAGAATAACATAGAGAAAAAGTAAAAGGAAGCAGAAAGCCAGGAGGGATTGGAGGTCACATCCAAACTGGGATGCAGACAGCCTGGAGAGCAAGCCAGGCAGAGCACTGGCAGCTGCCATGTGGCTTAGAGACTCACCACCACTGGGCCTGGGATATTTCCATGAAACTTATTTCTTCTGTGGGGTACCAAGGAACTGCTGGTCTGGATCACACTCACAGCCAGAACCTCCTATGGAATGACAGCAAAGGACATGGAGGAAGGAACATCAGGGAGGCTGACATTAGGGAAAAGATGCTGCAAGGAAAGGTTTCCCCAGGAGTGAGGTGACATTCTGCCCTATGGCCTCAAAGTTGAGATCCATTCCACTTTTTAACTCTAGAATGTAAGTGGTCATTACTTGTTTTCAAACCAATAATTATTGGCTGGAAAAATATCTTTGAAAATATATTTTTGAAAATATGTCTCACAGAGCATTCCTTCTAATTCCAAAGCATAGAAACAACCAAGTACTTCTTCTGTGTCAGGAATTCTCACTTTTGCCCTCGGCTTCTCATCTCAAAGTTGCACTGTTTTACCAAAGAAAAAGTTATTTCAGGATTAGCTGTAAAAAACATCTGAGATGATCCCTGACTGAGCCATAAACTAGCCCTGTTTCCACAGAAGTTCCTGCTGACTGACATGTCATGCTTTCCTTTTATTATTTAAATTTTTTTTTTTCTAGTAATAAACGTTCTTACATTTTATGCTGAAATTAAATTTTCTTGAAGATACTTTTCTAATGCTCTGCATGGAGATTTTTGATTTTTCTAATTCTAAGGAAGATTTTAATCTGTAGTTATTATTTTTGTTATTTAATCTGTAGTTATTGTTTTTGTTTCATTTGGCATCTACATTTGGGAAAGAGCCAAGGGAGGAAGTGACAAATCCATCAACCTAAGACAGGAAACACTGATTTCAGGGCTGTGCCTATCTTGTTAGAAGTTCCTTTTCCCTTTGGCTATTTTATATTAACATCCTTTCATGGGATAGTTTCTCCATTCACATCATTAAGATGTACCATCACAATATTTATTCATCAAAAACTGACTGGAATAAGTCTAATCTTGCCTGTTATATTCCTCACCATGTTTACACATCACCCAAGACAGCAGACCTTCATAGGAGATGGGGGTATGACTGTGGGTTAAACATAACAAATAGTACAGCCTTACCAAAAGAATGAATCATTTGTCTAATTGCTATCCTGCTTATAAACTATTTTGCCTGGAAGACACTAAGTCATTCACAAATACTACCTTGTCTGTGTATGTTTCTGATATATTTCTGTAGAATCTTTCCTCCTTTGCCTGAGGCACAGTGGAAACCAGCAGCAGTCACTCACTCCAGCACCTTCCCCATGAAAAAACCTGTGTATTTCAGCATTAGAGAAAGGGAAGTTTTCAGTTTGCTTCCCTTAGTAGGAACTGTCAGTGTCCTGAGATCCTTATTACAGAAGAAAATCAAGGGAGAATATCAGCATTAAGTTATTAAGTTGTGCCTAGCAAAACAGAGACTCTTTGCCCTGAATGGAGACTCAGAATAGCACTAAAAACATTGCAAAACAATATAAATACCAGTGTGATTAAAAAGTCTCCCTCTAAAGCAAACAAGTCAGAGCACACAGAAGGAGTGTCACATCTAATAGCTGCCCTGAGTTGCACAATATCTAACTTCTCTTACTAGGAGCTCTCACCATGCCCCAGAACAGCTTCCACCAAGCCAAAGGCACTTTAGTCTCCAGTTACTGGTCCTAAGAGGGCTTGGTACCTCTGTGTGTGTCCTCTGAGTCTTCCTGCTGCCTTGCAACACTGGCAGGGGAACCACAAGGCTGTGGGTGATCAGCAGCAAAGTCTGGAGCGAGGCTGTCAGAAAGAAAAGGAAGATTAGGATGAGAGCTGCCTTGAAGCAGAGCCAGCAGTCCAACCATGGCACTTACACAGTAAATAACCCTGATGATAACTCTGCTCACCTTTCAGCACTTGCCCCTTTTAAACAATTCTGTAATATCTTGTGCCCTCACTATTAACAACGTATCATTGTGGGTGTTGACATTTAACCTGTTTGTCAACAGATCCATTTACATCTCATTTTGCTGGCACCCCATGCAAGAGGCAGTAAGTGAGGAGCATTTTAGCACAAGTGATGAAAGATGTCATTGCTGGTGCCCTTTTGCACTGCCGCACTGCCATGAAGTATAGCAACCATTAGTAACAGGGATTTGAGTGTAATGTCTGCTTTCACCCAGCAAGGTCAAAAATTTATGGTTCTGACCTTTTCTCTCTCCTCTGATGGTGGAGTGGGCTTGGGTCATGTTCACAAGAAACGACATAAAACCAAATGGACTTGATGCAGATTCAGTGTGAAGTGATGAGGAGAAAGGATTCCACCTTTCCCTGATAAAAGTGACTTCAATACCTTTAATAATGAGGGCCATGAAGTTCCACAAGCTTTACAGAAAAGATTGTAAGGGTGTTGAGTGTTTCAAAGTGCACACAAGACAAGGTAATTATTCCAAGGAGATCTATATTTATTCTTATTCTCTAGTTTCCCAGATGTGTTGCTCAAGGTCTCAAATATTTGTTTCAAGAAAAGCAAGTCTTGTTATGGAATAAAGATCTGTGTTAATTAAACCAGCCTAACTCCTAAGTGTTGTTCTCTTTAGCAGGCTATGAACCACTTTGATTTTGTTTGGGTTGGTCACTTTGCACACCCAAGCTAGAGAGACTCACCAGCCCTCCTGCTGCATGCCCCTAATCTGTCAGACTGCTGTCCGTGCTGACAAGCCTTGGAGGTTCAATACTTTTCCCTCATTCTTATTTTTAAGGCCAACCAGAGTTGAACTATTCAGTTGAGTCACTTTTCAGCACTTTCAGGGTGCTGTGACGTGCACAGCTGCTGTCCAGCCTCCAGCACCCTCCTCTCAGCCTGTCACCAGCAGCTCAGCATGCAAGGAGCAGCAGTGCTGCTCGCACCATGATGGAGGGCAACTGCCCAGCCACGGGGAGGAAGGGTATTTTAGGGACTGTTGGCTCCTCTCTCACTGAGCATGACAGACCAGAGTCACAGAGTTCAGCCAAGATCAATCCTTCCAGGGCTTATGACTGGGGATTAGCTCGGCCCGTTGCAGACACAGCGGCTCAGTGAGAAACCAATTTCCAAATAACAAGTTGCCCTGAGGTCTCATTATCTGGATGGGATTTTTTTCTTTTTTTTCCTCCCTCTTTGGTGAGTCTTTTTGGTTGTTTTGGGGGTGTTTATTTCTGCAAAGGAGTTCAATGCCTGTCCAGCACACACACATCACAGCTATGCAGAGATTCAAACATATATTGTTGTGAGGCTGAAGTACAGCTGGCATCTAATTTTGGTACAGCTTGGTTTACTTGTAATTTATTTTCTAGCTGTTATCCACAACAGTGAGACTCCACTTTGACAAGGAAAGATTTAGAGCAGTTCTGGACACTCATAAAACACGTTTATATGAGCAAGTTGCAGATTTCCTGAAAATTTTTTGTGCTGGTGCTTTTTTGGCTGAGTATCTGTAGAAGCTCCCCCTGGCTGCAGTACCAAAAGTCAAAGCAAAAGTGGCCTTCCTTGAAGAGAATATTTCCCAAACTTTCTGCTGAGGATGCATAACTTCATCAATTCCCAAAGTTTTAGATCTGAGTTTGAGACTTGAAATGCACCAGAAAATATACCAGAAATATAAATATATAACAGAAAATATAATGTCTATTTGGGTACAACCTATCTATTTTAATGGGCATACAAACTGTCCTCACTGCTAGAGACTCCAGCAAGCCCTGCTATTTAACAGTGTCTTTGGAAATACCAAGTCATACGTAAGCTATGAAATAATTTGTTATTGTTATATAAATATTTCTGACACATTTGAGCACTAAGCAACACATTTTGTCTCCTGTTAACTGAATTCCTTGATATCCCTTGTTCCCTCTGTGGTTCTTGTAGTCTGACACAAGATACTATTTGTACCAGCCCGCCCAGGGCAAGGAAGCAAGAAATAAGTTAAATGTTGCATATATTTTCTTGCTGCTTGTTACTTCTACAGGGAACTTTCTCCCTGCTGTGCAATTTCATGTCCAAATTTCCTCCCCAATACCACAGGATGCTGCAAGTGCTAACTTAAAGAAATTCAGGGTTAGACACAAAGAGAGAAAACAAATAGGGGTTAGCAAGGATAACAAGACAAATAGGAATAGGTGTTACAACAAGGGTTCTAGTCCCAGCAAGACCACTAGGAAACAATATTGTATCCAGTAATGTTCCTTGTCAAATCTAATGGATTATAAGTACCTCAAGTTCTCCTTATATAGGTACTCCAAATTCACTTTGTAAATCCATGAGACAGATACAATAAACACCTACCTCTGGCCATCTGACTGTCCTTGCTGCAGCTCGTGACCTGCCTTGCATTCCGCCGTGATCCTCTATGTCCATAGTCAGCCCTTCCTCTCTGGCCAGGAATGCAGAGGCATGGAAACCCTCCTAGCTATGGGGCACATTCAGCAGTGCAGGTACACCCCCAGGACTGGCTCAACAGCATTTTGTTTTTGTTACTACAGGCGGCCAACACTTTTCCAGGCAGTCTAACTCCTCTGTGAAAATTGCATTTTTAGTGCCACTCAGTTTTCAGACTGTTGGCTTTATATGGAACAAGTGGACTCCTAGAAACCATAAGAAAGCAGAATCTTTTAAGTTTTGCAATTCCTAGATTACCACTGGATTGAGCTCCATGCTTGTCTTCCTTGGGGTCTTCCCCAGCCTGCTGAGCCCCTCGGGCTTAGGGGACACCAACACCTGGGACACCATGTCAGGCTTAGTCTGGCACAGGAGCTACTCCTTGGCAGTGGAATGGGCCTGTGAGCTGCTGCTGTGAAACACACTTACCCCAATGTCTGGTTTTCAGTGAAAGTAAGAATCGATTTGGTTAGGTTTTTGGTGAATTTCTTTTCCATGTAAAATAAAAAAAAAGTTTTTACATCATTACATAATTCTTTACCTGCTTGCTGGATATCAGCATTGCAAACCTCACTGCTACAAAAGCAACAGGGCATTACCACTCATTTCAGAATGTGACACAATGCTCAGAAATACAACATTTAAAGCATGGGTTACCGCACTGAATATTTTATGGTTTTTGTTTTGCTTTTTGCTTAGCAATTAGAAAGTGCCCTTTGTTTGTGTTTCGACAGAATTATTGTAGTAGGACACACTACCAAAAAAGGCAAGAAAAGAGCTTTCATGCCAGTCAAGAGCTCTCTTTTTCATTTTCTAGCAATGCCAGAGTTACAAAATAGGACTATTTTAGAGGCAGGCAGTCTGGAGTTTGGTTAATCAGGAATGAAAAAAAAATCTACAAGTGATAACTTGCTTTTGTAACAAAGATTACCTCAAAGCCAGGAAACATTACGCAGTAAACCTCTCCTTGTTTACATTTCACAACAGTTGCTAAAATATTGCTTCTCTGTACTTGAAAATAACCAGGGCATGTCTTCCTCTCCTACCATCCTCAGGATGACTTCAACAACAGACCAGCTTCCCTGGCTTAGCCCTGAGCTGCCATGCATGTTTGTCAGTGGTTTGTGCCCCTTTTGCTGTTAGTCTGGAAAGGAAAGGTGGAAGAGCTGGGGGAAACCAGCTCCATCCCACTCTCCCAGCCAGCACCAACACAGCTCCCAGAGCAGATTATTTTCTTGTCATTGCATGACTAATACAACCACAAGCACTTGAAGTGCATGGGAATTTTTCCAGCCAGTGTTCAGAGAAACCTTTCTTCTTGGGAGGGTCCTAAGACATATGGAAATATTTTTTGCACCATTGGTGCAGCATGATGGGCCCCAAATATGGCATCAGTGGAAATTACTCTTCTTGAAACCTTCATATACCTTGTATTTCCCACCAAACAGACTACACTAATGACAGTGACAGTCCATGAATTTCTGCATTTTCTCAGACATGTTAAGCTTTGCCAAAAATGGCAGAACTGATCATTTCAGGGCTGCTGCACAAGAGCTCACAAGACAGACAGAAGCCTTGCTAGGCTGTGCAATACATGCCACAGCACAATACCAGCAGCATGTGGTGGCAGCTTAAGAGGTTGGAAAGAGCCATTTTAACTCTTGCACATGCTGACACTGCATTTTCAGGTTCTCCTCTGGTTAGCCAGGAGCCTGCAAGTCCCAGAGCAGGGTTAACCAGCTCCCTGCTGGGACCCTCATTAGGAGCAGCTGAGGCATTGCTGTTTCTCCAGTGCCTCTTTTTACATCTGTTTCTATGTTTCTGAGAAGTCTTGCCAAGAACTCCCCAATTTATTTAGCTCTCACATCTGATTTGATTTGAAACTTCTCAGTCCCTCACTCTTGGGTCTGGCCGGATCACTGGAGCAGAAGTCACAAGATTTCTTAAAAAGAAAACAGCAACAAAAATGCTGATTAGACAAAATTACTGAAAATCTTCAAGAATTAATTTACAGACTATATGTGATAGCTTCCCAGAATGGCATCCTTCCAACTGCAGTGTTCCTATCACTCCAGTCAATGATGGGACAGATTAGGCACTGAATTCCTGACAGCTGATACATTGGAGCACTTATATTTATGAGAAATGTTGCAATTTGGTAGGCTTTGACCATTCCTTTGAACTTTAGAAGTTCATATTGCCTGGCAAGTTTGCACCTTGATGAACAGCTGGATGCTGTTCAAGATCTACATGACCCCAGCAGTGACACCTTTTATTTATAAATGTGACCCATGTGTGCTTCAACTACACAAGCTTGATAAAAATCCTATCCCAACCACAAAAACTGAACAGCAAATTAATTACTAACATCGTCTCGAATGAGTTCTAAATAAAGACACTGTGGTTGTCTTCAAGGGTGATATTCTAGGTATGAAACTCAGTTTCATGTTGGAGATCCTCCACTCTGTGGGGCCAGACAGGCTGCTGGCACACAGCCTTGCCAGCCCAGTGGGAATTCAGTTCTGCAAAAGCCTCTGAATGATGCTACCAGCACCAGCCCACAGCCAATGTCTGTGAGCAGGGAGCATCGCTGGCTACTCCGTAAGATAAATATGTCAGTGAGCCTCACAGAAACACTGCAGAGTCTCCAGAGGATGGAGCGGCAGTGTGTGGCTACAAACCCAGCTACTGGTCAGTGAAGACATGGGACAAAATCAGTCTTTATTATTTGAAATAAGGGGAATTTGTATTTAAGCTTTGAGGCTTAATTCCTGCAAAATTACTTTCTAACTAGCTTCACAATGTCCAATCCAAGTTAAGGAAAAAAAAAAAAGTATTTGATAAGTGAGGAAAAAATTTCTGGTGTCTGACTCTTGCAGGATAACTTATGAAAATTACAGTCAGTAATTGTTCAGGTTGTAAACTGAACCTTTGGTTCAGTTTGCAAGTGGATCCCTGGTATTAAAATACAGATTTAGGATCAAACTTGCAAGAGACGAGATTGTTTTGTTTGACTTGTTTCCTACAGACGTCAAAGACAGGCGGTTATTTTTTTACAAATCTAAATATGTATCAAGTGATGGTTAAAATAGGAAAACACCCCAGGAGCTCTGGCCTCTCTGCATAGGTGCAAATCTGTAATTCAGCTGGATTCATGGCGGCGCTGTATGAAGCTGAGTGCCGGTCAGCAGGTGGCAGGCGGGACACAAGGGCAGAGCGGGGCAGGAGAGGCTCCCTAAGCCCGGGCTTGGAACGGGATCTCTGCCCGCGGCTGTTCTGAGCCGGGCCAGCCGGGCCAGGCCGGGCTCCGCGCTGGCACTCCGCTGAAACAGGGCCTCGTGCACCGATTTATTTTAGAAAGTCCAGGGCACAGTTACTGGGCAGCCTAAATATAGCGGTACCGAAATGGAAAAACAATCTGGGATCGCTCGGGCACAAGCAACAAGCGTCCCCGCACCTCGGAAGTCGGGACGTGCTGTGCAGCGCTCCAGGCCCGGGCCGGGCGGGGCGGCCCAGGCAGGGCCGGCAGAGCGGGGACAGAGCCCGGGACCGAGCCGGGTGTCCCTGAACACAGCCACAGGTACACGCAGGAGTCTGCAAAGCAAGCTGGCTTCGAAAAGAGTAATGCCGTAAAGACAAAAAATAAAATCTCTAGAGAAGGCAAATGGTAATTACATGTTTCTAGAGCTCCCATTCTCCAAAAACTCTGAAGCAGGATGTGGAGGAAATACTGTTTTTACTTGTGTAAGCAGTTCTTAGCCAAATGTTTTCTCTCTCCTCCCCCTTCACTACTTCTCGACAAATCCCTTTCCTTACACACAAACAAGGCTGTTGCCATAGAAGTCTTGACTCGGTTAAAAAGCGATTCAAGAGGATCACCCGGTGGCTGAAGGGGCTTATGCTGAGAGTAAGGCAGCAGAAAGCAGGCTGGAGTTAGGCAGCAGAAAGCAGGCTGGAGTAAGGCAGCAGAAAGCAGGCTGGGGTAAGGCAGCAGAAAGCAGGCTGGAGTAGGGCAGCAGAACGCAGGCTGGGGTAAGGCAGCAGAAAGCAAGCTGGAGTTAGGCAGCAGAAAGCAGGCTGGAGAAAGGCAGCAGAAAGCAGGCTAGGGTAAGGCAGCAGAAAGCAGGCTGGGGTAAGGCAGCAGAAAGCAGGCTGGGGTAAGGAAGCAGAAAGCAGGCTAATGTAAGGCAGCAGAAAGCAAGCTGGGGTAAAGCAGCAGAAAGCAGGCTGGGGTAGGGCAGCTGAAAGCAGGCTGGAGTAAGGAAGCAGAAAGGCTCTCCAGGCTCTCTGCTGACTGGGGCTGGGGGAGAGCCCCATCTCTCCTGTTACAGCTTGCCAATCTTGGTCTCTGCTTTTGCTCAGAAAGTGAAGCTGAACAGGAAATTATTGTGCTGTGTGACACAGAGAAGTACATTATGGAGTATTAGGAAGATTATGTTTATAAAATCTTATTTTACCACTTTAACAGTTAAAACCTTTGGACTTGTTTTCTTAATATAATTTTCATTTTCTGCAGTTATTGATGTTTTAATGCTCTCCTCCTCTTGCACTAATGCATAACCTCTGTGTTTCCACAGCAGCCCTGGGGCTGAGGGAAGGGAAGGCAAGTCCTGACACAGGACAAGCATGTGGGGGAACCATTCCCCTGTGCCTCTTCCCTCCTGAGCCCACGGCAGAGCAGAGAGCTGGGGGCACATGAAAGGCTTTGTGGGCCACAAAGAGCAGGTGGGGAGGCTTGTGAAGCAAGGGGCAGAGTGGGCCCTTCCTCCAGTGGGTGCAAATGTGCTCTCACCTCCTTCATCTTTCAGAAATGGTGTGTAGCAAAGTGCTGGTATTTATAAGAGGCCCTGTGACACTGGGAGTGCAGTTTAAACCAGTTCATCCATTTCCAAGAGTACGGCTAAAATAAAATACACACTGCTCAGCCCAGTATAAACATAACAGCCTCCTTTGTAGCCTCTCTGATGAGCCTCCTCCAGCCACCCCTGTGCTGCAGCAGCAGTTTAGCATTGCCATTACAGATGTATGCCCTTCCAAGGACATTCCCCAAGTTAAGGGTTGTGGGATTCACATTCTCTGAACCTGAGAGAAGCAGTGAGAGAAGCAGAGAAAAGAATGATCAAAACAATTCTTATCTCATTTTCTGCTCCTGTGTTGTGCCAAAGTAGAATGCAATATGGAGATTGTTTACCCAAAGTGATGGTGTTTTGTTTCCTTGGCCTATCAGGGCCAAGCCTGTGTGCAGATTGTTGGTCAGCAGACAGTCACAAGATTTTGTTCAGTTGAGCAGTTGAGTGCTTGTGCAGTTTTAGTTTAGATGCAGTGTAATATAGTATAGAATAATAAAGTATAATAAAGTAATTAGCCTTCTGATATCAATGGAGTCAGATGCATCATTCTTCCCAGACAAGGGCTCGCCTGCTTTTAGAATAAAGGCTAACTCTTGCCTCAGAGAATTTGCACTTCTCACATGCTGTGTAGAGACAGAAGCTGCCCAGCTCTCGAGGTGCCCCAGCAGTGAGCTTGCCCCACTGCCCTTTGCTGCTGCATGGCACTGCCCAGACATGTGCCACCAGGAGCCATGTTCCTGCTGCTGCAGGCACTGAGCAGCTGTGGGCTGCCCCATGGTCCCCCTGGGCCAGGCACATGTTCCCTCACAGGGTCCCAAATGTCCCTTTGCCAACAGAGTGGCAAGGACAGGATTCAATATCCTGCCTTTAGCTGGAAGTAAAGGACAGAGGAACCAGTGGGGTCTGCCCAAAGGGAGAAGGGAGGATGATGAAGAGGAAGGATCCATGTCCTTGGGGTGGATGGGATATCTGGAGAAGGCAGAGGACAGCCACATCCTCACCAGCACTGCTGGGTGCTGGCAACTGGCAGCTGAGCTCCAGCTGTGGGGTCTGGGGTCTGAGTTCTGACCCTGCCCTGGGCCACAGGACCCAGGGTCCTGGATTACCTTATAAGGAACAGGATGAAACCCACCTCTTGATGAGCTGTTGGTTAATTAGGCTGCTGTACCCTGGGTGGGACAGAGGTCCTGTAGGAGATGGAGTATCTGGCTGTGCAGGACGTGACACAAGGCAGCACAGCAGGGTTGCACTGGGGTGGGTACTGGCCTCTCCTAGCCCAGGGGCTTCATTTGAGATGTTCAATATTTAGTTGACATATTTTTGTGCTATTTTAAAACACACCCTGAAGTTCAACACAAGCCACTGTCACAGGCCTGAAGCTGAAAGGCAAGACAGGGCTCATGGTGTATCCTGTGTGCGTGTGGATCTAATTATCGGGGGGGGCATTTACAAAATTATCTCTGCCAAGGCTTATAGAACTCCAAGACATTGTCTGAGAGAACTATCTGACATTTTCAGAGTGTTAAGGCTATAGATTTTTCATATTTTTTTAGAGCTAAACATGTGGAATGCATACAACATATTTCTCAATCCTAATTAGCATTTTCATTGGCTTAACTGTGCCTGGCCTTAATAGTTCTAAGAGGCCCACTGATTCCACACACCAGGAGGGCCCCACAGAAAACAGATACACAAAGACAATGCAATTATGCAGGATTTTAAGCAGCTTCCACTTAACCAGTGAGTGGTGTAATACTAGTCTAAAAGCTTCAACCAGCCTTTGAAGTAAAATTTGACTGCTCAAGGAGAGAGACAGAAAGAGAGAGAAGAAAAAGCCCAGAACAGACTATGCAGATTGGAGCTCCATAAAAACTGCTGATCAAACACTTTGATTAGTTGAGTGCCATGATTTGAACTGAAGGAGAGCTGAACCTCAGTTTGAAAGTTGTTTCCTTCCCAGATGCAAATTGAAAAGATCACCTATCTGCTTGGTATTTAATTTGCAATATTGATGTGCCAAGCTGCTCCCACACACAGTAAATCAAGGAGCAAGGAGTTGAAGATAAGTGCCAGCCTGTATGGACAGTGACCTGCTTCATTTATTATCCAATGAAGTGTGTCCATTTTGCAGATAGAAGTGACATTTTCTTTGCTTGGTGGCACTAAGTATCTCATTACAGCAGGACTGTCAGGGTCAGAGACCTACTGACAGCTCAGGATAAAAGTGACCGATGCCTCATGGCTCTAATTCAGTGAAAGCCAGACTGATGCAGACATAGACACTCATATCTCTTTAAAGAACAGAACATACTGCAGTGATGACAGAAATTCTTAGGTGCTATTTATCTGTGAAAAAAATGTGTCAGAAAGAAAAGAGTTTTGACATGCTGCCCATGCCAAATGTGAATTTTTTTTGCTCTCTTCTGGAAGCAAGCAGGGTAATCCTGAGGACATGCACCTTCCCAGGCCTGCTGGGACACAGCAGGGTTGTCAAACCCCACCTTTGGCTCTGTTAAGACAGGCCAGAAGCTCAAGAGATGAAAAGCAGGAGATACCTGTTCCATCACCCACAGCAGCACTTCCCCACTAGCACCTGTTGAACAGCTAATCAAAAAAAAGCAAGCACAGACTGGTCTAACACTTGAAACATGGTGTTGCCTTCATGTGTCACTGTCATCCATCCTTGCATGCTCCAATGCCTGCAATCTTATTTTCAGGTGAGGCACTGGAAAAACTATTGCCTGTGAAGCTGAGCAGGGCATCATGTGGTGAGGCAGCCCTGGAGTGTAGCACTGCCTTTCTCAGGCCAGAAGCTTTGTACTGGATTTCAAAATACTCAGAACTGAGATTTTTGGGCTCTGTCTGAACTGTTCTTGATCTGCTTGAAGTTTTTTACTTTGTTTTGCTTCATTTAGACGTGGCAGTTAGCTTCTCTAGGTGACTGTGTGTGCAAAGTTACTTGGGTTTACTTTTGCACATCTTTGCATGCTATGGCCATAATTTTACAGAGGCTGTAGTTATTCTATGCAGAATAAGCTATTTCTGATCAATAAAATAATGCAGTACAGGGGTGGACAAGTTGGCCACCACATCTATGGAGAAGTGGATCTCCATAGCACCGGATGCACAGGATGCACAGGCATGGGATGGCAAGAGATGTGGCACAGACAGGCACTGGTGATCCCACAGCTATGAATATCCCTCCCTTCCATAAAATTCAAGTAGAGTTAGTTCAATGAATTTTGGAACTGGACAAATTTGGTTTTAGAATAAAATAAGAAAAAGAAACAGTACTAAACATATGTCAAAGGCATTACATATAGTAAATTCCAGAGCACATTGAGCTGCAGACCAGTGCAGAAAGAGAAAGGTTTGAAAAAAGCAAGTTAGAAAACCTATGAAAACTACTCCAAGTGGATCCTAGATCAAGAAAGGAAACACCAACCTAAACATCAACCTGAATATCAGCCTGAACATCAGCCTGAGCATCAGCCTGAGCATCAGCATCCTCCTTGCAAAACATTCTGGATGTCCATGACTCACTGCAATACCCCAGCCTTACCAGTCTGAGACCACCCACCTCAGGGCATGGAGGAACAGCCTGACACCAGGAAAAGGGGTGGAAATCAGGTGTGTGTGAAAGAATTTTAACTGCACTGTTATTCTTTCTTTCTTTCTTTCTTTCTTTCTTTCTTTCTTTCTTTCTTTCTTTCTTTCTTTCTTTCTTTCTTTCTTTCTTTCTTTCTTTCTTTCTTTCTTTCTTTCTTTCTTTCTTTCTTTCTTTCTTTCTTTCTTTCTTTCTTTCTTTCTTTCTTTCTTTCTTTCTTTCTTTCTTTCTTTCTTTCTTTCTTTCTTTCTTTCTTTCTTTCTTTCTTTCTTTCTTTCTTTCTTTCTTTCTTTCTTTCTTTCTTTCTTTCTTTCTTTCTTTCTTTCTTTCTTTCTTTCTTTCTTTCTTTCTTTCTTTCTTTCTTTCTCTTTCTTTCTTTCTTTCTTTCTTTCTTTCTTTCTTTCTTTCTTTCTTTCTTTCTTTCTTTCTTTCTTTCTTTCTTTCTTTCTTTCTTTCTTTCTTTCTTTCTTTCTTTCTTTCTTTCTTTCTTTCTTTCTTTCTTTCTTTCTTTCTTTCTTTCTTTCTTTCTTTCTTTCTTTCTTTCTTTCTTTCTTTCTTTCTTTCTTTCTTTCTTTCTTTCTTTCTTTCTTTCTTTCTTTCTTTCTTCTTTCTTTCTTTCTTTCTTTCTTTCTTCTTTCTTTCTTTCTTTCTTTCTCTGTATCAATCAGCAGTGATTTTCAAATTATTGTTCAGGTTCCCAATAATATATGGTGAGCTTCTCCTTCACCTGCAAACAAGATTTTTAACATAAGAATTTCTGGAATTAATTAAATGTGGTAACATTAAAATTATAGAGAGGCCATGGATAGGAAAGGGTCTACTGATCTCTGATCTTCTGTGGGTTTGCTCTGGCTGCCACAATTCCCATGACTGTATGTGGTACAGGGTGGCTCCTGAAGGTCAGAGGAAGCATGACTGGGAGCTGCACAGCACAGCAGGTTCCTGGGTGAGGGAGAGCTATTTCAGCAGAGAGTGGCAAGCTTGCATCCACCTTGAGGAAATCACTGCCTTTCCCAGGAAAGGGAATATGAATTCCCTCAAATCCCACCAAGGAAACAAAAATCCTGGGAGAGATTAACTGCAACACACATTATTAGTGTTAAAATACTGAAGGTCAAGCCAGAAAATGCTATAGCCAAATTGATTTGGAAGGGCTAAGCTGGATTCATGAGAGGGAGTCTAGGAGAGGATGGTATGTGTAATTTGTAACTTAACCCAGGCTGCAGTGATATGGAGACACTAGCTGTCAAACCCTTCATGGATGCATAGAAAACATTTAATATGATTTAACAGGATTTTTTGAATCAAGTGATCTTGAAGTTTGTTTTTCACAAGCTTTGCTGATAGTGTGAAATTGTTGCCAAAACTCAGCAGGATGCAATTTCTTCTTCATGTACCCTGAGAATGTTCCCAGTGCATGTCTGTGGGGCTAATCTAAGCAGGTGTGCAGTCTTTAACAGTCTTTAATCAAGTCCCTTTTTTCCCCCTATAAATGAAGAAAGAGGTATTTGCAGTTCTTGAGTAAAGGCACTTAGAAAACAGCAAGTGCAAAACCCCAGAGGTTTGGGAAATCAGGGAGCCATTGTTTGGTGCATTATCGTGCAAACTGCATCACACAGAGCACTGACTCCAAGTTCTGTAATCACAGCTTTTATGAACTCCAGGAGCTGTTGTAGCTGTGCTTTGAAAACCTAGTTTTTGGATAGACATACCTGGATGCCAGATCCAAGTTAGCCTAACCAGCTCAGTGGAATTAAACATATGGATATAATCCAGTTTCAATAGAAGCACAAGTCTGTGGCAACTCTTCAAATGTGCAAACATTTTTGAAGGCTGTTGCCAGTTTTTCAATATCACAATTTTTAGTCTAATACTCAGACCTCTTCCACCTGCTTTACAGCTACACAGAAACTCTGGTCTTTGCTCCAAAGACTTTATTTTCTGTACATATGGATCTCATGCAGGCAAGTCTGATGCTTGAATTAATAGTCTACTAATCATGTTAGCTTTTACTTTTCAGCATATGCTGATGCCATGTTTCTGCAGCCAAGTTATCTGTAGCATGATGGATAATTTTGTCTGCTTCTAGTTTTCAAGTAATACTGGGAACATTTCAGATTTAACCAAAAGAACCTGACCTTATTCTATGGTTTTGTTCTTGGCATTGCTTTCGTGGTTCAAAAACATTCCCAGTGCCCAGCTTTCAAACTCTTAATAGAGATTGGTCTGGGTATCCCCAAAGTTTCCAGTCTCCATCATTGTGTGCCAGCCTCCCTCAAGGGATAGGCTGGTGTCCCATGACTTGCTGCAGAGCCTGGAGCTTCTGTGCTGCCAGCCCAGCACCAGGGTTGCTCTCACAGTGTCCAACCTGTTGCCTTGTACAGGGAATACTGGGGAGGACAGAGGAAGAGGGAATATCCCTCAGTGAATCTTTCTGGGAAGCAGACTGACTGTAGGACCCACTGCTCTGCTGAACTGCCCTCCCAGAGCAGCTGTGTGGAGAAGGGCAGGCACAGTGGCTCACCTGTGCTGGCAGACAGAGGAGCTGGCATGTGCAGCATCCTGTGGCATGCTCATGGTCCTTGCACGAGTTGGACTGTGTGCTGTCAAAGGAAAGTGCTGTGGAATGTTTGTGGTGGCATGTTCCCCCTCCCATCCTGGCAAGATAAGTCACAGAGCAGGGGGAGTTCATTAAGTTCCATGTTTGTTGATTCAAGCAAGACAGAATGAACTAAGACTGATTTTATTTGGCTGGAAAGGGCTGAACAGCAGCTAATATTAAACACCACTCATGTGAAGCAGGGACATTGGTACTGAAAGAATTATAATTTAATGTGAACAGTAATAAAGCGTTCATGAATAATACATTTTAAATTATTACCTAGATATTGGCTGGCTGGAGCTTCAACCTTAGCCCATATTTCTCTGGCAGTATTTAACCTTGTCACTAATTTAGGGAATTAGAGGCACTTGAAATCCTAGCTGGAGGGGAAATATGGATAGACTTCACATACAACCCTTGTCCCATTCACTCACTGTTTTCCTTTTGCTCATATAAAGGAGAGTAACAGATAAAATGAAGTCTGTGAATGAAGTCCATAAAATTAAGTCTACACTGAGTCTATGGCCTCTCCACACATTGAGATGGGCCTTCCAGCAGCCCAGGCCATGCTGTGCTCTCAGGAGCTTGTCAGAAGGGCAGGAGCTGTTTTCCTGTGATGCCACAAGCACCTACAGCAGCACTTCTGCCCTTCATTGTGTCCAATGCAGCAGACAGCAAAATCAGCCCATCTCCTTTTAACTGTGAGAGTTTAGATTGGGATTCACATAGAAAACACTCCACTAGCCAGAATTTTCCAGGCAATGGATGGAGGAGGCAGATAACACTGTAACACATAGGCATGTAAAGGGACACACTTCCCTTTTCCCATTGAAAGCACAAGTACCGGTATCCATTTCCAACACCCCTAGCACTTTGCAGGTACCTCCTGCACAGCTGCTTCTTGCAGCACTGCACCTCTAACAAGTGCTCTAGTAATGAAGGGTACACCTACAGATATTTCTGAATGAAGTGGAGGTATGGATTTATAGTGTCAGTGCAGCTGCTAGAGGCAACTTCTTCCTCTTGCCTTGGAGCAAATTTCTCTTATGGTTAGGGAACTTTTCACTTCCCATAGGCTGTGAATGGGATCTTGCTGTGGAAAACATGATGTGATGTACATGCGTCTCCCCACAGCCACTTGTTTGTATAGCTGTACCTTTAGAAATGAGAGCTGCAACCCGAGTAGGGTTTGAGAAGAGTCCTGCTGTTGCCCAAACAATGCTTTCAAAGGACTTTAAAACAGTGTGTCATGAGCGATTTGTAATTTGTTTTGCCATACATACCACTGTGGCACCCATTTCAGCCTGGGTCTGAAGCGGAGTTTGTGGTTAAAAACACTGTGCAGCTGAAATACAACAACAAAGCAGTTCCTCTGACTAATGCTGGCTGCAGTCCTGGGGTCTTTTCTCTTGCTTTCTCAGCCACACCCTTCCCTGAAATCTCCTTCTGGGTTATGCAGCTGACCGCAAGTCCATGGGGTTAGTCTATAACGGCAAAATGATTTTCCAGACCAGAACATTTACAGTTTGATATCTAGATAAAGAGTGACTAATTTTTGACTCATGAGTAATGCCTGACCTTACTGATGTGCCCCCAGCTGGTTTTCAGAAATTGAACTCTCAGGGGAAATACTCATCCTCAAATTCCCAAGCGCCATAGATGTCATGTGGCTGTCACCAGAATGACAAATGTGCCCCCACACATCCCTCCCCTGCTGCACCCCAGAATGCTGTGGCCCTTCAGAAGCTGAAACATCTGCAGCCTTTCTCCTGAGCTTGGGTGCACACACAGGTGACAGCTGTTACCTTTCCTGCAGCAGCTGTACACACAGCTCCTGTTCAGCCACTCCTCTCCTGCCAATCCATGCCGTACAGGACTGTGCATTAATTCAGGATTGTGATAGGGTTAAGCAGAACAGACATTGTGTGCAGGATGTATTCTGTTTTCATCACTATATTTTGAAAGTAAGGGAATGCATGAGAATACATATTTGCTGCAGTTCAATAAATTCCCACTTTTTTTTGTTTTAATAAGGAAACCACAAAGTCTGCAGCTAAATATTCCCCAAATTTTTTGAAATTTTCCCCAAACTGAAGCTCCTGTGCAAGCCAGGCACTTTCATAAAAACAAAGGCAATAAAAAAGTTGGATCATTAACATTGTGCAGAAGCCCAGTTTCAGATGAATGTGTTGGAAATGTTCATACTTTAAATATCTTTTCCTCCTTACCAGTAGGAAACCATGTAACTTTAGGAAAGAAGGTGGAACAACACATGGTACAACATGGAAAAACTTCTGTAGTTCTCCTCACTGCTCAGAGATCTCCCTTTAGCAAACTTGCAGTCCACCTTGCAGTCCACAAGAGTGCCTATGTGCTGGACTTGAAGTGATGAAAATCCACAGGAACAGGTGTCTCTTGGCCAAGCATTCCAGTAAGTGAAATTTATTGTTTTAATATTCCCTTCTCCCATTTCTCAACCAAGGAATCTTCCATCACTAAATCAACATGACCCAGACTGCTGCAGGAAGACAGAGAACAGGACAAGTGCAGACTTTCAAAAATTAAGGTAGAGTCAAAGAGGTCCTCTGCAATACTGAGTTTTACTATGGTACCAAGATGACTCAAGAGAGCTACCCTGGAAGGCCAACAGAAAAAAGAGGCAGCAAGAAAAGCTTATTACTGGTATCAATATGACAAGAACGGGTGAAAATCATCCTAGATCTGAGACGATCTAATCCCTCCACCCCAGTGCATTCATCATCACGCTGGTCACAGATGAGGGGAGGAGGGTTTGAGGGTGAACATTTGCTTTGTGCTTTGCTGCTTTCTCTGTTCCCAGAGCCAGAAAGGATAAGAGCATTGCCTATCACGTGTCAGTCCATTGGCAATTTCTCAGTGCTAAAGAGAAAACGGGGCTTGGCAATACCCTGTGTCTTATGGATGGCCCAAATGTCCTTGCCAAGGGAGAGGACAGAAATAGCACCTTCATCCTCCCACATCACCTGTCCATGTGGGAGTCACTAGATCTGCCCCTCCCTGTGACTGGCCCATCCAGCTTCTACAGGATACCTGGAAGGGCTTTATTCCTGGTAATGCTAAAGGACAGTAGTGTCTTATGGTGTGTAGTGCACAGAAACAGGTTAAAAAATGAACCAGAGGGTTTACAATGTAATTAAAGGGTTTAATTCTTTACATACACTGTAAAACTGAAAATCCAAGCTAGGTGCATTTGAAAACAAAGCAAACCAGATAAACATGAGCTGTTTCACGCTAGACTATGGGTATATTTATGTAAAAGACTGAGCAAATAAATTAATGGGTTTTTTCTTATAATGTTAATACTCCCAAGAACACTGGAGATCCCAGCAAAGTCATCTGGATGGGGATATAATGCAGTGCAGATGTGAAAATGCTTGAAGGGAAAGAGGGAGCATCCAAGCCTTTCCCAAGACTCTCCTAACACCCTTGTGACAGTGATCTGCCTCAGTGTTGTTGTTGGCATGGCTCACTTAGCAGCCGTCACATCCCAGCTTCATAATTGAAGCTACAGGCCCAATTCATTAAAAGAAGATTTACTGGTGTTAGGAGGGTTTTGTCATAGATTTTGTTTTCATAAATGGGGCTCTCTAGTGCATGTGATTTACAGAGGAAAGAAAAATCTGAATTATGGGGAGAATTGCATGTGAGCAAGTTTCTTCGAGTGAGAATAGTTTAATATGGAAATGTGACGCAGATCTGGAGAAAGAATTCAATCTCCCCTCTTTTGCGCTGACATCCTAGAAGATGTCTCAGCAAGACAAAACCACACTGGGCTTGTTGTGCTGCTCTGTACAACACTCTGCTCAATCTACTCTCCAGTGTGCTCCAGCTGCTCCAGGGGAGCTTGCAAGGAACAAGGGAGTCCCAGCTCCCACTGCTCACTGCATCCCCGGTGTAGGTCTCCTGTCTCTGAACCACTCAGGTAAATGCTGAGGCCCTGTAGATGTCTTCTACACTTGGAGTGACTTTCCAGCCAGACTGGCAAATACAGCCCAGCAGGATTAGAAAGGGGAGCTGCAGCTCTAGTGCGAGTGGCTGTGGGAGCCACAGTGCAAGAGATATGAGTGACGTCTGAGTATGGCATAATAAATAATAATAGCAATAATAAATAATGGCATAATAAATAATAATAGCAAGCAGGGACCTGGTCAGTGCAAGCAGCTGAGCATGTCTCACCCTAACTGGGTGTCTAAAACAACAGGGTCTCCAAAAACCCCCCTCTTTTCATTGCCTACCAAGAGAGACAGGGTGCTGATTGGACCCAGTTGAGGTGAAGTCCCTCCATGGGTCCTGATTCAAGCCTAATTGCTGCTGCCCATGGGGCACAGTACAAACGGCACAGCTGTGTACAGTGCTGTCTGTGTTGGCAGAAGCAATGCAACGACTCAGTCCAGGTGAGAAAATCCTGAGGACAGACCAAAACTTTTCTAGTCCACTTCCCTCTTCCCTCTCCCCTAAAAACAGTTTATGCCTATTAGCCTTTATGTCTAGAATGCAAAACAATTGAGTAAAAATTCCTGTCCTTTCACTGAAGCCTTTATATTTATTTTTAAAAGACAAATAAATTATTTTACAAAAAAAAATGCGTAAGTTTATAATTTTTTATGAGTTTTTTTTTTCTCTGAGAATTCATAAAAGGCCATAATGTGATTAACAAAGCCAATGAGTAATGTACAACTTAGTGTCAGACATGTTTGAGCTGGTCAAAATCCACGACAGCCAAGAGTTAACAGACCTATAGAAGTGAACAAGGGAAACTGTTATTTGTTTTGATTATGATGTGATGTTATAAGCATTTTGCTCTTGCAGATCTGATATGCTGCAGTGACCTACATGTGACACACAGCTCCTCCAGAGGGTGTCCTGTATACAACCAAGCAATTTCCCTGGCCAGATCTTGTATGTACAAATGATTTTCTGGAAACATTCTTTCACATCTTTACTTAGTGATATCATATAGGCCAAAAAAGTTTGTTGGCTTTTTAATAAAAAGGAAGTGTGAAGTGAAGCATTTACTGCCTTTAAGTTGTTCGTACTTGTCCAGGAATCAGGAGCTGTTTTCCAGAGGCCCTGCAGGTGTCCGAGTGCACATTGAATTTGACATCTATTGTTTATGCCAAGCAATAGATTTTTGAGGAACAATTGGAAACATTCACAGACAAGGGAAATTTTGGACTTGTGCAGTGGGAGTGATCTTGCACAAAACCTGAAGCTAAATTTTACTTGCCCAGTGGGAGAACAAGGTGCAAAACCACCCTTATGAGTCATGAATTCATTCTTTACTCAGTGCCTAAATAGTGCATATTAGATACAGTTTGCTCTTAAATTGCTTTTGACCAGGGAGTTATCCTCTGAGTAATTTTGATTAAGCAAAAATGTTGTAAATAGTCATAACTTGCTTGTGGTCAATTCACAAAGAGAAAAAAAAAAAAAAAAGTTGAACTGTCCAAATATTATCTTTATTCCAAAATGTTTATTCTGTTCTAATCACATGGCAACATTCAGGTATATCTAGTTAAACCCCACTGGCAAGCCATCAGCAATAGAACACCAGGAAAATCGGCCTTGATGCTTCAAATCCATGTTTTTTATTTGCAAACCAAGAACCATGTAGTAGAGGGGAAGAACCTGAATTTCAAATGCAAGCTGACTGGCAACAAGCAGTTACCTTGGACAAATTCCACAGCAGTTGTTCCAGGGATCTGATGACTGAAAACTGTAGCTTTAGGTCAGTCATATTTCATAACCCAGTTTCAAGGCTGGGCTTTTTCCATGTGGAACAGCAAAACTAGGAAGAGATTAAGAAGTCTGCCTAATAATTAGCGTTCCAGCCTGTCAGAGTCACATTATGGCACATACAACTTTGATTAGATGAACAATCCAAAGGTTGCCAAGATAAGGATTCAAAAGCCAGGCAATACCAGAAATAAGGTCATTATGCTCAGTTTCAGAACTTTGAATGACACAGCCATGGTATCCTTCTGGGGGAGTCATCACTCTCCTCCACAGAAAACACATGGTCTGTGTAATTAGCATGTCCATGAATGAAGATCCCATCTGTACTCACCAATATAAATCATGACAGCTGGAGCTTGCCAGAAAATTGATTTTTCTGTTTGACATATGTCTTTCCTGATTTTTCAGGATTTTTAAGCCTGGCACCTCATCTGCCCAAAGTACAGCTACCCCTGGCTTTCAGTGGTACCATCCACCTCTTCAAAGACTGCTTGAACAAAGTGCCCTGAATCACCTAGGACAGAGGGACAAGGACAGTCCATCTTTTTGGAGCACTACTGTCCTTTCCATCCCTGTTCTTCCTGGCTGCAATATGTGCTTCCCTTCTGTTTGTGCTCAGAGAAGATGGACTTTGTAAGGTTCTAAAATCACAGTCTAAATGTACATTGAAAAGTGCTCTGGTCATTCAAAGGCTGTTCTTTTTCTCCATGTTCTGCACTATAGTCAGTTCTTTTGCCACATTGCAAGCCTTTCCCAAAGAATGGAAGAACTGTCGCCCATACAAGAAAGACCATTCAAGAATTTCAGGGCATGAAAAAACCAGCATTTTTTGATCCTTAACTTAGATCTTGAAAGTAACTTAAGCTGGATATCATGGAAAATCTCCTGCTGAAACATTTTTAAAAGACTGTCAAAATCACAAACAGAAAGACTGGGGATTTATAAAAGAGAAAACTCTTCAACCCAAATAATGAGTAGACTTGCTAGATCTCTCCAAAATAGCACTTTCTGTAAGACTTAAAAGCATTTCTCCATGAAGGGTTCAAAGCTAATAAGCTAAGGACTGGTGTGTTTTACAGACATAGGATTGTGGAGAATGCTCTACGTCTTCGTCTAGACATTCACTGAGATTAGACTGACACCAAGAGTTGTACTGAACTAAATCCGCAGCCAAAAAAGTGATAGTGTCTCTTGCTTAATGTGAGTAGCAAGTCTCTTCAGACTGAATTGCTGGATTTCTGTTCTACACTAACAATCTGTAGGATTAATTCACAGACCATGACTGATCACTTATTAGATTAAGGTGAAAACAAATACTCATACAAATCACCTTCTTTCTTCCTACAGATAGCTTCTTCAAAATGTTACTGTTCATTTGTAGAAAGCCCTGTTTGGAAGAGAAAGGAGAAGCATTACTTTGACACTATCTGTATGAGCATTGCCTCTCTTTACCTATTTTTCTGAGGGCTGAAATGTGGGAAATAAAACAAGAACTCCAAAAAGGTTCTGATTTAGATACCTAATGTAAGATATGCTTGAATATTTATCATCCCAAATTATGTTTCAGGTTTTTGGCTTTATGGTCATGTCTATTCTTTTGAATTTAGTTTTCACTGATAAATGTTTTCCCCTAAAGCCTCTTGCACTGCAGGAAAAAGAGCCCCTTAAAGCTGGTTTGTGTGGCTTAGCATGGCTTTTAAGACATGCTAAGAAACAGACACAGCTGCAGTAAAGGGCTCTAGGCTTTTGACCTTATAAAGAAAAAAAGGAATCTAAGTTTGAAAAACAGTCATTTTATGCAAATAAATCTGTGTATTCTGTACACAGAAAAACAGTGTAAGAAAAATCCATGCCCTTTAGAGACCTGAGAAAGCAGCAGGCTCTGCAGGAAGCAGCCTGCAGGTGTTGGGAACTGTCCAGAGGGTCACACTTGCAGCTGCTGCTCTCAGACCTGGCCTCTAGTACAGTGGGAGCAGGAAGATGTGCCTGAGGAAGCAGTAGCTGTCCCTAAAGAGGGTTCACCCCTTCCTGGCTCCAACCAGAAGGGGCCTGCTTGGCTCTTTCCGTCACATGCAGATTTCTATCAGGCTGGATTTTGAGTTTGCTTTGTAAAAAAAATACTTAATTTGAGAAATATTTATTTGAAGGTTGTGTCTGGCAGGCATTTCCCTCTAGGGCAGCCTATGCTCTGATTTTGGTCAGTCCAGTAAAAAAAAAAGTCAGATAAATGCTTCTGGAGACCTGCAGAGGAGACACTGATACATTACTCATTTGAAACAATAGTAGCTTCTTTTTGCAGAACTTGTACCTTTTTCTGTTTCTTTTTTTCCCCCTGCTATCATGACTGTGGATTTTCTCCCTCTTCAACACCTTTCATATGTACATCCTACCTTATCATAGGAAGTGTTAGAAGCTGAGGGGAGAAGGGGAGACAAAAGAAGTGCTGCTGCCATGTTTCTTCCCACCCAGGTAGATCTGGATTGCTTGTCCTTCATTTCCTTAGTCTGTAACTCCAAAGGGAACAGCAAAAGTATAAAAGTTTATGCCATGCTGTGTGAGTTGCTGTGTGAATTCCAAGGGCTGTGTAACAAGGCAAGGCTGACACAGTGCAGACAATGTGATGGCACTGCCTGCCTTTTGTGTCACTACAGAGAAGGAGGTGGAGCAAGGCACTTGCACATCTCCCAGGAAAGAGAGGACAAGCAGACAGCTGGAAAAACAAACCTTTTAAGAAAAACAAATGACAAACAACAGAGAATACAGTAATGAATATGTAGTGCTAGTACAACATTTTCCTACCATCAGATCTCAAAAGAGATCCACCACTTTATAAGATGGGAAGCACACAAAACCCATGTTCACCAAATGCGTTTACATCAGAATCAAAGGTGAAAAACAACCTCCATGCAACTGCATTCTGGAAACATTCCTTTTTCTTTCTCCTAGCTCATGTTGCAACATGTTTCAATATAAATGTCACTGTTCCCATAACCAAGGTTTACTGAATTCAAAGGTTGGAGAAAATCTAAGTTAGACTTGCAATTGAGATGGATTTTAGGAAAAAATGGTGTTGATTTGGCAACAGCTCTTTCAAACTTCGACAAAAAATGTGTAAGTGATGTGTGAGGTTAATGAGCAGCTGAACAATTAGTCATTCTATTCAGTGGGTGATCCCAGTCATCCTGGAACACAGCTCCCCATGAAAGAAATGCCAAGACACAGCTTTCCTCATCCAGCATGAAGCTAACATGCCTAATCCCTTCCCAGTTATTCTTCAGCCATCTCCACCCAATCAACAATGAAGAACAAAGCCAACCTCCACAGAGTTTTTAGCCCTCAAGCTATTTTCCATAAAAGTGTGAAGTGTCAAATTTGCTGGGTCTGAAACCACAGGATTGGGATGGGGCAAGTCAGTTGTGGTATCAAAGTTAAATAGGATTATGAGTTACGTGTTTGTGACTGGAATATAAGATGGTTGGCATAAAAAGAGCTGTGGAGCTCTGGCTGCTAGGGTTTGACACGTGGGAAGAAACTGTGCTTGAAGCAATTTTGAAAATAGAATGTTATTGCTCTGCTTCCTGAAAACCATAATTGGAATAAACCCTATGTCTTTTGAAATATTCTTTAAAAATAAAAGATTCTCCCTTGCCAGAAGAGTCCAGTAGCCTGAAGTATCTAAGTCCAACCTCATAATTTGGGTTTGTACCAGACAGAGAAGATTGTGGCTGCCATGCATTGACTTTTATTAATTTTTATTAAAATTTCAAGGAATGTCTCTGTCTTTCCTTCTAAAAGAATCCTATTTTGTATTTTAAGAAATTGATATTCAGTAGGACTAGGAGAAAGTGTCTGTATTGGCTATTAGTTGATGTAGACTGAAGAATGATTACTGGCATTCCAGTTCAAAAGGAGGAAAGAATTAAAAACACAGGGTTTTGGCCAGAGTGCAAGGTGTAAATGAGATCAAGCCAGGTGTGACACCAAGGGCAGGGAGGGATGGCTGTGGGAGGGATGGCAAGTAGGATGCTCTTAAGGGGTTTACTGAAGAGTCAAATGTTGCTGATGTTGTTTTGGCCGAAGTGAGAGTAGAGGTATTTTGTTCAGAACCAAAGACACATGTCAGTGAAGCAGACACAGAAGTTTTCAAAGGTCCCTGGTAGCTGGTGAATGTGGTGACACTGCTGAGTAATTTCGTTCATGTTGTGATTGCTTCCTAATCCTGGGAAATCCTCTTACAGTGAAGTTGCAGTGCCCCTGCCTTTGGGGAATCTGCTAAAGCAGAACTCACGTGTCTCAGGGATGCTGAAAGGATAATCTGGTTGATGGCAGTAGATGGACTGGCCACCTAGAAGCAGAACAGCAGGTGCTATAATGGGTGCCTCTGCAGATCTGACTGGAGCTACTGCAGTCAGGGACATCATCCCAGGTAGGTTTATCCTAAAATGGATAAAACCACTTAAAATGGAAGTGGTTCAGCAAATGCATAATTGGTACCTGGTGTAATTCTTGGGGTGGTTTGTGCAAGGCCAGGAGACAGACTTCAGTGATACTTGTGAGTCCCTTACAACTCAGGGTATTCTATGATTCTATGACACATGCCTCACAGGTAAATCCCAGGAAGTGTGAGCTCTGTTGAAAGGTTTTCTGAATTTTTTGGGCCTATCCAGGTCTGCCAAATGGTGCTTCTAACAGTATGTCACAGCTAGACCAAAAGGCTGACACACCTTATATATCTGGCCTCCCTAGCCTCACCTCCCACCAACTTTTTCTGTCCCTTGTCCAGGCTCAACAGGACTTGGACCCATCAAGTCCCACCTATTCCACCTGCCTGCCACCCTCCTCACCCTATCTCCGATACCCTTTCCAGCCTCAGCCTGTTTCCCTGCCGGCTGCCCGCAGCCCGTGTCCCTCGGTGAGGGCGCCGGGCCGGGCACGGCCTCTCCCCGCCCCTCCCCGAGGCCGCGGGCAGCGCCCCCGGCGCCATTTCCCGGCCCGCAGGTGGCGCTGCTGCGCCGGGCCCGCGGCCGGGCTGAGGCGGGCGCGCGCGGGTCGCCTTTCGCCTCAGACCAGAGCACCAATATGAACAAAACAAAAGCGAAATAAGTTTTTACTGACGAACAATCTTTGGCGGAAAAGAAACAAGCATGTTTCTAAGAAGGCTGCCAGGCGTGGTGGCAGCCTTCCCCCCTCAGGAGCGGCGTGTGGCCTCTCGGCACGGCCGGGTGTGGACCGCACGGGCTTTTCCGCGCGGGTTTGGCTTAGGGTCGGGACATGCCTGAGGAGGGGTCGGGGCAGCGGCGCATGACAAAGGTGACACGAAGTTAAGACACACACACATCAGAGCCGTGACTTTTGTCTCTGCTAACGTGGGGAGGATGAAAGGTCCCTGAGGAGGACGTGGAGAGGGGATCTGCTGCTGCCTTCCCAGCAATTTCTGCTGAGGAGCCCCGGCTGTCAGAGGGACCGTGCTCAGGACAAAGGGGACACGCAAGCCAAGAGCCACAGTCGGTTTGTGGCTGCTGGGAGACCCGAGCTCAGCTGCAGCCATTCCAAACAAGGCAGTCTCTGAAAGGAGTCTGTTTCTTTACTGCCCTGCCTGCTCATTATTGAGGTGCTTTTACCCCACCTCAGCTCTCTTTGCATCACCACCCTACAGCTATCATTAACTTCTTCAGTTATTTATATCGTTCAAATTTACTGACACTGCCTTAAAAAATCCTCTGGGCAGAGTTTTAGGAAATTGGTCAGAAATCTCAGAAACTGAGTCATTTGGGATGGGTTGAACTTTGCTTTTTTCCCTCCAGCTGCCTGCTGTGTGTTTGTCAGATAGGGATTGAACTGAGGAAGGGTCTTGGAGTTCAAACGCCTTCCCTGCTGCAGCGAGGTGGAGCATGGCACAGGATGCAGCTTATCACAGATAGCAGCTGTGTGTATCAGGGGTCTCCACTTCCCTCTCCCATGCTGTTTGCTCGGCTCCCTGCCTCTCCCGTGCACGCTGTGTGAGAGGCTGGGGTAGGGGATGGATTTCAGACCCATTAACAGCTTTCCAGACTACTAAAGTCAGTGTCACGGGGCACATCCTGCTGATTCAGCAGCAGAGGGCAGTTCCTATCTCAGAGGGAAGGCGAATAAAAAAGAAATAAATCTGCTTTGCCTCAGGAACCATGAGTTGCACCTTTCAACCCTGTCTGGGTGAAATGTGGACTTAGATTACAAAACTGTACTGCTTCACTTGCATAGCTAAAGCAGTGTAATTTCTAAGCCATTAACAAAACTGTACAGATATAAATGCAGTCCCAAGCATTTACCAACCACTGAACTTCATCTGGAATAACCCTCCACAGAGCTGTGTCCACACCAGGATTTGGTGGTTTGAAAGGTTGAGGGTGGGGGGAATATTCAGGTACTCAGATCAAAACCATGAAAAACTGCTTTTGGGTTGGGGGAAAAAAGGGGGTGTGCAAAGACCATTTCTGAAGGTTTGAAATCAATCCACCATTGTTTTTTTATTTTCACTTCTCCCAAATACTCTTTCCAAATCTTAGCAAAAACATTTTCCCAGGATTATTAAAACACCAACGACATACCCAATAATATTTTGATAATAAACCTGCAGTAAAAGGCACAATGTTCTCAAGAACATCCTCTCATTGCATGAGTTGACAAAATTCCTGAATTTTGTTTTTAACTTCTCCAGGAGAATAAAGAATGATTTTTACATAAGGAATGTTTCTGTTTAAAATCTGTCCCAGGAACCTGGTGGCCTCTGTTTGCCTGTCCTGAATCACCTCCCTGTTGTGCCTGTGACCCTTGGGGCAGGGAAAAGGGCTCTGTATTTTTGGCACGGTGCTGATATCCTTCAGGGGACTGTTGGCTGAGGTGTCAGAATTGTATGAGAGCTGCGTAGGTTAAGGAGGATGTTGCAGGAACACAAAGGTGTGTCTGCACTGAGAGGGAAAAGGAGCTGAAAAGTAATGCAGAAGGCAAAAAATGTGGATACTTCTGTACCTCAGGCACTCAGGAGGAGGCTGAGAAGGGAAGGAAATAAGAAAAGCAGCATATCATGAGCTGAAGACAGCAGTGACATTTTACAGCAGCTGAAGATCCCCTCCACAGTGTTTGTACTCCTTTCATGTGGTGTTATCAGAGCTCTTTGGAAGAGTTTATTATCTGAGTTCCCTCAGACAGCAAGCAGACAGCCATCCTGTGACCCACATCCTGAGTTTTACAGCCCTCCTTGTCCTGTGCCATCTGGGGTATTTATAGTGTGACCCACCACTGGGACAGCAGAGGACTTCCTTTATACTCTAAACATTACACTACAATAATAATGAGAAAATGGGACAAATGACAAGCTTTCCTGCCCAAAAAAATGTCATAACCCCCTGCCACTTCAAATGACGTGAGCTGGCCAGGTCACCACGCTCATGGCACTGTGAGTTTCAGGGCACTGGTGTTGTTGTGACTATGCTGAAAGGCTGAAGGCTGTACCTGGGCAGCACATGGAAGGAAAGTCTAAATATGCTGCAGACTAAATCACACAGGGAAGGGGTAAGAGAAGCTGAAGCTTCTGGTTAGGGTAACATCTGCAAAGTGAGCCACAGCTGGCTTGTAAATACACTGCTACAGACCATAGCATAGCACAGCACCTCAAAGAGATTTTAGAGCTTTTTTCCTTTTTTATTTTCCCCCAGGAATTTGCCTTGATCTTGATTATTGTTACAATAAGTGATCTTCTTTTAAGGGATAAAAGGAAGGAGTTGGCTTCCTTCCTTTCTGCATCATCTCCTGAGGTATCACACTTCTGCAGGCTGGTGCTAGCACCTCACTGCATAAATGGTGCAAAGGTATTCCCCAGGGGGCTGTTTTTCTCTCCCCCAAGAAAGGGACGATTTTGAGAGTTAAAATAGCTTTAAGTGAATGTGGTAACATACCATTGTTGCCCAGAAAGGTCAAACAAAGGGGCTGTGAGAGGTCAGTGGGAGAGATAAAGAAGATGAGGTGTGTGGAGAGTAAGATAAGAACTGAGGGTCTTATGTGATTATCAAGGGTCAGGCATGTGTGGGCTAGAGTGGCAAAGGATGAGTGAGCTTGTGCTTCTCCCAGTTAAAACTGGAGAGGGGGTGAAGAGAAGCAGTGCATCTGGGAGGGTTTTTGATTGGCTCAGCAAGGAAACTTCTGAGTGAGAGCTGAGCAACCTCTGCTCACCCTTAGCCATGACTACACTGTCCCACTGATGTGCTTTGCAGGCCAGGGTGGGCCTGAGCACCGACAGATTTGCTTGGCAGGAGCTCAGACTGTGTTGGCGAGCCCCAGTCCCTGTCTGGTAGCAGGAGCAGAACCTGTGCCCCCTGAAGCATGCCATGAGAGTGCTGGCCAGGGGACATCAAGGAGCAAAAGTGAGAGATAGCTCCCTGCTGGAGGGGCTGGCATCAGCCTTGATGCAGCAGAGAGGGTGGGTGGTAGCAAGTGCAGAAATGTCTCTGCTCTTATGCTTTCATTTTTCCTATAGGGCTGTGTGTGGGCTCCCCGACATAGGGCCAGCCCCTTTCTTCAAAATTTTGGGTCTCAATGGAACAAGAGAGTTTGGACCCTGGGCTTCTGCCTTTTGTAATAGCCCATTCTGTTAGGTACATTTGCAAAAAATAATGAACAACATGCTTGGATTGATTCAAGGATCAAAACTAAGGTAAAGAGTAGAAACAAAAACTCCCATGTATCAGCAATGGAAAAGAACTGCAAGCATTCTCCTACCAGCAGAAAAAATGCAGGAAAATTGGTTTCTAGACTCAGATCGGGTAGATGGTGGGATTATGCTGGACTAGAGATTTTTATACTTCAAGCAGGTGGGGAAGGAGGGGGTATAGTGAGATCAGGTTTGCTGGATGATGAAGAGGAGAGCAAAACTGCCACAATGATTTCTATCTTCAGCCTCCCCAGATCTGTCGGGTCTTTTGTTCCACATGTTTGTTGGTTATATGTGAGAGGTACTGGGATGAATCCACTGCTTCTACACAGCAGTACAGGTGAGTGTGACAGTAAGGTCTAACCTGCCTGTGAGCCAGTGACAAATGACAGAGCTGCACGTTCTAGCCATGAGCAACCTAAGTTTTGCCTGGGGGAAAAAAATTGTATTAACTTGATAACTTAGCTCTCTTGAAGTCCTATCAGTACAGATACAGAACATGCCATTCTTTACTGCAACATAGCCAAAGTAAACTATCCCAGTGCCATATCAACTTTTGCAAAGGGAGGGGAAAACACTGACATGGAGTGGAAAATGCTCTTGTGGCGTAAGTTTGGCCGGTGCACATGGCTGGGTGCCAGGCAGTAAAGGAGGAATCTGCCCTCGCACAGAGGCAGAACACACCCTGCAGGTAGCAAACAAACAGAACACAACCTGGAAATGAATGTCTGTGCTGGTCTGAGACAGTGTGGATATGGAAAGAAATTCTTAAAAAAAAATAAAAATCTGTACCTCGTTCTATAGACACCAGGTTTGGAAGCAGCAGACCCCTGGAGAATACTGCAGCCTTTTAACACTTCACCAATACATTTATCTTTCTTGAAGGCAGTGCAAACATCAGAGCACATGCTCCATTTTACCTCATGATAACAACATCAACAATATCACTGAGTAGTGTACTCATGCAAAATCTTTATTTGGAAAATGTCTTGTCTTGAATAATAGCACTCCTCTGGTTTACTTTTAAGCCCAGAAACAGTATTTGCATTGTGCAGGCAAAAAATACAAAGAAAATTCTTAAAATACATTCATCTTCTGATATCATATAAATAGTATTATAATTGCTTACGTCTATTTCCTCTATTTTTTTCCCACTAAATCTGCCTGTGGACTAGCGAGAGAAGAAAACCAAGGCAATGACCTAGTATTTGTTTTGGAGAAAGGCCACAGTATCTTAAAGACAATGTGGAGAATTATCTGTGTTGTATAAGGACAAAGACACATGGATACTGATTCACTGTCTAGCACACATATCCCCTTGTTTTCCAGGTCAGGAATGGCTTTCAGAATGGTTCTGATTATTTTCTCTGCTGATCCAGAGCTCTAAAGAAAGCTGAGATTGTGGCTGTTAAGGGTAGAAAGTTCCTCCTTCATTTTATAATATGTATGTTATTGTGGTTTCTCTTGGCTGGGAAATTTCATTTCTATTTCTAATCTCAGCCATGTGTCGGTCAGTTCTGATTTAAGTTCCCTTCACCCTCTCCCTGCTGTGCAGCTCTGCATGACATATTGCAAACATATTTTTCAGCATGGGTGGGAGGTAGCACTGTGGTTTGGGCTTTGCTATTGATATCAGGATTTCCCTTTTTCTTTGTTTGAAATTTTTTTCCTTGGAAATAGAATTGATGGTAAACAGGTTTCATTTAGTCCACAGGGGAGAGACAGCGAACATTTTCTTGCAAATTTGAATAAGAAATCACAATTTTCCAATTTTTCTAATTAATTCAATGATATATTCATCATCTCATGAAATCTTCAGCTTGAACCTTTGTTTGGATTATGTAGAAGAATAGAAGTCTAAATTTTGTAGACTCCACTTGTAATTAAAACCCACTCCAGTAAATTAGGGCTCCAGCACTGAGGCTTATTGCCAGTGGAGGGAAATTAGGGGATTGTTTGATCCTCAACCAAGAAAATACCAATGTCTTCCAAAAGGACAGCTTCACACAAAACATTCAAAAGTCTAACAAGCTGTCAGTTCTCTCCATTCCTTTTAGCACTGTTTTGTCTGTCTTCTTTGAGCTGAAGGCTCCTGCCAATTAAAGATTCATTTCTCACATATACTTGCCTATCAGATTTTGAAGTTGGACAAAAGGACCCACTTAGCAATTGCAAGAACTGTTATAATTTAAAATGCAAGAACATCGGATTTCTGCATTTCTTCTAATCACTCCACTGTTTGTTTTTTGTCCTTTGAAAAAAGGCAGTGAAGAACATATCAACATTTTAACCCAAAGAGAGGGACAAGCACTATAAAACTAATCTTTGGCTGGCTGTCTATGTGGAAAAGGCAATAGAATGTTGACTCTACTTATTTATATTGATTTGTGATACTAAACAGAAATATTTTGCAAAATTCCAATATTTATCCTTAAATAAGCTTTGATAGGAATGATTATTTTTTAAGGGTGAGAGGTTAATTCTGTGACTTTACAAATTTAAGCATTGCTGTCCTTCCTGTTTTCCTGGAATCATTGGATGTTTCAGTACAAAGACTTGCTCCCCACATCAGGAGCTGAGCCAAGGAAACTTGATGGTTTTGATACATGATGCAGGTGTTTTCAATAAAGACAAACCTGTGGTATGAAATACAACAGCCCTTCTTATGCCTGGGGAAGGCTTCTTGAGTTAATATCCGATGAGTGATGCATGGTCAGGTGCACTGTATCACAGGGCATTTCTGTCACCGGAGGTCTCAGGTCATTCAGAGGCATTTCCCTCCTCTGCCTTCCCATCCCCTCCTGTGGCTGTGGTGGTGGTGGCACTTCAAAAACTGAAGAGCTCTGCTCAGACCTCACTTTCTCTAGTTCCAGACGACTCTAGCAAGGAGGATGGCGTGGGGCCCGCCAGCAGCGATTCTTCAGGGAAACCAACTTCCCGCTGGCGCTCGGGAACCGCAGGAGGGAGCGCGCTGCCCTCCCAGATGCGCCGCCCCCGGACAGAGCCCGGCCCCGCTCCCCATCCCAGCCCCGATCCTAGTCCCGCTCCCCATCCTAGCCCAGCTTCCCATCCCAGACCCGATCCCAGTCCCGCTCCCCATCCCAGTCCCGCTCCCCGTCCCAGTCCCGATCCCAGCTCCGCTCCCCATCCCGGCCCCGATCCCAGCCCCGCTCCCCATCCCGGCCCCGATTCCAGTCCCGCTCCCCATCCCAGCCCCGATTCCAGTCCCGCTCCCCATCCCAGCCCGATCCCAGTCCCGCTCCCCATCCCAGCCCCGATTCCAGTCCCGCTCCCCATCCCAGCCCGATCCCAGTCCCGCTCCCCATCCCAGTCTCGGTCCCCCCGCCTCTGCCGCACCGGGAGTGGCCGTCCTGCCCCGTTCGCGGGGTTCGGGCCGTTTGGCAGCCCCGGAGTTCACGGGTGGCTTCTCTTCCTCATATAGGAGATAGGAGCCTGGAATGTCGTGTTCGATTTTATTTCCCTGCCACCAGCCGCTGTTACTGATACCAGCCCCTCAGGATGTGACTGTCCCTTCTGGATTTCAACAGGGTAAAGGGAAGGAGTTGGCAGGTCCTCTTTAGCCGTCCAGGTCCTGAGTGTCCCCATTAAACTTTTTTTTAAATGTAAGGACCAGTCAGGTTTGGGGGGGGGGGGGGGGTTTGCATGAATTTCTGAGGTTGCTCATGAAAACAGTATCTTCCCCCAGCTTCAGCTTCCTCAGCTATAACAGCATAGGAGCAGCATGAGCTGGATACACAGCACGTTGTAAAACACAATTTTTGAGGTCTAGCTCTGCTCTTCCCCCTAGAATAAAGGCAGAGTTCCTCACTTTTCACTGTGCTTGCATTGCACGAGGCACTGGAGCAGCCTGCTGCATGCTCCACCTCTGCACCCGCTCAGCCCTGAGCTCCTGCTGCTGCCATTACCAGTGAGGGCTGTTGCCAAGACAGTTTTATGGACCTACTGAGACAGGCACTGGCAATCCCCATTTACTGGTTTTTAACCATGTCTGGCATAAAAGGAGCTCTCTGTTGACTGCAAACTGACAAAAGGCTTCTGGAAAGGTGGTTCAGCTATGGTACAATACAGTCCATTCCAATAGCTGACTCATGGTATTGACACTGCAGAAACAGAGACAGAATTGCAGAGAAAACTGTACCCTATGGATTTCTCAGTTGTCTGTATCATATTATCAAATGAAACTACCAATGCTGTTAGAGGAATACACCATTTCTGCTCCTTCATCCACTGGTCAGTCACACACTACTGCAAAACAAAGCTTACCCACTTTTTAGGTTTTCTTTTTTTGGTTTTCATCAATAAAACTTTGTCTGCAATATTGTTAATACTAGTGCCTCTTGCCACTTCTGCAATATTGTTAATACTAGTGCCTCTTGCCACTTCTTCTTTTTTTTTTTTTTTTAAAGATCTTGGATGTTTGTGTGCTTTGGAAAAGTAATTACTTGATATAACTGATGAAACAGACACATTGCAGAATCAATAAACCTATTCCTATCAGAAGAAAATAAAGTGCACAGAACACTTCTGTTCCCTGTAGACATAAACAGAAGGTAATAGCAATGCTTGTATGGGACAATTTACAGTTCTTCTGCAATCAAGGTTAAACTAAAACTTTCAATTAATTGCTATGCATCTCAGCTTCACTGGTTAGTAGGAAGATGATAGTGGATGAAGTTCTTTCAGAACTGTTTTTTTATGGGCAGGATTCAGGTGGGGAGGCATTGGGGGGAGAAACATGTTTTCTAGCTATCTACAAGTCCCTGGATGTCCTAGATGGTGATGAAGAGAGGTGAATATAGTAAGAGTGGTAGGAACAGTTTGTCAACAAGTATTGCTACACAGCATATGCAAGAGTTAATAAAATAAATTATACACCACATTTTCTTTTCAAGCAAGCTTTAAATAGTCCATATGTAACAGAATCATGTGTTACAGACAAGAAACTCTTGCTGCCAAAACACAGGATGAGTGTTTTTCCCGATCGTTCTTTCCAAATTACAGACTTAGGAAAAAATATTTCAAGAAATTACAAGATTTTAAAAAATAAAATTATGCTAAAACCCAGAAAAGGCCAAGAGAATAGACTGGTGAAGTACATGAACAAGTCATCAGAAAAATGTTAGTACACAGGTACTTACAAAAAACTTACAGGAATTGACATAAAGGCTTTTAAGACACAGATAATTAGCAGGCTAATTCAGGATCAAAGGGCAGAATGCATAGGCTTTATTATAAATTCTGTAATTCATGCATTTGTGTGTGCAGATAAAATATATTTAAAGCCATGTATTTAAATGCCATCAAAAAGACACTTGAACTTCTCCCCACCAACACCTGGTGGCTTCAGGGAAGAAGAACCCAGTTTTACTTACTTTTGTGCACTGGCCTAATCCAAACTCATAATCTGTAAAAGGGAACAAAGTATAAGAAAGCAAGCAGGCATTTTATCTGAGCCACTCGGCAACACTGGGACAAAGATCCAAACCCACTTTTTGGTAATCAGCGTCCCTGGAATGGAATGGCAGCAGCACCAGCCTGGAGAGTTCTCAGTGTGTTTCAGAAAGTGGCTCCAAGAAGAACAATCCAATGGTTGAGTGGGAAAAATTAGAAATTAACCCTGTGGTAAATAGATAGATGGATAGAGGGATAGATTGATGGATAGATAGATAGATAGATAGATAGATAGATAGATAGATGGCTTTTTTTCAGAGCAAAATAAGGTAGCACTACCAAGTAAGTGGCAATATGGTGTGTGCATTAAGATATATAAGTGAAATCTGCTTGGGGCACCTTCACTCAAAGGAATAAGTCTTCTTAAAATATAATTATAATAATAATTATAATAATAATAATACTTCTTTATACTTGCCACTTGTTAGCAATTGTTTACATCGTAGAAAAATAGATAGTATTCTGTAACAAGAAATATAGTTACTTTGTTAAAATGGGCTATTTTAAACCAGCTACTATTCTTTCATATAAAGAATTTCTAAACAGCAAAACAAAAACAGGTAATACTGAGTGCAAAACAGCCAGTGGTATACTTTGCATTGGTTTGAAACATAGTTGCCAGCTACTATAATTACATGTTCTGTACACTGTACTACAAAAGTCTTCCATCTTTTAGAAGCTTTTGGGTTTTGTTTTTCTTCTTTACAGGTGGCAAGTAAGTATTTAATCCAAGTAAATTCAAACTCTGGAAGTCAGAGAGAATTTCACAATCAGTCTTTGCTACCATTCTTTCACATTCCTTCCCCCACACAGTGCAGCAGCACTTCCTACTTATGGCCAAAAATCCCTTAAGTTAAACAAAGTTTAGAATGTAGATACTTAGAAGTATAGCTTATAGATTCACATTCTTTTAAAAATAATTTCACAAATTTCCCATGTTTACATTTACACCAATGTAACACCTCACTTGATGCGTTTCATTATCCTTGCTAAAGACTGAAATAAAGTTCAGATGAAAACTCTTTGCCAACGGTAGGTATTGTCTTAAACACTACAAAGCCAGATTGTTCCAATGTAGAAGTCATTTTTCTGTGATCTCCACAACAGTCTCAGACATGAATAGCTAATTCCTAGTGGCAGTGGTAAAGGCATTATCAGTACACCATGAACATCACAAATGGAGACAATTTCCAAATGTTAAAGAACAAAAACCAAACAAAAAGCACCCAGAAAAAAATCAGTGAAACATTCTTAGTAGAGCAGAAATTTCTCTATTCTCCTCTTCATTAATCTCACACCTTTTCAACTTTGGTGGGGTCATATGTATCTGGAAAAAACCAAGAAAACACTATTAATAATGTATTGTGAAATCTATTCAATATTTCTGGCTGTGAAAATGACACATCTTTTCCCTAGCTTTTATTTAAAAAAGGAGAGCTGATAAAGCTTGCTGCATTAAAGATACATATCACATTCCTGACCCAAATTCTGTGCTTTTACCACCATAATTCAGGAACAACTCTGACCAAATGCATGAAGATAGAATTTGGGAAGGCCTTAGGTAGGTAGGAACAAGCACACTGAATGCTAAGTGATTGCTTCCAGTTTTCAGGTGCTTTGACAGGAAGAAAAAGACAACATTTTCTCCCCCTTGTACTGAACACTAAGGACTAGTAAATGCTTTAAGCATCCCAGCAGGGTGTGTAAGGCAGGCTGAAGGAGTGATTGTGCCATGCAGTCGTCAGGGTCTTTTCATTTGATTGCAAATCCTTCATTTCAGATTAATTCAACAGAAAACAGGAAAGCACAGCTGCATTGCATCACTATGGTTAGTCTGTCTTGCTTCAGTCTGCAAAACTGCAGCTCATGTTCCAGCCTTATTCACTAAAGCACTGGAATGGCTTGCTAACACTCTTCACTTCCAGCCTCCCTCCTGCCAGTTCACAGGACATACCATAGGCTGGTTTTCCTTTTCCCAAATCCCTGAGGACACTCTTCTATGAGATTTCTTAATTGGATTTATCCCACTGCTGGCCACGTAGTGAGCAGACATGAGCCTTTTCCTTCACCCTTGTCACTCTGGGACAGGATTGCAACGAAAAGGCTTTGCCCTGTGAGCTCTGCCTGCCCAGTGCCATCATGCAGACACCTGGCTTGCCCTTGATGTGCACGGTCATGGCGTGTAGGAGCCAGGGCTACCTAGAGAGGAGTCTGCAGGCACAGAGGGGCCAGACAAACCGGCACTGCAGCCGTGCTGCCGCGTGCTGCTTCTGCTCTTACACAACCTGGGAATCTGTGCTAACCTTAAACGTCCCTCCCGTAGGCTGTACTCCCACTGCACTCACATTTAAACAGCTGAGCATGAAAATAATTCCACACACAAATATCACACTTTGGAGTAAAACATTTATCCTCGGGACTTTCGTGTTGATGTGAGTAAATGTCTTCATTCGAACATAAAAAGCATAAAAATCCTCCAGGGAAATTTTTGCTCCTATATGCAAGTGTCCATCTGCTACATCCACACTCACGTCAAGGGGGAACTGGCTAAGAAAGGATTTCTGGATTTGGCCCCAGTGGGTGGATTTGTGTTGCAGAATCTTTTATCACTTCTCTTGCCCACCCTCCTGGAGCTGCTAGTCCAGCCAAGAAACAAGTCTGTGCCAGCAACACCTATGATTTCTGCTATGTCTTTTCTGGTATTTCCAAACAGACACCACATGATTGCAAAAAATCAACAGAAATAAAGTTTTTGAGGGCTAGTGTTCTCTAGGATAATGCTGCATCCTTTTAAGCTTAATGCACTGATGGTGTATGAAGATGCCTCTAAAGCCATAACATTTTTTTTAATCATAAATATTTTGCCATCTAAGCTGTTAAAACATAAAATTCTGAAGTGTTCTGTGACAGGTTGACCTAAGAATAAAAATGGATTTGCATTTCAGAAACCTGATTTTCCTAAGACCAGACACATTCACATTAACAGAATTCCCCACAAAATTTCAGGTGCTCACTGTTTCAGGGAGTGGCAAGACAGGGGTGGGGAGGAAGGGAGAAAGCCAGGCCACAAGACATGGAGCCTCTGCATGGCTCAGTATGTTCCCCGAAAGCTTACCCATGCCCTCAGCACCTAAACCAAGGACACAAAAGTGCCAGACTGACAGGCCAGGTCACCCTTTTGAGGGGGACAGACATTGGAGTTCTAGCACTGATCTAGAAATGCTTATTCAAAATTTGGTTAAGCTCATTTGAAATGCTCTCTACAGAAACAAAGCCAGATTAGCAGACTCATGTCTCCAAACAGCAAAGGAGAAAAGACATCCAATGCATTTGGGAACACTTAGAGATGTTCTCCTAATGGCAGTATTTGCATAGTAAGATGAGCTTGCACTCAGTTTTGGCAGGGCTCTTGCTCTGAGATGATTGTTCGTCTGCCAAGCAACATTATACATGTGAAAGCCTGTTTCTGCTAAGGGCTGCAGCCTCTGTGACAGGCCCAGTCTGCAATTATAAGTCTAACATCACCCTACCTTGCTCCAAATAGAGTGGCCTTTTAGAATGGAATATCTGCTCTTTGAAAACAATAAATACAATGCTTTTTCAGGATTAATTCTCATTTGGGCTTTCAATGGTACCAATAAGCTATTGTGAAAATTTGAGTGAGATTTAAAAGAGGAAGACACAACATCAGGCCTTCTTACAAATATGAATCTACAGTCACCCTGTAAGGTGAAGCTTTTGGGGCCAGCAACAAATCAGGGTCTCTTGGGATGGGAAGAGGCCAGAAGCCACCTGCCCACCCCATGTGTGTCACCCTGGACATGCACAGCAGGAAGGGACATTCATGCCATCCAAACATGGGGAGGGCTGTTATGGCTGAGAGGGAGCTGCTGCAGTGAGAACACACTGCAGAATATAAGCCTGGCATTGTCAGCAAGAGGGATAAATTTAGACCTAATTTACTGCAGAATAACTCTCCAATAAAACACACACAATCTGTTTTGATACATCCCTGAAGTCATGTCACCACAACAGTTATTTTCTTCACTCCAGCAGAAACCCCAAGGGAGGAAAGCATATGAAATGCATGTGGGGCAGACCAGACCTGATGGGTACAAGAAAGCTGAATCAGTCTGTTTGAAAAATCTGGTCTGGAGAAATACAGTTCAGAGCAGAGAGAGACAAAGATGTGGCATACAGAAAAAGACATGGAGAGAAAGGCTTCAAGGCTGTAGGAGTCAATACTTAGAACTCATACAAGCATTTCTTTTCAGTTGGAATTGCGTAAGTCCAGTTTAAAGTATACCTAATTTAATTTCAGTCCCTCTGTACTGGAAAACTGAATAGATTTTTATCAATAAGGTTAAATGAATAACCTGTGCAGATTTCAAGGCAAAGTGTCAACTGTAACAGAAAGGATGGAAAAAGGAAGGAGGAGATTAATACTAATTTAACAGCTTTCACACTCTATGTTTGCTCACTCCAATTTATTTAATGGACTAGGCAGGTGGCCTGGGAGATTTATCCCTTTACACAGGTCTATAGCAACAACTGATTTTCAGTTGTTAAAAAAATGCTAAATGAAAACTGTTTCAGAGAGGGAACTGCTCATGTTACTTTGGGGATGCATATGGACTACACAAGTTTACATGTTTTAGAGAGAGATCAGAAACACCAAAAAACAGTAAAAAAAAAAAAAAAAAAAAGGTGTTCACTGAAATAGTCAACTTTCCATGTGTCCTGGGGTTAATAGTTGTTCTCAACATCTGATCTGGAAAATATTCATGAGAGAGAGAGAATTTCCAGGCCCCTCTATGCAGCCATTTCCCAGAGGCTTCACAGAAGAACGTCAGATTTTTATTTTTAGTTTCTTCTGAACTATGATATGGTATGTGTCTACTTAAGTATTAGAGAAGGAAAAAAATTGGCATTCAAGGAACAGCTATGATTAAATGACCACACGTTCCCAAACACTGGCATTAGAGTGACTGTCTTTGAACTCCACTGTTTGAGCCTGGCCATTCCCTGAAACAATTAGACAGAGATAAGACCTTAGGGAGCACTCCAGTCTCTGTGAATGAATTTCTGTATCACAAGTGAGTTTTACAGTAACAATTCCTAAAACGGGAACAGAGAACACTCATCTTTTCCACAAGGAGAGCAAAGTGGGTGGCTCCCAGATGAGGATAGTACCACCTACAGCCTGTTACTATTTGAGCAGCATTACGTGGGCATAAGCAAACCGATCATGCCCATTACATAAGAAACGAGTACCCATCTGGATCTCCCATAACTGTTACTTACCTAACGAAAAATCTCTGTCGATCTTCTTCTTGTCCATTCCACCTAAACATCCATTTTCACTGAGAGAGATGACACGCTTGGAAACAGCCCCTGAGCTTGCCAGTTTGCTTCCTCTCTCCTCTGGTACCTTCGACAGCTTCTCCTCATCCACCTCCTCTCCTGAGTCTGCGCTCTTAATGCTCAGGCGTCTCATGCGCGACACAGAGTCAACTTCCTTCATGCGCACCAAGCGATCCATGGCAGTCCGGCTGGGTGGGGACGTGAGCTTGCCTTGGAGTGTCTCTATCACTTTGGAGGTGCTCCTCACTCTCTTTTCTGAATGCTGATAAGCAGCTGACTTGCAAACCAAGTTTTGGTCCTCACCTTGGCTGGGACTCACAGGCTGTTCAAGAGCTTGCTCAGTTACCAGTGGTTTAGCATTGGCTTCCTGGAGAGTGGCCTGGCTTTCAAAAGGGTATAAAGATCGCCCTCCCGCTCTGACAAAGAGAGCACTCTCTGTCCAGCCACACTTTCGTCTGCCTTCATAAGAATCTTCCTTTTTTCCTTCTTTGTTACTTACTGTGTTCCCTATTGCTGATGACTCAAAGTCCTGAGCACTGTTTGAAGGGCTAGTGCCTGGGTGGGGCCCAGCACGGTCATCCGGAAGGAGAGACTCCACTGCTATATCTATACCTAAAATTCTTGCAGCTCTTGCCTGCAATGACTCATTCACAGGGATTTCCACTGCATTTGCATCTGAAGAGTGATCAGAGTTGTTAGCACCAGATTCTGGGGCCACATCAAGTCCTACTGACCTCAAATCTGGCTCAGAGCACCTTTGGTTCCTCTTTGTTAGTGACAAGCATACTCCTGACCCTCTCTCTAATACCCTATCATTTGTGGGAGTTGCACATTTGCTCAGTTTAACAAAGTCTAGGTAATTTTGGTCTTCACTCATCTCCTGCAAGACAGGGTTATTGAAAGGATTACTGTGACATGAACTACTTGAGCTACTGGACAAAACTCTTCTGATAGGGCTCTCATGAATTGGCTGTTTGCTTGTTCTGCTCTTGGCTTCCCCCATCCCCATTTCTATCAGTCTTCCATCTGCTGGCCTGACTCCTTCACTGCTCCCTCCTGGCTTTGAAAAGCCTTGAGAGCCAGCACATCTTAGCTCGCCACCATGCTCTGTCCCCATGCTCCAACTTTCAGACTTACTTTTAACCCTTCCTGGCCTAATTACAGGCACCTCTGGCACAACCATTTCTGTACTTTTAACCCTTCCTGGCCTAATTACAGGCACCTCTGGCACAACCATTTCTGATTTCCCACCATGTTTTAGCTCCTGGCTTGATTTCTCATTTCTGGACTCACTCCTGTGCATAAAGGCACCTGCCTGCAGAGGAGCTGCAGCACTGTCCAAATCTTCTTCACTGCTTGTGCTCTCCTCCTGCCCTTGCAGCTCCTTGTTAAAACTTTCTAGCTCACTTATTGCATCCCAGGGACGGCGACTTACAGGTTTCAACAGGAACTGCCCAAATGGTTCTGTACTGTTGCAGGGAGCACCTGGTTCTCCCTTAACTACATCTCCCTTGGAAAGAAGGCCATTTTCCCTCTCTTGGACAGGCACAGGCTGGCTCTGGTGGGCTTTTGGGGAGGGAGACTTAAGGACTGAGGTGGCAGTCCTAGAAAATGCACTGTTGCTAGACTGGCTGAGGTGAGTCTGGCCCTTCATACTGTAACTGTTCTGTCTGCAGCTTCTCTCATCAGAAGGTGACCCTGTCTGTTTTGCCCCCACTGTGGATGTTGTACATCCTGGGAGTTTTGGAGATAGCTGCTTGCTACTATCAGGCTTCCCAGGCTTTGTACCATGGAAAAATTCTGGGCTCTCAGGTTCTTCAGAGAAACTTGTCTGCGTCTGCTGGTCTTTGTACTGATCACCTGGCCAGGAGCCAGAATATTTGAGCTCTCTGTGTTTTGTAGGCTGAATAAATCTGAGGTCATTCATTTGTTTGAACTCTTCTGGTCTCCACAGCTCTTGTTTTTGTAACTCATTTTTATTGGTCATGCTTCCTGTAAGCGCTTGTAACTCCAAGTCTGTTGAAGACATACTTAAGAGACTTTGTTCTTGCAAAGCTCCATTGTTATCAAACCTATTCTTATCAGGACTCTGAGTTATGTTGTTGTTCCTATCTGTATCTGGCAGATTGGATTCTGATTTAACTGGGATGGATACCAAACAAAATATAGTTTCATTCATTTTTTTCTTTGAACTCTTTTTGCTCTGCATCCCAGTTCCAGGTTCAAACTTTTTCACTTTTGTAACAGTCTCACAGGTGTTGTCCATATGTGAATTTCTTACAGAAAGTTTGCCTTTCGTGTACTCTGTGCTGGCTTCGTTGCGGGGGCTGTGATTAGTTGCTCTACAATTGTCTCTTTGGTCCGGCAAGGCACAGTTTTCCTGATCTTGGATGGATGGTGCCAACCATCTGTTGCTACGTGGGGAGCTGTCGGAAGTTCTTTCTCCCTTCGCAGAACTGGACAAGTTTGATGCATCCACAAAGGCACTGTTGTACTGTACTTCAAGATTTCTCTCTTGCAAAGCACCAGAACTGGGACTACATGCATTTTCAGTGTGGTTAGAGTTGCCCTGCAGACCTTCCAGTGGTGCAATTTTAATGTGTCGTATCCGAGGATCATCAAAGGGAATGTACTGAACGGAACACAGGTGGTCAGCAGGGCGCCTTGCATGGCTTTGCTTCCCATGAGGAAAATGGTTGTCTTTGCAAAGGTCACCCCCCACTTCAAAAGTATTCATTGCTGGTCGTTGGCATGGGACAACCTGCTCTGCAGGACCCTGTGGGTCACTGCTGGCGCACGGGTTGGTTTTAGGCACTTCACTGAGGGAACGGGGGGTCACGTGTTGGTGAGGTGGGGATTTGTAAGAAGGAGGAGGTACATACACTGGGGGCTCCAAACCAGGGTCTGGAATGCCAGCATCTTGCCTTGGCTCATTGACTTTGCCTAAGTAGGAGACAGGTTCCTCTTTCTGGTAGTGGTCCTGGAAACCCACGGTTTCTGCAGGTGCCCTAGTCTGCCGCTTCAGTTCATAGGATGGAGGCTTGAGAGGTCTCCCATACTTGGGCTTCACCAGGGGAAGGACATTGCCTCCTGTTCCATGGTGCTTGGCAGGTTCCACACCCAGTCTGTTTGGGGGATAGGAGGGGGTTTTAGTGACGCTGAGTGAGTTGTTACTGTTGGTCAGGGAGGGCATTTCCACGCACCGCATGCTCTCAGGTGAAAGGACCCTTGGCAAGGACTGCGATTTCCCCCTGCTCTGGGTGCTGAGTACGTTGTCTCCCAGGGTCAGCGAATAAAGCTCTTGAAGCAGCTTCTCCCTGTCACCCTCAGACATTTGCCTCCCCACCTTTTTTGGCTGGTTCCAGCTCTCTATTTCCAGACTTTGCCATTTGCAGGCGCTGGGCATTTCACAGCTTTCCTGCAAGCCGCTTCTTCTGCCATACCCTGCACCCGAGCCCACCTTCAGCTGGTTCTCCTTGGGGTGCCGGGGTGCCCCTGGGGATGCAGCCAGGCCTTTCATCTCCACACTGGCCTTCTGGGAATAGCCCAGTAGCACACTGAAGTCCTGTCCTCGTCTTCTCCAGTAGGCCAGATCTTTATCACTCTTGGGCTGGGAAGACCGTGCTAAATGAGGCCTGTCATAAGCCCTGGAAAAAAAAGCAGTGTCAGAGGCAGTGTGCACAGGTGCCTGTTCTTTCTACCACGGGTAAGGCCATTAGGAGGTCAAATGATGAGTTATGCCAATGGGGTTTTGTGTAATCTATTTGCAACCAGATGACAATTTTAATGAGAGGATTTAAAAGTCAGTCAGTTAACATGGGTAAAGGAAGGGAAAGAAGCTCTTCTGACAGGTTGTTAGCTATGCAAAGATGTTAGAAAGAGAGGTAAATGCACACAGTTACCTGCTGTGCAAACATGCACAGCTCTCATTGATGGACATTAGAAAATTCCCTGCCTGCAGCAGGAGGCTTGGAACTAGATGATCTTGAAGGTCCCTTCCAACACAGACCAGCCTCTGATTCTAAGATACCATTCTAACACCAGAAGTGACTGTCTTAAATTACTTCTGTATCCTGCTAAATTAAAATCTATAGATGTCAAGGAGACTACTGTGGTATTCAAGTTTAATAGAATTCCAAGAAGCAGAGGTAGGGAGAACAGGTAGGTGTCTATATCGTAAGATTTCATAAGATATAGTCTGTAAGAAACATGATTTGCATCCTGGTAAAAGTGCTGAAATTAAACATGTCAGTTCCTGAATTGATTCTTGTTCATCTTTCTGAGGAACAAATTTCTTCAGGGTGCTTTGGATTAAATGACACATGTCACAACAATGGTGATATATCAACACACTTCTGAATAAAACGGAACCAATATTTTAAATGTAAAATACTTCAAAAGAAGTATAAAATTCTTAAATAAAAGAATCCATCAGTGAAATATGAAAGACATTAGACATCGCAGATTAGAAATTCAGAACACAGATTTACATGAACAAAATAGGTTCATTGTCTGTTCTGAACAGAGTGTAAACTGTTTTATACATTTCTGCAGAACAAAATTGGTACCCTCCTATATAAATAATTTATTTTCTACTTGAATTGCATTCTGCTATTCTTGTACCTAAGGTGTCCAACAATATAACTGCCTTTACACTATGTGGCTGCCACCAGCATAAGACTGGAAAGAAAAATCAAAATTGACAGAAATAGGACAAGTATGTAGAGAGAACCCAAGAATTTCTTCCTCCTCCCTGCACCCCAAGGTATATAAACAGCATCATCTGGCTCTTTTTTACTAAAAGCATGATCTATTTAAATGATCTATTTAAATAGGACTTTGTGAAGACATAAAACAAGTCAAAATTCAGAATGAAAAGCCATGCAGATCCACAGCAATTTTCTTTTATGTATATTACTTTCATCCTATGAGTCTAAAAGTTTAAAAACCAGACTGGGATAAGGAGCATCTTGTTCACATTAATTCAATTGGATTGAGATTGAGCTTCTAAACAAAATGTTCTGCCTCTGAAGCATGAAACACAGTTTGATTGTTGAACCCCAAGAAGGAACAGACATCTCCATTAATCAATGAAATATAACAGGACACCTCCTATATCAGAAGCGACTGTGGTAACAACAAAAACTTCCATGTGGAAACATACAGCTGGACAAATGTTGTTTTCTACCTTTTCATCTCATCCTCATACTGCTGTGGCACCATCTGTATCTGTGTTTACAAAATGAGGGGAGAAACAGGGTCCAATAAGAGTGAGGAGAAAATGAACAGGTTTGCTCTTTCTGATTGATTTTATCCATCATTGTAAAAGGGTCTACAGAAATTACAGGAAGTACAGTCGTAGATTCCAAGATCAGAAGAGACCATTAGAATTATTTAGTTTGACATCTTGCTCAGCACAGGCCATCAGACTTCTTTGAGATGATTCCTCCTTAAGTGGTAGCGTCTCTTAGAAAAGCACCTAAAAATTCTGATTTTTAAATATCCTGTGATGTTGCAAAGCTTAATTCACCATTAAAAAGAACCCCATAAAATAACCCAAAATTCTTTTCAACAGAAAGCAAGCTCCTCCATTTATTAAAAGCTGTTAATAGGATTAAATTTATTTTTAAAGGTTAATAACTAGGCTCCAGTAATGAACTTTAGAACATGATACAATCCATTGTGTAACCTGTACATCATTGCAACAAGACTGTAAGAAAGAAATTTAAAAGGAGGCATTTCGAGCATTTTAAACCTGATCCTTTCTAAGATCTACTCATAGGACAGACAGTGTCTGTCTCTCTAAATCCTGGCTGAGGCACTAGAAGTGTTTAAATAGCCAGCCTCTATCAGGGACCCTGTAAACTTGTGAAGATGACACTGCACTGTGCGGAGGGAAGAGGATGCTCCAAGGAGCCTCCAGTGCAGCTCCATCCTGAAGTCTCCTCTGCTCCCAGTGATGGAGAGCAGCTCCTGCACGCCTGCATGCAGCCATGGCAGGCAGGCACAGCACAGCCACCCTGCCTGTGCCACAGCTGCAGCAGAGAGCGCCTCCCTCCTGGACGTGTGCCGCTTCTGGCTCTTGCAGTCCATCAAGTGCTGGAAGGGGAAACTTCCAAGAGCCACTCCAAGTTTAAAATGCTTCACTGCAGCCTCCCCAAAGGTGAGGTGGTGCATATCACTAGAGAGGAGACTTCAGAGCCCCTGTGTGCAGCAGCTCATCTCTGACTCTGCCACTCCACAATTCTGTGTCTCTCCAGGATGTGCCAGTGCTGATGCACAATGAAATGCACATCCAGACACAGCAGCTTCCACGTGCCTGACAGCTGGGAGGAGGATGGAGGCAAGGATGGAGCAGTCCCGTGGCACCAACTGTGGAGATTTAAGTTCCAGGGACAGAGTGGTCCCAAGGGATCAAGGAGATGAGTTTTAACATTATAAACTCTCTTCTAACAGGCCTGCTTCTAACGAGTATCACATTTGCTCTCATAAAATGCTTTGCATTGATTCTATATAAAGTTAGTTTAATTAAAATGGTTTAAAACCCCCAAAACTATTTCTAGCTTTCTGTGAATTTTAGCCCTTTACAAGAAATGAGGCCAAAAGTCTAAGCTGCACTGGCTGTATGACCACATTTCACTGAGCTGTCTTGCTCAGAGCCATGGACTGAAGCTGCCTTTTTCCCCTAGGGTGATGCTGGACCAGCAGGACCTCACATGATGCAATAATGGGGCCAAAAGTGAAGCAGCATGGCACAGGCATCCAAGTCCAAAGCCTGCAGAATGAGGCCACTGCAGGGCTATGTAGGCAATGTCTGTCCCTGTTGCTGGCTGCCAGCGTGCAAGTGGAAGGTGTTGGGCACTCAGTAGCTCATCCTGCATGAGCTGTAGGCACTGGCACAGCCTTTGTGCCCCACAAAGAGCACTGTTAACAAAGTCAGCAAGGTGGAAAAATTTTCAGAGGGCTGTTCTGGACGCTGGCAGCTTCTGTTCTATTTTGAGATCCTATCCTCACATACACTCTTCTGAGACCCAGCACTGGAAAACACCAATATGCTTTTCTAATTGTTCCAGCAGGTGATCTCATTAATGATATCTATTTATCACTAAATTTGCTAGCAACTAACAGTTCCTCCCACACAAACAACTAAGCAAAGTGCCTCTTCTCTCTACTTAGAACAGAATCAGAAGGGAATTCTGTGCAGAGAACTCTCATCTATACCCATAAGATCAGCTTTCCCTTTTTTTTTGACTTGTCTCCTCTTCCAAACCTTTACTGTGTGGTCTCCAAATGCTCAGTTAAGCAAGGACAGCCAGGAGAGCCCTCCCATCATCTGCTCCCTCCCACTGTGCCTGAAGAACAACAGGATGGAGCCAAACACCCCTTCCCCATTCCACTGGGGCATGACTCTCCCCTCACCAGCAGCAGGAGCAGTGGCTATGAAGCCTCTACCCTGCTCAACAAGGTTTGATTGGCAGAACAACCCCAATAAGCAGAGACAACAGCATCATCCCCTGCCATCACAAAACACCACAAGCCCTGCAAACCTGCCTGCAAAGGCAGCCACGAGCCTGGCAGCATCACCCACTTCCACGGTGTATGGGAGAGGATTAGTTCTATCAGTGGTGTAAACAGGAGTATGGTGTAGAGAATTCCCTGGACAAGGAGCCTTAGCCATGCTCAGAGTTGCTGTGGAACTGTCACCACCCCTGAAGTGTGTCACCACCACACACACAGCCTGCTCAGGCCCTCTCCTGCCCTGCGCTACCTGGGAAAGCAGCACCAAGAAAGGGTGGCAGGAAGCCTGTGATGCCCAGAGAGAAACTCCTCATCTTCTCTTTGGGTCCCAATTGTCCCCAAGTCTCTGCAGTGTGCAGCACTTCCCCAGCCTGGGAACCAGAAGCTGATTTCCCAGAGCAATATCAAAACATCTGCTGGAGCTCCCCATGGCCTGCCTGTCACCAGCCTGAGCACACCCAGCAGGCCACCAAAGGTATCTTCTCTCCAGCTCTGGAGCAGCTCACGTGCACATGGCAGCCTTGTGACTTGGGAGGGGACCTGGAGGGGCTCAGGAGCTGACAGGCGGCACTGCAGCGCTGAGGCTTCCCTGGATCCAGCCTGGAGAGCTCCCTCCTCTCTTCCCAGCCCAGCCATGACTGTGTCATGCTCCACACCAGAGGCACTCCACACTCCCAGGCATGGCAAGGAAGGGATGATACAAAGGTTTTTCCAGCTGCTAGTACCTTGCTCTCAGTTCCCAGTAGGCTCACTGCGAATCAGAGCTTGCTGTAGCAGTAATAGCAAGAAAATATTTCTATTTTTATGAAAGTGTGACAAAGCCATTTCCAGGGTCGTGTTCCCTATGTTATGTGGAAAAGCCACTTTTAAAAACCAGGATTAATATTTAACTATGCTGTAGACTGGCACGTCCCACCCCCTGCATTTAGGAAGAGATGTTTAAACTGTTAGAGAGCATTATTTGATCTCTAGCCAAGGCCAGCAATTACAGATATCTCTGCCATATCCAAGATGCGGGGCAGATGTGTGAGCCCTGCAGATGCACCAGAGGAATGGGAAGCAGGGAGGCAGCAGCCCTCCCAAACCCCTGTGCACCCACACAGGCTCTGAAAAACAGGCTGCAGGAGCAGCAGTGCTGTGGCTGCTTCCACCTCACACAGCGAGATCCTCTTCACAACAGTATTTCTCCACACTAAACTGAGCATCAGCTTCAGCACCACTGCACACTCTCTTCCCCTGCTTCAAAACCTTCTTCCCTTTTATTCTTTTTCAGTATCTTTCCTCACTGTTTTTTGTTGTCCCGTTTATTTCATCCAAAACACACCAGAAAGGACTCTCCCAATTACCCTTACATCTGTGTTCTGTCCTTCCTTCTCTAGAATGGATGGTTCCACCTGGAGACCTTCCTTAGGACTTGCTGTCCTATGACTGCTTTAGAGGGCTCACATCTCTTCCTGCCCATTATCCTAACTGGCAACCAGCAGCCATTCCTGCTCCAGGCAAACAGACTTGCGAGGGGAAAAGATGTGAAGGGAAAGAGCAGACAAGCCCAGGAGTAAGGGGACACATGGCTTTGCCACATGTTACTGAAGGTCTTTGTAAGAGGACAAGCTCCCAAGGTGACAGTGTTTGCCCTGCTTTCAGTTTCAAGCCCACTCGGCAGGAGGAAGGGGCTTTTCCTTGCAAACCATCGTCACACTTGGGCTGGCTTCCAGTCCTGCTCGAGCCCCTTTCCTTTGTCCATCTGCAGCCCTCAAATAGCTGCAGAACAATGGCTGAGTGTCGCTGTGTACACTCAGCTCTTCCTGCCCAGCCTGGTGTGCACGTACTCGGTGCTGAGCAAGCCATGGCTGCACAGGCACGTTCTCTGGAGTTACAACAGCTTCCACTGGCTTGGAGTTGTTTGTAAAAGAAGTGCACAGGCACCCTCTCATGTTTACTCCACGAGAGCAGCCTTAGGAGAACAAGCAAGTCTTCAATGAATGTAGGATCACCCACCAAGAGCTGCATGTGGCTGAATCCACAGGAAAACCTGGGTGTGTAAGTGGCAGAAAAAGCAGGGTGCAGTTTTCAAACTGAAGAAAAGGATGACTTTTTTCTTTTCTTTCCCCCTGTGCCGGAACTAAGCTTTCCTAAGTCCATCAGAAAGGCCTTTCACCTTAGTAAAACATATTTTCCCACACTCAGCCACTTCCCATTATCCCTGTATTCCCAAAGGCCTTTCTCTAGCAGAAGGTGAATGGATGTGGCATTGGATGTGGCCATCCAGTGAACAGAAATGGTTACTGGGATGGGAGCAGGAAAGGATCACAGGAAGATGGTGTTAAGGGTTAGAGTCATGATTAATTATCTGTCAAGACCAAAAGAAAGAGAAAGCAAAGCCATGGCATGATGCTGAAACTTACCCCCCTTCTGAAGTATGAAAAGTGGACAAACCCTGAAGGTCATGGTGGTAACCAGGACCTGCTTGCCTCCCTTGGCTCCCATGGCTGCTTTCAGTGCTGCTCGAGCTGGTTTTCACCAGAGGTCTCTTGCTGTAGGCCCCAGCTCTGGATTCTGCTTCAATCCCATTCAGTGCTGGTCTCTGAGCAGATCTGCTCCCCGTGGTTTCATGCTGGTATCCATCGTATCTGTTCTCGTATGAAGCAGGGGGATTTTTTGACAATTTGTATCCATGAGAAATCAGAAGGTCTTCGACACTGAACATGTTGTGCTGGATTCACTCACAGCTGTGCCATCAGAAAGCTCTTTCCAGCTGGACCCATCACTACAAAACACAACCAAAAAGGCCATTTAGACAAGAAAAGGTCCCTTTGATCAGCTGGTAGGCTCAGGAAGCTAGGAGTCTCATCTCCACTACTCAGTTTTTCAGTCTCTTAATAAAATAGAAGAAGCAAAGTGCATGCAGATGCTGATGAATCATGTGCTGTCCTTCCCTAGACAATACACCTCCCTGCACTCAGCCAAACAGCAGATGCTGTGCTGCTGCTGCTGACTCAGTCCCTTTCACTCAAGAATTCACTGGTGACTGCAGCTTTCAGGTTTCACAAATGCGACCTCAAAATAAAAACTTTGCACTGGAGGTAAGCCTACAACTTGAGCAGGCACTTCCTTAGACAACTATTTTTCTCCAGTCATGGAGAGGTGTGCTCTGTATTATGTTTTAAGTTGCTGCAGGAGGAGGGGGTGGATTACAAAGCAATAAGCCTCTCCCCATAGTTCTGCATATTCCAATTAAAAAGAAATGTTCACATGAACAAGGACAAAATATGCATAAGAACAAAAACGAATTATGCAACCACATGAGAAACCCAGGTAATATCATGCAATACCCCAGCTAAACAGTCCTTTTTACAGATTACTTTCTTTTCTCCCTAGATTGGTCTGCTGCAATCCTCAGCTAGAATAACACAAAACCTAAGATTTCAAGTATGCTGTTTTTACAGCACACTTCCATTGTGCAACATGACTATAAAGAACACGTGATGCCCATGTGTATTGTGTCTCAAGGATCTGCAAGACACAGGATGGTAAAGATTTTTCTTCCCCAGTGACAGCCCTCAATTCTGTACTGACTAGAGCACAGATCCAGCAAACTGAATTAGCTGGCTGAAAACAGTCTCTATTGTCTATACCACTCTCACAGCTTGTAATGGCAATTATAGAATACCCATTCTTCCAGAGTTTTAAAAAGTGTGGAAGGAAGGTAACGTTCTGTTCTGAAGGTTGTACAAAACAATGGACCCATCCCAATACATTCCTCCCTGTCTGAACTGTGTTAACAAAAGAAAGAAATTTTTAAAAGGTAGATAAAAAGGTAAAACACACAAAACACACAGAAATAGATTTATGTAAAATATAACCACAAGATTCTTTTCCTTGCATGAAGAGTTCATTTAACACATCTAGTGAGTACTGTGTGTCCTTAGTAGCAGCAGGTCCACTTGAGGATCATGGGCCCTGCACTAGCAGCTGCTTAAGAGGAGACTGTCTCTGCAAAGATCATAACAAAAGTACATTTTATGCACTGTCTCTGATGCTCTTCCTGGGCATGAAGAAAGGGAGAAGGCCTGTTCCTATTGTTCACAAGGATTTACCTGAAATGGAGCAACTACTGAGATGGCTGTTCCATGTTTATTAGTACTAAATCTCTCAGGCTACGCATACACAGAAGTGGATGTGTTAGCACACCATATAAGCCAGTTTCTGTGCTGCAGCACTCCATGTGTTATGGCCACTCTTTGCCTATCCAGTGCCCAACCCATTTTCTGTCCCACCTTGACTCCTGGATGCTGTGCCAGTTGTGGAGCCAGCCTGGTGTGCAGCTCCAGGCACCCAGGAACCTTCTAGCTACCCCTGCACTGCCCACACTGGCCACAGCACTCACCCAAGCTGAGCTCACAGTATAGAAAAACAGGCACAGTTGTTATGCAGAGCCACAATTTAACCTGGAACACTGCAAAAGTGGCTTTCCACCCTGAGAGCCTCCTGAACACCTAAACCGGTTTGTCACTAGAGCTTAATGAATCTCCTCCCTTTTCACACATGCAACACTACACACCCTTCCAAAACAGAGAAATAAAGCTCTGTGCTGAGGATATTAGCCCCTGCTAGAACAGAACTCCAAATTCCTGGTAAGAGCTCTGAGTAGATGCACCAGCAGTAAGTACAAGCAGGCAGAAAGCAGGGAGGAGAGGGACCCTTCCCTCATGGAAGGAAGGGAAGGCTTTGTGGGTTATTTTTGAATGCTGACCTAAAAAGCTGATTTTCCATCCACCCCCTGCCTGGACTGTGCAAGGAGCTAGGTATGAGCAGAGCAGAGGGAACAGCTGGCTGCTAGAGCTGTTCAGCTTCTAACAGGAGAAAGATCCAATGTGACTTCCATAAACAGCAGAAAGCCCATCGAAGTGCTCACAGGTGCAAGGAAGAAATGTGCTTTTCCTGCTGTTAGAAGGCTGCTTTGGAGAGGAGTTTAACCCCCTCTCTGCCACACACTGCAGCCATCAGAGAGGCAAAGCTGTGTGGGTGAGAAACCTCCAGCCTATGGGGTTTACTCTGATCCTTCTTTTGGCACCAGTGGTGAGGAGCAGCAAGTGGAAGTGTGCCACGAGGAACTGGTATGACTGTCTCTTCCTGCTCTGCAAACTCACCATGTGTAGAAGGGGAAACCCCATGGTTACATGTGCTGGGGAGGCCCATCTGGGAGAAGGATGCTATCACTATGCCCATCACAACACCACAATGGGAACAGCCAAGGGGGAGAATCCTGCTCTGTGCTCATGGCACAAGCTCCAAGGAGCCAGTAGCAGTGGTGGCAGGTGGCCACTAGTTGGGACATTGTCAGGACACAGCCTCAAAGGGTAGTGCAGAAGTCATGGGGAAGTAGCATCTCCTGCACTGGACCTGATCAGGGACAGGGAAGCCAGAAGTCCTGCCTGATCAAAGCTTGCAGGACATCAACCATGTCAGCACCCCTCATGTGCAAGGATGCTGGCCAGCTTTCTGAATCTGGCTAGAGTTCTGGGACACTCACCCCACCCTCCCTTAGATAAATAAACCTAAAAAATAAAATCAAAGGAATTGGATTGGCAGGAGTAACAAAACCACTGCTGCAGCATTCTATGTAAATAATCTGTCAGTCTGGACCACAGAGTAAAGGCTGTGAGAGCTTCTAATTTGAGGGAAGATCAACAACGCTGCAAAACAGTTTGTTTTTCCAGCCCTCATTTGTTTTGTTTGCCAATGACATCACTGCTTTCTGATAGGGTTTGCTTCCTGAGGATGCCTGCTATCTTGCCAGTGTTTCCGACTTGTCCCCGGCAGCCGGTACAACTCTGCAGTACATTGGAAACAGGGGCCAAGCTTTTCTCTGGAAACTTCTCAGCAGCACTCTCAGATGGAAAGAAACAAGTGTGAACGGCGGAAATCAGCATCAGCCCCCATGTAGACAGACACAATGGAGACCCACGGCCTGGGCAAGAGGAACACAATGGGATCGGCAGATGGAAACGTCATCAGAGCACCTCACCTTGGGGTGCTCGTTCCAGGAGCACGGAGCTCACCTCCGGCCTGAGAAAAGCCCAACGCACTCCTGAAAAACACCCCAAAGAAATTTGGTGCTAGTTTCCTCTGAGCTGCTTCTGGGACTCATTCTCAGTGGGGGAAACACATTGTTTTCTATTTATGATCTGCCTTTGTCTGCAGTTGTTTTCAGTGGCAGGAGTTCCCAAGCCTTGTTATTTCGGGGGGTACCACCACCATCTGTATGATGACCAGTTCCAGTGATGGTGAATGCCAACACCTGCAGCAATGGCAGAAGCAGGTCTTACCTCTGTGCTCTGAAATGACTTGCATGGCATTGAATGCATGGTGCTCTGCTCCATGGTGCTCTGAGCAGCCCCTTGGCAGGCTCCTTCCTTTAGCCCAAGTTCCACAGAGTGGAACAGCAACTACACATTGGGTGGGAGACCAGGAGTGACAGAGGAGTTGGTCCTGGCTGCCCTCTGTGTAACATCTCTCCTGCCCTCCACTACTTGAAATGTAGGGGAAAGTGGTAACCCTTTCAGTGGCTGAATACAGCCCCTGAAATCCTTCTTGAGCATGTTTTGCCCTCCCACCTCTGTAGAACTACTTAGAACAATAATATAAATGATTTTGTACAACTTTCAAGAAAATAAAACATTGAAGGAACATGATTCATGCTGCAAAATGAAGCATACAACATCAAGAATTGCCCAAATCAAGGACACACAATTTGCTGCAGTCTCTAATTACATGACTTGAGGCTACTGAATTCTGCAGGACTCTGTCCTTGATTGGTGTGCAGGCTAGGTAATGGCAGTTCTTCCTGGCCCGTCTCTACAGCAGCTATTCAAACACTGCTTTGAAGATATAGTTACTAACAGGCATCTGAATTACAAAGAGTATTATCTAGATGGGTCACACACTAAACTAGCTTATCTTCACTCACATCTGGGTGACATTATTCTCATTTCATATCAGACATGTGCCAGACAGAATATTTATGCAGACAGACTAAAGAGAAACAATCCTCTCGACTCTAGGCACCCAGTCTGAAGTGCTTACAACCTGATTTTTTGAAGGACTCAGCTCTAAAAGTGAATTAGGCACAAAACAACTGCTGCAAGAACCTAGTGCCTCTGCACATGAACCTAAGTATGGCAAATAGCTGTCCACACAATGAAGACACAGACTCATTTTGGGATGAGCCAAAAAAACTGGTTGCAGTAATTTGTGTACTGTGCTTTCCTCCATCCCTCTGTCCATCTAATCCAACTCCAACACTTTTGTCCAGGAAGCCCCATGTCCCCCCTACCCTGTTAACTCCTCACCACCATGTAACCCAGTGCCTTCATTTCCCCCTTCCCACACTCACCAACACTTCTTGCTGTCCTCCCCCTCTCCTCCAGGATCCCTTCTCTGCCCTCCTGTCTCCTGGTCCCACCAGTTGAGCCACTCTTCCCACACAGCCCAACACTGTGGCAGTCAGCCCATCCTTCCTCCTGCATCCCTCACAGCTTCTGCTGGCCAGCCCTCAGTTTGCATCCATCACCCCAATTTCTTCCTTCCCCATCTGATGAACACCTACTGTCCTGTCTACACTTCCAGCAGAAGAACCTCTGTGCCTGCTTCCAGATTGGAGACCTCATCTCACCTACACTGGAAGAAGCAGGAGCTGTCATTACAGGGATGCTCCTACTCCAGCAGCACAGCCCTGCACAGCCACGTTCTGCTGGCACACCCCTTGGAGCAGTGAGGGCATGAGCACAGGGCTGAGTCACCCGTGGGCTCCTCAGCACCAGAGGCTGGGCTGGGATGGATGGGGAGAAAAGTCTTCAGAAAATGGAGTAATTCAAAGCAGAGTCTGCCAGGAACATGCACAGATGTCTCCAAGCCTTGTCACCAGAGATCCTGTTCTTGAACATGATGGCACCGCAGCTCTTAATCAAAAAGCTGAAAGATTTATTTTCTTTCCCCTTTCTAATGTGGGCAAAACAACATTCCTTCTCTCCTCCCCTCTAGTTTTTCTTGGAAATGGCTGAATTGGTTTAGCTGACAATATTAAAATAAACCTAGCCTGAGAGAGAGACACAACCTGAAAGTCTCAGATCAAGTGATAAAAGCCTGACAGACTAGAGCAATGGAAAACAGGTTCTTACGGTTGTTTCAATACTAGATGGTGCTACTTGCTATGTCTAAATATAACCCTGAGCTATATCCCAGGAGAATATCTAAGGCTTTGGACATTTTAATTGCTCCTGTTTTCTCACTCTGGCTTTGCATGTATGCATATAAAACAGCCTATCAAAAGCACATTAAACAAGGTTTTTACCTTGCTAATTTCATCTTTTGCAGGACAATAAGGTCAGATGGGACTGTAACCAGCAGGCTGCAGTGGTGATGTGCATGCAGCCACCCCAGAATGCCATGCCCCTGCCCACAGAAACAGCCAGCACCACATCCACTGACTTGCAGACACACGCCCCATCGGGAAAGATAAAATTAATGTTTTTGAAGAGCCTCCAACAATAATGTTCACTATGATCAAATGTTAGCTATTTAATGCAAAGATACTCTAGAACACAGGAGAAAGAGACTGGAGAACATTAATGTAAGTTGGATGTATCCAACTTGGTGGGGCTTAATTAAGCATAGGCTAGGAGTAAGGAAGGAGGAGGGAAATAGTCAGGGCTACCTCCTAGCCATGAGTAAATACCTTCTAGAAATTCTCAAAGAATGAGTGAAGGGCAAACATATTATCCAACTTCAAACAAAAGGGGGAAGGAGACAGATCTGGCGTATCATAGACCAAACAGCCTTGCTTTGATATCAAATCAGACAAATTATTATTCAATCCCTTGTAAATACTTATAACAAATGTTGATTATCATGGAGCAGGAGGGAGCAAGTGTGCGATCCAAGGAGAATTTCCATCTCCCTGCTTGCTGCCTTGCACTGCAGCTGCATCCACTCCCACATGATAAAGCCACGAGAAAACAGAAAATACAGACTTGTCAAGAACAAATTAAGCCTAATCTATTTAATTTTCTTCTTTGACTGAGCTGGGAGCATAGTGACTAGGGAGGAAAGAACAGCACAAGTCACACATTGGAATGAGGAAAACTTTGATGAATGCATGTGATTGTCTTATATGCAAACCAGGTGAATACAACTGAGGTATAATTCACTGTGGGCAGGCATACAAATACTTCAAATATCTACTCAAGGAACAGTAGCAAGTCCAATGGCAACCTGAAAAGACACATAAGGGCAGTGCCTGGGGTCTTGTTCTACTCAGTATTTCCATTAATGACTTGTAAATTAGAAGGAAGATTACAATTACAAATCTCTAGGGAATGCTGTGAGCATTTTCAGGGATTAAAATTAGAATAGAATCTTAATAAATCAAAGACCCAGTCTGAAATGAATGACTGAGATTCAATACAGGCAGGTGTAAAAAAAACATGTTGAAGAAGAAGGATATCATGCAAAACAATAAGAGGCAGTAGAGCAAAAGAGTCTCTGGGGCTACAGTCATAAAGAGGGATAACATGATTTGACTCAATGATCTTAGAGACCTTTTCCAAGTTTAACAATTCTATGGTTTCATGATAAGAGCAGTGAATAAGCTTGGAGATATATCAAGATGAGCATTACACATCAGGCTCTTTACTCCTCTCAGCCCCATTTCCAGTTTGTGCCCTACCTCAAGCAAGATGCTCACAGGAATGATAAAAGATTTAGCCAAGTGTGACCCGTAGAGAAGAGGGTACAAGAAGTGGGCTTGTTTAGTTGGAAGAAAAGTGTGGAGGAATGAGGGTGAGAGAATGAGAAATGATAACAAGTTTTAAATATGTCAGGCTGCTAAAAGGCTGCAATAATCTTGTCCTACTCCCTGCAGAAGTGGATTACCAAAGGGACTGGCTTAGGAAGCAGCAAGGATGATTTAGATTAGGTATTAAAAGGAACTGTCTAGCCGTAATGATAGTTATTGACTGTTTATGCTGGCAGGCTGTGAATCAATACAGGTTTTCAAGAACAGACTGAATGAACATCTATCAGAAGTGGTGCAGATGAAGCAATCCTGCCTCAGAGACAAGGGATTTGGGATGGAAACTAAACTTTGTAATATTCTTTCTCTATCTTTCCCCCCAAAAATGTCTTGTTCTGTTGGCATGCCCCACACATTTCCAAGAAAATCAAAACTCTTTCCCACAAATCTCTCAGTGTTCAAATAGCCCCCTCCCCTCAAATACAGTGTGACTTTCCCCTCTATCCCCACCCCCCTGCTACAACTCCCCCTGCAGCCTCCTTTCCTGACATCTCTACACTGCAGGGAAGAGTGAGGGGGTTGCTAAGGGAGTGCAGGTCTGGCACAGGGGTAGAAAAAGAAACTTTGCTTCCCCTCCAGGGATGAGAGGGACAGGGAGGCTGGGACACAAATCACACACCACGGGTTGAAGGCTCCTGAGCAGAGAAGAGGCAGCAGACGAGAGGAGGCACCAGAAGGGGGTCCTGACCAAAGGATTCTGATCACATCATGGATACACACCAGGCAAAGCTTCAAAAAAGTTTCCATTGCAGCCAGTGCTGTACTGAAGGCTTCAAAGATGCTAGTGCTACATGCATAATCATCTCTGCAGACTACATGGGAGGAAGACAGGCCAAAGTCTTTGCTGGAAGATAAGCCAACTTTATGTTGGTTCTGCATGTCTTCCCAGGCCAGTCCCTCCCATCCACCTCAAAGAAATTAAAAAGAAATATGTGAATTTTTGTGTTCAACTCTCATTACCTGCGGGCAGGAGAGTTCACATTTTTTCTCTAACACAAAGATTCACAGACAGTGAAAATTACAGCTCACATCCTCTTTGCATTCTTTGAGCAAAAAGACCTCACTGAAATCCTGGAGGAACCGTGCCAGAGAACAAATTAATGATACAATGTGTCTCCAATAAAATTAGGAAGTGGGAAGGATGAGAGGAACAAGTCTTAAAGAGTTTATTTAACTCTCAGAAGGTAGTTATTCCTGTCTTGTATCTCACTGGTGCAGATGCATCTGCAAACCCACCATGGCATGAGAGAGAGTGCACAGCATCTCCTGGGGCAGATCTCCACAAGTGACAGCTGCTCTTCAGGTGCTGCTGTTTGTTGGGAGCTCTCACAATCTGCTTTCTCACATTCACCAAGGAAAAATGGTAGAGAGAAAAAGATTATTTTTTTTAAGTAATGTGGGTGTTTGAGTATTGGGGTCACACAATGCTGAAAAACATGTCTGACTGTGCATGGATGGGAGTTGGTATCCAAAATAAATTTGATTTTCAAATTTGCCATGGACCAATCCAGGCCTGACTGAGCACTGATAGGCTGAGGCTCTTGAGCATCCAAATAGATGTAAATGCCTAACAGGGAGAGAGGATATCCAAGCAGGCATGGATACCACTGTTTGTATTAGCTGTTTTTCAAAATGGCAACAGCTGGCTTTCACTGATGACAGACCAACACATCAGTCCACTGAAATTGGCCCAAATTTTTTTCAGAAAAGGAGCAATTGTTAAAGAGTGCTCGCTGATACTCTGTGCTCCAGATATAACCAGTCCTTATACCAACTGGCAGCATATGGTGTATTTCCTCAAATGACAGCTTTTGTCTGTCACAACAGGAGAGCAAAATAGTACATTTATTACACAAAGAGTAATTAGTCAACTCTTTGCCTCCCAAAAAGGAGGCTGCAGAAGAGGATGCTTTATAGGACTCAGATGAATGTTTCCATGCTGTTCACAGTTTTGTATGGAGCAGTTCACTCTGGTAGAACAAAGCACAGGGAATCACATTTGTTGCTCACATTGTAAAATCAAGATATTTTGGGCTGATCATCTTACCTAAAATACCTATGGGCAAAGTCCTAATAAGCTACTCCCACATTAAAACTTCATGAATAAGCATTATTTTTTGTATTTTTAATAGAAAAGCTCTCCATCTGTACAAGAGAAAAAAAAGGATCTCAATAATAACTGTATTAAATCTGTCAAAGCAAAAATTTTTAATAAGGGATCTATCACATGGCTGAACTTCTTTGAGGTGACAGTGGCATGACTTATAGAGCCCAGGCTCTGTGATCAAAAGGATTACACACATTAGCATCCTACTAATCACAGCAGGACAGGCCAGCCCATCAGGCCAGGACTCACGGAGGAGGGATCCATAAACAAACACTTTCTCCTGCTCACAAATGTGGCTGGGAGCAGAAGTGTTCCAAGGTTGGTGTGGTCTTCTCTTCTTTCAAAGAGATAAGGATTGTGTCTTGTAGAGTAAATATATTCTCAGCAGAGTCTTACACATCTGTTTGTTTACTCATTTTCGGACACTACCATCCTCTCCTGTGTTATCCCCTTTATATTACCCCTGTACTATAATCAAATGCCCTCTCTTCCGGACTGACCCTCTGCTTCTTCCTGTATTACAGATGCCTTTGATCTTTCCTTCTTGGATCTGTGTGTCCTGACTGGTAGTCTCAACAGGATTTCCCCATGACCCCTTGCTCTACCAGAAAACAAATGCCAAAGTAGCATTTTCATGCACTAGCACAGAAGAAAACTAGACAGATGCTTGAGAAGGCTGCACACGATCGATGTTGTGCTGCTGAAGAGCTGTGTGTGAAGGGCTGCCCAGCAGTAAGGGAAGCCCAGGCAGGTGAAGGGTGACCCACTTCCTGAGCACAGATAAGCCCCCTGGACCAACAAGGTGAGCAGTCATCATCACAAGTGGGAAGATGGACCATCCTGGAATTCCAGAAGCAGCTGTTCATTTTTCCCCCTTCATCACACTCTTAGTGACTTGCAGGGTGCTATGAGCATTTTCAAAAAGCAGAACCCAGCCTTTAACTTTTTTTTTTCCTTTTTTCAACTATCTCAGAGTTTTTCTCTTGCCTCACCATTTGAGGCAGTCCAAGTTATGGCTGACAAATTCCATTAATATCCTAACAGTAATACTCTTGGGCAAAGAGGCTCCTGCGGCTTTTCCCTCCCTGCAGGCACTGCCAGTACCAGAGGAACTGAGGGTTATTTCTAGGTAGATGTGAAAAGATGCCATCAGTTCACACAGAGACCTTAACAATCGCATCAGGACTGCTGAAAGGCTGACCAACCCCTTCCTTCACAGCTGGAACTGGTGAGTAAGTTTCCCCAGCAAGCCCAAGCCCACTTGCCCTTGCAACAAAGCACAATAACAAGATTGCAGAAAGCAAGATAACCCTTCCACTCAAGGATCAGAAAACAACATATGTTAAAAAACAAATAAACTGGTGTAATGGCTTCAGCAAGAGACCCAGAGGACTTTAGAGATGTAGCTCGTAGCTTGGTCAACACATTGTGAACGGCAAATTACCAGAGAACAATTGTTTCATACCAAGCTCTCCCACCCCTGAACTCCCTCAAGGTTAATTAGGATGGCCTCTGGCCAAATTAATTAGAGGAGAAGATTTGGGCAGGACTTTGCTATGCACTCATAACTAGTTCCAAGGTGACCAAGAAGTTCAGAAATGCCTCACCTTCTAAGTAGAGCTTGCTTGGCAAAAAACAAGCTCACATGTGCCATGTCATTCTTCTGACAATCAGGAGAAACACTTAAAAGTCGTGTTTCCCTAACTAACAGCTAACGTGGAAGAACTTTCTGCATCCTTCCCACTGAACAATATGCCCTTGTTTATTTTCTGTGTGCTTTTTAGGTCATAAGAGGCCAGTGAAGTTATGCATCTAAAGAACAATATACTACTGTAACATGCCAGTTGATACACACAGCCTGGCAGACCCTGAAAGATCCGTCTTTTCCAAGAGCTGGCAAAGGCATGTTGCAGTGTGGAGAAACACTTAACATCACCATAGGAAGGGAGGATGCAGAAGGGCCCAGCCTTTGAAATGACAGACTAAATTGGTGTTTTAGTTGGTATTCTAATGTGCCCTGATGGTGCAGCTTAGGGATGATCCTGCCTTGAGGGGCACAGCCATGCCCAGCTTCTCTATCCCACGGCAGCAGTCTGCCTCAACTTCCTCCTGCTGCCCAAAGCATCCTTGGAAAAGGGAATAGCTGGCAGGACCACACTTTCTCCTCCAAGTGGTACCATGGTGAGTGGTAGAACTGCACAGCATAGCAGGGTAGAGCAGATCTAGCCTCAGTGATTACAAACCAAGTGCTGGCACAAATTAAGGCTCTGCAAGTGACTGCATCTCTGATCTGTAGAGCTCTTCTCTGTCATTAATCTGATATTGTTTAGTTTGAAGCTGGAAGGTTGCTATTTTCCATGCGTCTGTTACCCACAAAAAGCAACAGCCATTCTGGGCAGAATCGGAACTTCTGAAGTAACAATGAGAAACTGCCTCAGCTCACGCAAAGAAGTGCAGCTGAATACTTTTCAGCAGGACACAATTCTCATTGTCACTAGCCAAGATTTAATGTCTTGACTCTGTGAATCAGACAGACTACTTAGAATAGTTACATCGTGTGTTCACTTAAAGACAGGGGCTGGAGTAACTTAACGTGTAGAGACCATGCCAATAAAAAGCCATTATTCTCAACTCTTGACCAAAAAAAAAGGAAAAGAAAAGGGGGGAAAAAAAGGGAAAAGAACCCAAACAACCACCCATCCTTAACAGATGCAAGAGTCTTTTGGCACAGATTCAGTGGCAGACTAAGGCCATGATTTGCAATTCTGAGGCAATTATGAAATGACATAACAGCACAGATCTCCTTCTGACAGAACAGCCGAGGTTTTGTCTCCTTTGCAATAGGACATGGCTTAAAACAACCACCAGAAAGTAAAATAACCCAAAGAGCCATTTAACTACTGTGTAAACACCGGAGTACAGATAAACACCAAGAGGGACGGCACTCGGTGTTTCAGACCCTGGTGCCACATCCTCTGGGGTCGGTGGGAGCCGGCACCGAGCCGCAGCCGGAGCCCCGGTCCCGGGCGCTGGGACCACAGCGACCGGCGGTGAATGAAGGGAGCGGCTCCAGCGAGCGGCACCGACCAACTTCCCTGGGACCCCGGCTGGGGGCGAGCTCCGGGGGATGCCGGCAGGGAGCCCCGCCACAGAAAGCGGCCACGGGGGGAGAGAAGAACGAGCAGGTGCAAGCGATGGGAACCCGAGGGATGGGAACCCGAGGGATGTGCCCCCGCTGCCGCGCACCGCCGTCCGCTCCGGGACACCTCCGAGCGCCGCCGTCCCGTCCTGTCCTTCCCTTCCCTTCCCGCCCGCTCCCAGGCCGGCACTCACCGCTCCGGGCGCCGCGCAGGACCCGCGGGGCCGCCGCGCTCAGCGGCTGCGGGAGGCGCCGAGCCCGCGGCGGCCGGGGCGGGGCGGAGCGGGAGGGAGGAACCGAGGGACGGAGGGACGGACAGAGGGAGGGGCGATCGCGGATCTCCGCCCGTCCCCCGCGGCCCGGCCCGGCCCGGCCCGCCCCGGGCGGCTCCGCGGGCAGCGGGCGCTGCGGGAGGCGGCGTGTTGGTGTGATTGCTCTGGAAAGGTGAACGGGCAGCTCCTGCCCTCCCTCCCTCTCTCTCCACAGATGAGCACAACTCACGGCTCAGCTTTCATCAACTTTCTTAGCACAGGGGAAATCTGCAGAAGGGAAGACGGGTGTGTGTCAAGGATGGAGAGGGACATGAGCAGATCTTTCCAAAACTTGCTGTTCCTGCTGGCACCTGGCTATACACCCAAAGGGCTTCTCTTCAACATGGTTTTCAAACGTTTTTGAAGCACTGCTTCCCCACCTTTCCCCTCCCCATGATCTATTCAGCCTCTAGAAACAGGTGAATAATTTGCAAATCTCTTTTGGTTTAATGACACTCTCAAAAAAAGAGTATGTTTGTGAATCATTTACTTTAGTAATTGGCTGGGCCCATCAACTGCTTGCCCTGTCTTAATTGACTTTCACCCCAGGCTATCGAAGCGCTCTTACACATGTTCATAAATTGAGTCCTATTCAGTATGTGCTCTAGTTAATAGTGAGAAAACAAGGGCAGTAAAGTTACATGATGAGCCCAAGGTCACGGCACAAGTCTGCAGGAGAGCCCAGAACTGAATACAGGTTTCCTGTGCCCCGGTTTCCCAGGGCTCTGGGAGTTATTGTCATTGACCTGCTTTTCTATGGACATCTCCTTTTGTCTTCCAGCAGTGGCGGTGTGAGCCTGCAGCTGCTGACACATGGTGCAGCCACCAAAGACAATGCCACCAGCAGCAGGGGGACCTTGAGCAGACCCCTGGCACCCTGTCCCTGCAGGGTACCTGTGAAGTTCTTTGTGGCTTTGCTGGTTGGGAAACTCCTGTATTTTCCTGTGGTGAATTCTTGTAGCTGACACAGTAGTCAGTCAGTAGAAGGTTTAAGTTTTGTCACATAGCAGCTTCATGTGGATGTGACAATAGCAAGGTTTTCCATCAAGGAAGCCGTGCTGCCACAACTTCCAGTTCATTATTTAAATATCTTGACTCTGACAGGCAAATTGGGAGTACTGGGCTTATAAAATACTTGTCTCCTCTGTGTTGTTAGAAAAAATTTCCAGAATTATTTTCTCGTCTGCATGGCTGCAGCTCTGAGCTGTTTGTTCTCCTTGGTTGTAGAAGACAGTCCTGTTTAAATCCCTGCTTCCCAAGTCAAAAGCTTTTGCTCTGGCTGGGTAGTCATGGTGTGCCACACGGAGCAGGTCACAGCTCTCTGTTGGGAAAGCTGCTTTGGCCCTGCATTTAGGGGATGGGAAGTGGGGAGGGGGAACAGGCTGGACCATTCCATCGGACCATTTGAAATGGGACCATTTACTGAACACTGTCAGAGTGACATTTTTGTCGTCATGATGTCACAGCCTGTAGAGATCATGATAAAAGCACAGAGGACAGCACATCTCAGACCTGCCTCTCTGCACCTGGGATTAATTTTTGCTACATCTCCTCTGAGAACACTTTTTGGGCTGCAAAGGGAGGTGCAGCCCTTGGAAAGAGGCACTCCTGCAGATTTGTCTGGAGTCCTGCAGTCACTGAAGATTCCCCCCAAGTGAAGTCAAAGGGCCTTGAAGTTAGAAAAACAGAGGAAAAGATCCTAAAAAAAGAAATCCGTGCCCATGCTCCTAGGTCCCTGTTACAGAGAAAAAACTGAAAACGTGAGCTGAACATAGCTCCACAGTCAGACACCAGAAAGCAAACATGATTTTTGGGACAATGGGAGGGATGCCTTGGGCTGGATTCACAATTAACAACAAATGATTGCTGGCAGCCCCAAGTAATGTGAAAGGGGGATTGCCCAGAGGGTTGGTGTAACATGTTAATCTGTGATTTGGGAAGTCTGAGGGCTGAGCTTCTCAGCACCAGTGCAGCTGCCAGGGACTCCCTTTGCTCCTGCATCCCCTTGTCCTCTGCCTGTTAGAGAGCGAGTTCTTTGGGCAGATGTTGCTTCTTGCTGTGCCTTTGCCTGGTGCTCGGATCAGTGGGGTTGTGGTCTCAGGTTGCTACTGCAGTGCAGACTGTGACTGCCAGAAGGGCAAAGATGAGGAAAGCAGAGGAGGAAGGAGAGAATTCTGCCTTTTGATGGTCAATGTGCAAACTGATGGAGCATTGCTCCCCTGCAAACGCCACAGTCCTGCAGCTGCCTGAGGAGATCTCCTTCTCTTGGCTCTTTCCAGAGAAGCAGACCGTAGTCAGACATTCTTGAGTTTAGAGCTTCATCCTTAAAAGGCTAAAAGAACTAAATGTGGCTGAGAGAGAAGCATACAAATGGAATTTGCAGAAGAGAAAAGAGCAGTAAAGCCACTCACTGTCCTGCCATGTAGGACTCCTGAGGTGGGTACAACTCAGTGTGATGGGGCAGGGTGACTCATGGGGCAATAGAGGAGAGAACCATTATTGTCCCCCTGCAAGAAGGGCAAAGAAACCACGGATCAGAAGCTGCTGATGGCTGTGTGTGCAAAGTTGGGTACCTGGACAGGAGCACAACGGGGCTGCATGGACCCAGCAGGCAGCAGAGCATCCCTGTGTCACAGCAGGCAGGCTCAGATCAGGATCCTGTGGGACATGGCACAGCAGGTCTGCGTGCCTGGGAAAGCAGGGAGCACCAGGACTTGGCTCCTCAGGAGATGAAGAGCAGCGCCTGCAAGTCTGGCCTGCAAGTGGCCATTATGGACAGAAATTGTGGAAAACAGAAACACACAAACATGAGCAAGACAGGCCAGATGGGGGAAATACAGATGAATTAATTTAGAGGGAAGGGAAAAGGAAAAACACAGACACATGCTGCACACCAGCCAACTCTTCAGCAACAGCACTGCAGCGTGTCATCACTGTGCCAAGTGAATGGGAAGTTGTGCTCTGCTCGATGCAAGTTATTGCTGTTTTATGGCTTTATAATTCTCCCTGGCCTCAAAACCTCCCTGACTGGGAGCCCCCTGTTTATGTTTTATGTCCCATCAGCAGTGTCGCTGCTCAGGATCGGAACTTTCCTGCCATTCCTACAGAACTTGTCGTGGGCTTGGAGCCTCATTTCTGGAGGGGATCATTCATCAGTGCTTTTTACAGTGAAATCAAACATACTTTTTCATAATTTGGTGGGGTTTGAAGTGGTTAGGTGCATTAATTACTCCCCAAAAGACTGTAACAGGTTTTGTCTTAGATCCAGTTGCTGGGAAAATATTTAGGAACATATGCTGAAATCACCACATACCTGAAGTTTACCATAACTAACTAGCCACAGATGTGCTATTAAACCCCTGGTTATTTTTTCCTCTTGTCCATCCTATATGGCATGTTACAGCCATAAGATATTAAACTTACTTAGAACAGCTGCTAGTCAAAACCAAAATAGCTATTACCTTTGTGCAAGAAAAAAATCACATTTCCCATCCTGACAGTAATCACTTGTTTATACAATTGGCACCTCCTTTCAGCTTGGAACAGAGAAACTTCAGATATTTTATTGCTACATCAAGGGAAACACTAAGCATTGCTGTGGAAAAGGGAGATTTTCATTTGCCAGTCCTCTGGTGCTTTTTTAGCTGTATTTTGACTTGGTATTCAGGGATCCTTCTCTTGAACTGCTTTATTGCTTCCTAGGCATCCCAAAAGAGAAGGAGGAGTGGGTATGTATTGAATAGAGGGAAATAGTTCATGATGTCAGGCGGTGACCATTCTGCAAAGATGATTTAATTCACAGCATTTGCTGTCTGTGCAAGGTGTTGGGCCACTGGCTGCTGGGGAGCAGAAATAGTGCAGTCATGGAGAGTATTTTCCTTTAAGTGTAAGGACTAAGCTATCAGGTCTGTCAGATGTACCTGGAAGTCCTAAAGTATGACACATGAAAGTGTGCTGGAGGGAGGAAAAAATGGGGGGAAAAAAGCTAAAAATAAAAGACTAGTTAACACAGAGGAAACGTACACCCATATGAGTGTGAGTTCCTGAACATTGTGAAGACTGACAAAAAGGCTGAGGGGTGTGGCACACAAATTACCCTGCAGAATTTAGCTGGTTTACATTTGGGAAAATTAGGTAGTGCTTCCAAAACTTTTGAAGTGCTAAATATTGTTAAAACAATCCTTACAGCTCTTTCATTCAAGGACTTGGCTCAGGGTACTCAGAAAATAACTAATGAGTTTCTCATCATAACACCCAAGAGAAATGGGAAGTTATCACAGTAATTACCCCTGTCACCCAGCTGGGGAGCAGAAAAGCTAAGCCTTGTTTTTCAGGGGTGTTTCTTGACTGAAATATTTGTACAGTCATTCAGCTGAAAAGCTCTTGAGAAGGATTAGAAGCTCCAGCTGGCCTCTCAGCAAGGTGATGAGGGGAGGAAGAGTCATCCCCCAAAGGTAGGGGAAGATAAAAGGAGAAAAGTTATGCAGTAGCAAGGCATGTTGGTGTTGGATCTATCCTACTTTTCTTAGCTTAAAATTTGAATGCTTACTACTTCAGAGAAGACTAATTCCTGCATTTCCTTAATAAGGTACTGTAGATTTGATAGTATATGCATTATGTACCAGGGTAGAGTGGTACAATGCAGATGTTATGGCAGCTCCATCCATCTCCATGAAGCTACACATGGAGGCTCAGCTGTGAATCCCACATTGGTATTCCTGCAAGAGATGTGAGCTTCACTTGATGAGGAGGGAAGACTCACAGACAGTGGGAAGTGAGACGTGCATATGGAAAAAGGTCTTTTTGCAGGTACAGGTTTTAGCTTGATTTCTGTAATAACAATAAATTAGTAGGAGCTGTGGATCTCATTAACATCATTGTGCAGACTAGAGCATAAGGAAAACAGACTTCAAATAAGCTGAAAGAAGAGCAGCCTTTGGTCAGAACTCATGAGTTAGCACAACATGTTGATGATGTCTGTGGAAATGCCGCCCTCACATTTAGTTGTGAGTGCTCAGCAGCCACCAGGTCATGCCTGATGTCCAGTATAAGTCTAGTCAAGCAGTGGGTTCCACTCTGTCCTTCCATCAGACATCTGGCTACAGCTCAGCACCATCCTGCTGTGACTCCAGATTTACTGTGTCAAGCTCAGATACTGACCTGTTGGGGTTACAGTGAAGACTGAAAATAAACTGAGGTTACGCACAGGCTTTAGCTAAAAATTCTTTGCCTTTTTCATTAAATAAATTTCAAATTTACTTGGGAAAAAAAGAAAAGAGTCGACTTCATCTTCAAAACAGCTGCAATCATATTCTTACTAGTACAGATAATTTAACTTGCAAATACATAATGGGTGCTGACCAGGTCTTTCTTTGGGAGAGTAAACTCTGAAACAGTGGAGAACCTGGGGGAAGAGAAGCACAAGGGCCAGAGTAATAAAGGTGTGTGAAGTAATGTAGAAACCAGAGAGGCCTTTTGGGAATGTCTCCTCCCTTTCCTGAACATATATGTATAAACAATAAGCTGGAAGATGGCAGATATAGTACAGATAAAATCATTCTTATTTATTTACACTGATACATCTAGGCTGTGAAATCACTGCTATTAAGAGGCAACTGAAGCCCTGGGGTTTATTAGAAACAAAGGAAAATATATACTGATGGCAGAATAACCTAGAGCTACAGCAGCAAATATCAAGAAATAGAGTCTGGAAAGGGTTTAGTCTTCAAAACTTTGGTCAGACTGTGATTACTGGGAAGATAAAGGAAAGCTGCCCTGGAGGAGGTTACTCCCTTCTCCCAGGCCCACTCACTGCCATACAGAGGGGCTCAGGGTGCTGAGGGTCCTGTGTGCAGCTGGCAAGGGCACGCAGCAGGAGGGGCAGCTGGATCAGTGGCCGTGGGCTGTGGGCCTGCCACTGCCATGACAATCCTCCTGCTTGCCCCCAGGAGGCTGGAGATAAACACTGTGAGTGACTTCCTTCCCCCAGCACTGCCATACTTTGGGCACCAGTCATGGTGGAGCCTCTGCAGACAGCTCTTCCCTGGGGAGTGCAGATTTACCCAGGAAAAGGAGAGCATCCTTGAAACTGTGTTTTAATACACAATAAAACCTCTCTTTTTATCAATGCTTTGTGTCATAGTTTCTATTAATCCATAAGGATTGAATTAATAGCTATTTGACAGATTTCAGCTTTTAGCTGTGCTAATGTAAGTTTTCAAATCTTAAGTTTCAAAAGGCAGCATTGCCCTTTCTGAAATAGTCCCCCCCTCCAGTGGATCTACATGAGCTGGCTTTATGAGACCAAGGAGAGAAAGCTATCTCCAGTAGGTAGTTTTTAAATAAGAGAATCTGAGCACAGTAGCAAGGGTAGAGAGTGAAGAAAGGCTTGTTTGAACTCAAAAAGTTCAACAAGAGTTTGCAAGACCCCTTCATGTCAGCACATTCCCACAGAGAGCCTCACCCAAAAAGCTGAAATTACAGTCTTCCTCAGTTAAAGAAAAAAATGGGAGAATGGCTTGTAATTTTGGAACCAGGAAAGCTATGTTTTTCTTCCAAGACACAGCCCCTTGAAGCCGTGACTGTCCTGCAGGGTTAAAGAGCAGGCAGCGAGCCCCAGAGGGACGGGCTGCGGCCGCTCAGCACCCAGCACCAGGTGTCTGTCTCCTGGAGCGAGGGGCTGCTCCTGTTATCTATCTGATACAGAGCACTGTCACGGCTTCCCGTATCCAAACACATCTTGACACTGGAGATTGCACAGATCCCAGGCTCTGGAGGGAGGCCAGGGACGTGCCCCAGCACAGCTCACGCCGCAGAAATCGTTATCGGGGAGCAGCGACATGTCCCGGCTGTCTCGGATGGGCCACGGGGTCAAAGGATTATGACTCAAATCCATTCTTCATAGAGAAATCTTTTCCAAATGCCTGGCTACGCTATGAAATCACACAGGGAGTGTCCTGTTATCTGTGGGGGTGGTACAGACCCACCTCTGCTTCATGCGGAAAACCAGAAAAAGAAAAATACAGCTGTGCAGAGCATCCCTGCTGTACAGAGTCGGCTTTCCAAGCTGCTTCCCTTCCTTTCTACCTGCTTGTAGACAGGTTTAGCACAGTGAGTGGGGATATGTTTCAGCCCCACAGTAATAAACTTGTTCTGTGCATGTGTATTTTAGTCTTGAATTCAACTCTTATTCGCTCTCCTATTCTTTTACGCACATTTCTGCAGATACTGATGTCATCCCCATTTCTTATCTGCTCTCCACTGGAATTGCTTTTTGAAGAGATAGGAAAGGAGATACTTTTTTGGAAAAGTACTGGTACCCAGAACTTATCTGAGCAGCATTATAGAAACACAGTTTTGCTTGACAACCTTTTAAGTTACAGCAACTGTGCAAATGATTGCAGCACAGAATGTCAGCCTGTACCGGGCTTCATTTGGATTTGAAAGTCATTGAAATCTGTTAGGTATGTTGTTGAAGTTTATACTGATATTACAAGGAAATCTTTCTTGGAAGACATAGAGAAATGCAGGCTCTTACCAGAAGACTTTCCTGATCAAGCTGTGAATTGTTCTATTTCCCTTCCTTCCTTCCTTCCTTCCTTCCTTCCTTCCTTCCTTCCTTCCTTCCTTCCTTCCTTCCTTCCTTCCTTCCTTCCTTCCTTCCTTCCTTCCTTCCTTCCTTCCTTCCTTCCTTCCTTCCTTCCTTCCTTCCTTCCTTCCTTCCTTCCTTCCTTCCTTCCTTCCTTCCTTCCTTCCTTCCTTCCTTCCTTCCTTCCTTCCTTCCTTCCTTCCTTCCTTCCTTCCTTCCTTCCTTCCTTCCTTCCTTCCTTCCTTCCTTCCTTCCTTCCTTCCTTCCTTCCTTCCTTCCTTCCTTCCTTCCTTCCTTCCTTCCTTCCTTCCTTCCTTCCTTCCTTCCTTCCTTCCTTCCTTCCTTCCTTCCTTCCTTCCTTCCTTCCTTCCTTCCCCAGAGAGAAAATGGACCTAAGCACCAAAATAATAGAAGATTATTTTTAGCAGAGCCTCATTCAGATTAATCAAAAGGCATCCATGTGCATTTTACAAAGAGGGTTTAGTTCTGAGGTCACCTTATGCACAATTTATGCAGCCCCAAATTCACTAAAGGACTTCCAGACTCATCTGTGGAAATTACACCTCTACCTCACCATATTTTCTCTACTTCAGATGAGAAACAGACACCACTGGAGCCTTTTTTATCACATCCTTTCCTTCCCTGGATCAAGCTTCACCCCTGCCATTTGGGCATATTGCAGCACTGTGATACAGAGATCATGCAGGCATCCCTCAAAGGAGACAGGCTGTTTAAAGACCAGGGTGCTGTGGGACATTTACACCACACACACACACTTTAATTGCATTGTCACTGTGCCCAAACCCAGTCATCCCCTCAGGCAAGTCCCTGCTCTGAGGGTCCCACATTCCCCTGTCTAGATGTGAGACCTCATAAGTTCTGCCTTCACCTGACAGAGATCTGAACCTGGAAGGAGATCCTTTGTTCAAGCTCTGGAGTGCTCTGGGAGAAAAGCAGCCAGCCAGCCTCCGAATGAAGGGCTGTTTGAAAGGAGATTAAACCCTCCCCTGCATGTGCAACTTCCAGCCAGGCAGCCTACATCAGAGAAGTCAAGCTGCATCCACTCCAAGGGGAAAGTTAAAATAGAACTGAATCTTCTTACTTCAGCTCCATCTTTTGTTGTGCCCTGCAGGCAGTGTTCACCTGAACATCTACCCTCCAAAGTCAGAGTATGCTTGCCTAAAGTGAAAAATGGCACACACAGCCCTATCTTTTTTATTCCCATCAGCCTCTGTTGTCCTTCCACTGAGCATGAACTTAGTGGTCATGAGCAGCACCACTAATCATGTAGTAGCCATGTTACTTACATATTTCAGAAGGGAAGCTGAAGAGTGAGCTGCAAAACTTGTGGGCTCCTTACCCCACATATTTGAAAATAGAGGCAAACAAATCCCTACAGAACTAACAATTCTGCTTTAAGATGCTGTTCTCTACCTGCCACCTCCCCCTCTAACAGAGTCAGATGTATGGACAGTGGGACCTGCACACCCATTTCAACACCAAGTCAGTGGTTCCAGCCTGGATGGGTTTCTGGATTGCACTGGGCTGAAGGTTTTGCAGTGAAGGGATTTCTGCTGAGGGGAGATTCCTTGTACAAGTGAAGGAAGCAGCCTGGGGCAATGACACCATAACCCAGTGCAGCTGTTGCTGCAGCATCATTTGTTTGCATTCTAGGATGCATTGAAATGGCAGCTTGGAGCATTTCTGTTGCTGCTTATCCTCTGACTGGGCTGTTGTTAATGCAACACTCACTCAATGAAGTGTTTGGGATGAGGTCCAAAAAAGCACTTAGGTGCCTAAATCCAAGACAGTGATTCACAGCTGCCTAAGGACTTAGGTTCCCCCCTTTGTATGCCCCTTCCCTGAACCTCTTCAAAAACCTGGACTTCTGCAGAATGTTGACTCTAGGTGCTGTCATCTTTGGGCTTGGCCACCAGAGCCTGCCTGCTGTGTCTGTGCTGTCCAGCCCTGCAGATGAGGTGCTGTGTTTGGGATACCCAGACACTCTGTGGATGTGCCAGAGCTCTGAATTCAGCAGCCACAGCTGCTCTTGCTCAAACTGTGGCTAATGTTGGTTTTTCCAGCTGATATAGCCACTGTGGGGCTCTTTGCAGACAGAAGATCATGAAGAGAACAGCACAAAGGTGATTTTATGCTGATGAGAGAGGAGGCAACCACTAGCCTGGCTTGAGTACATTTCCCCCATGTAACACTCTCCTCCTCCCACTCTCTAACTCCACAGTAGAGGTGATGAAGATGCCTTTCACAGAAAATGGGGGTTTTCTCCTCCACTGTTCTTGCTACTGGTGCCTGATGGAGAATGGTGGAGTCAGGTCTGGCATCTGCTCCTTGTGTGGAAACTGGGTGGGTCACAGGATGCCCGGCTCAAATCCACTAATAGTGCCCATCAATAGAAATATATACAAGAATAGCTTAAAGGCATTCCTAACAAGGTACAAAAACCTCCAATAACCAACTCCTCTATTACATTGCAGAGTATGTATGTCCATGTTCCTCTTTTCTCAAGATAGAGCTCGAAATAGTTGCAGAAAACTGGTTTTAAATTGTAGTGACTTACAGGGAGTGAGAAAGAGCATAGCTGCTCTCCTACTGCAGCTTATTCCCCTTGCTCTTAAAAAAGTCACTTACTTCCAAGAAAGCTCTGAGTAGATGACAAACTGAGGCACAGAGTTCCCAGTGCTGGGAACTGGTTATTTGGGATGGCAGCATCCCTTGCTGCACTATGTTTGGGTGCTCTGACATCTTGACTACATTCACATGTCTTGCCTTGAGGCCATTGCACTTTGCCAGGTTTCTCCTCTTGTCTGATAAAGCAGTTAGGGCTCTGTGTGACAGAAACTTGCACTTTCCAAATATAAATCTCAGGTAGAGCTCTACATGCACAGGCTGTTTTCCTCATTAAGCCCTTCAGTTACTGCTCTTTACCTAAATCCAAGCTGGGCTGTAAAAGGCTTAATCGATGCAACACATTCACTCCTGGTGATGTCAGGGAGCCACTATACCCATCCAACAGATGAGCTGATCTGCTAACCAGTAAATTTGGGATGACAAGAAAAGTTTATCATGTTAAACCAGATGCCATCAGCACCCTTCAGTTCTGCAAAAGTGCTCTAGTTCTTCAAAAAGCTATTATTGAGATGTGTAAGGAAAACATGAGATCTGAGCTACTTCCTGCTCCAGCCTTCTGCAGTTGACACCTCTTCCCACAACCAGGGGAAGAGCCCAATGTGGAAGCATGTTTCTGAAAAGATTTCAAGGACAAGATTTGGAATTTGGTGTCTTCTCTGCCTACATGTGTCCTCAGCAGGAAAACTGCAGAGCAGCAGAAGAGGGAAGATGAGAGCTACTGTGGGACAGAAAATGAGTCTCCTGTAGATCTGTCCTTCCATGTGTGTCTGTCTGGGCCCTATCCTCTGGCCCTGCTGTGATCCATATTTCAAAGGGGCCATGATTCCTTCTCAAGTTACTGCTGCTGGCAGGACAGCAGAGCTGGCAAGCGAGCTTTCAGGAATGTCTTCATCCTTCATGATCCATATGAAATAGGTCCAAGCAGTAATATTTTTGGAGAGCCAGATACACAGATTTTGCAAAGGTTGGGAGCAGCAAAGCACACTATTAATAAAACAGTCACACTGCTCTTGGTTTTGGACTTATTGTGATAATTATAAGCAGAAGTTTTCTTTTGTCTGGTCAAAGATTCTGCTGCTTGAAATTTAGAGCTGTCAGAGAGAGCTGAGCAAGAGGGCTTCGTTCAATGGATGGCATTATCTGCTTCAGCAAGTGTCATCATTCTGCTTTGGTGATCAGTGAAAGAATAAAGAGGAGCTTGTCTGAGGACCCACTCTCCCATCCACTATTAACACTACTGTAGCTCAGAGTAGCCTACCAGTGGTGTCTTGGCTTAGAGAAAAAATAATTTTTTTTCTAAATATATATAAGCATATATATCACTGTTTACAATGATGAAAGCTAGAACTACTTTAATTGTCATTTTTTTTTTAATTAATGCTGACTTATTTTAATGTGGTACCTTCAACAGGGAGAAAAAAAGGACATACTCTCAAAATACTGGGAATAAGATACAAAGAAGAAACTGCTTATAATTGTCTTTTTTTATGCTCAGTCAAACAGGAAAAAAGTGCCTTCTGGCAGCATGAACCTGCCTAGGAGTGGAGATTCTGTTCTGATGGTCAATAATTTTCTCTTCACATTTTCAACTGGTAAGTCTCAACAGTTACCATTAAGAATCAAAGTCTTGATGCTCCAGAGGCCAAAACACCCACCATTTCACCTCATTTGTAATTTAACAGGTTTATCATTTACACTATGATGTCTCTTTTAAAGGAGATCCCAGTGGAATTAACCAGTACTCAATTTCAGGTGCAGGAGGAAAATGTGCAGTGGAGCATATTCATGCTAGAGACAGACTTTTGTGCCTGGGTCCCTGCAGTGGATATTGCTGAAAAGGGCAGCTTTTCTGCAAAGTTCTGTTATATCCCTTCAGCAGGAAACAATTATCTGTAATACCAATTTCCCGCAGAATTTTGCAAATCCATCCCTACAGGGATTTCACCTTTCTTTGTTTCCCCTGCACAGCACAGAAAGTCTGACTGCAGTGATACAAAATCAGATCTGACTCATTTTTATTTTCAGCCTCTGGCAGCTGAAGGGAATAATCTCATTTTTGACTAGAAGGAGATGAGCAAACAGGGTAAGGGCAGGTGATCTGAATCCCCAGAGGACCTCCAGCAGTGCCTTCCCACTGTGTCCATTTTGTGATGAGAGGCCCAAAAGGAGGGCTGGAGGATGCAGTAGGGTGGTCTCTGCTCTAGGGGCACCCATGCCTTGGAAGGAGAAGGGGTCCAAATCCAGGCATGGCAGGGTCCCAAAACATCTGTGGGAAGGTGCACTGTCATAACCAGTGTATGCCTGGAGATGCCCCTTGCAACACCAAATTTTGTCTGAAGACCATGAAACCCCCATGACAGAGCCTGTGGCTGCCTTGAACCACTTTTCTTTCAGCTGCAGCATAGAGGTGTTGTGAGGAGGATTACAGCCATGGTAACCAGGAGTCACATTTTCAGCAGTTTTCTGCATTTTTTATCTTGGTCCCCTCTTCCAAAGCAAGATATCTCCCTGCACGGCTTCCTGACAGTGTGGGCACAGCCCTGCCTGTGCCAGCAGGCCGAGAACCAACCCACGGCACAGGGGAGGAGTCTGCCTGTTTTCTTCCACCCTGGAAAGGAGCTCTGAGCTCAGTATGGGGGTGCTCAGGTTCCATACTGGGCAGGACATGCCCAGGGAAAGGGGATGTGTGGGGTTCACAGGGGAGGTGGGCACACAGAGCAGGAACACTCTCCTCAAGCAGCTCAGCATGTTCAGAGCTACTGTATAGAAATAATCCTCCCATAATCCACTTTGTTCCACCTCTATGGACATTTTTAGAGGGCCTTGGCTATGTGGTTGGGGATGCAGGCATGGTGAGCCTGGGACAGTCCATTTTCCTGTCCCCAGAGTCTGGGATCCCAGCAGCAGTGGGGCCTGGCCTGCTGACTGACAGGGACAAGTACCAAGTTGGATTATTTAGCTGCATTTCCCACCAAGAGGAGGCTTGTGGCGTTGTGCTGTCAGTCCATCTGCACCAGGCAGTGTGTGGCTCTGCTGTAGCAGAGGTGTTCCAAGGCCATGAAGTCCCCATGGGTTTGGGACACGCGAGGAGTTGGCTCTGAGCAGCACCAGCTGCCCCTGGCCAGGCCAGCGCTGGCTGCTGCCAGGGCAGGGCAGGGGGGCTCAAGGCAGCAGCTGAGGCAGCCCCAAGGGCCAGACCCTGCAGGAAACCACTCTGACAGGCTCCCAGGAGCCTCTCCATCACTGTTTGTCCCTCTTCATCCCCAGCTGTTTATTAACTCGGGCTCAGCTGACCTGACATTCAGGTAAGCCAAATCTGATTTTCCGGCTGAGGGAGCCCTCAGATCTTCACTGTTACCAAACAGATTTCATCAAGGAAAGCAGCATGCCCAGCTGCCAGCTGGAGGAAATTCAGACCTTTGCAAAGCTCTGGCTGAGAGACAGGGAGGAGAAGGAGCACAGGAGCAGCCCTGGATAGAGCACATGGCTGAGGGTCTGACCTGGGATGTCCCATCAGGTCCCATGCGTGGCCCAGGGTGCAGCTCCTCCCTGCACGGGGGGATGTTCATCCCTCTCCAAAACGCAGAGTGCACCACTGATGGTGGTGTTGAGGTCCTGGGGCCACTCTGGTGATCTGGTTCAGTAAGGAAGGAAAGGCAGGAGGGGCCCAGACTTTGGGGCTACAAGAGAGATGGACAAACAAGGCGAAGAGACCCCTAAAATATAAAGAATACCCTTTGATATTTTTTGAATTGTTATGCACCTGGTACTAAAGATGGACAAATGACATTTAAATTTCTTAAGGCATTTTGTTTTACAAAAACTGTAGACTTAAATCACAGCTGTCTTTTTAAAATATACTGCAAAAATACTTGTTCAAAAGCAAACTTTTTGTGCAACAAGGGACTTAAAGAAAAACAGTGACAAAATTCTAGTTCTGGGAAGAAAATTTTTCAGTCACAAAAGTCTGAGTAACTCTGCTCTCTAACTGCAGATGCTTTCAGACCTGCTCAAAGAATGTGCATGTGCATATGGAGCTGTGATTTGCCATTGTTTGGGATATCTTTGTTGTTGGCCTTGAAGCTGCAGGAGAGCTGCCTTGTTTCCACAGTAGAAGTGAGTACAGAGTAGGCTGCCATTGTCCAAGAAGTGTGAGTGTGACACACAAATCCACAGCATAGAAATTTAAAGGTATGGAGCAATTCTGCAGGGCTGTTAATATAATCTGATATTCAGCCCTCATCATCCATTTTTAGTCATGGTCTTTTGACTTGTTAGACCTCTCTAGCAATCTTTAATTTAAAAAATTCCTTTCTCTCCTGAGATCTCAGATGAATGGGGTAAAAATGTCATTTGCATGATAATCAAGGTCTCCTTCAAGGAAAGGGTAGGATCTGGATAAATTAGCTACAACTTGTCAAGAGTGGGAATATCCATCAGAAGTTTGTCTTCTTAATTCCAGAGTCCAGGTGATCACAGCTTTTTGTAGAAGCCAGGAGAGCAACAGCCAAGTGAAAATGCCCCAGCTTGCTCTTTGTGGCCTCACTCTGCAAAAGGGGTTGGTGGCACCAGATCTTGGCATCTTTGTAAAGGATTTCTATTTTTCAGTCTCAGGGTTGAGCTGTTATTTGAATTGGAACATTTTTCATTCAGTTGTAGCACAGTTGCGATGTCCCGTGATGTGCCATGACATTTACAAACATCAACAACAGTCCAAGTCCTTTGTTGGCTTGGGACACTCCCGGTTATTTCCAAGTGCCATGGGAGAATCAGGGATCACAGCCTCCCTCCACAGCACATCGTTGAGGAGGATGTCATTTCTGAATTGGGTTTTCTGCTGGGTGTGCTCTGACTGACAGCCAGAGCCCACCCAGCCTATGACAGCTCCATAATAGGGGAAGCTTATCTGCCAGCAGTGCCAATAAAAATAAATCACCTACTTGCCTTATGCTCTGAGGAGATGAAAACAGAGTCATCAATGGTCTTGTGTACTTCTACACTAACTCAACACCCACAGCATTCCTTTTTTAAAATCAAATTGCAGGATTTGAGAAGACTACTATGTATTGGAGTACAGAGCTGAGGTTCAGTGGGTATGAATTATGAGGTTACAATACATTCATTGTTTGTTTAAATACTGTTTTTTCAAATTAGGTTTGCATGTATGAGTGCAATGTTCCCACTGACTAGAGCAATGCACAATAGACCACCCACAATTTGGGAGGGTGCCACGAGTTTGTCCCTCTGTGGGCAGACATCACTTAGTTTTTCATCCCCATTCTGTCTATATATCTTCAGCCTGGCCTTACTAGTTCCTTCTAGATGAGCTGGAAGCATATGTGGATCACATAATTTTCTGTGGTGACCTCATACACAGCAAAAAGATGTTTTTAAATTGAAAGCCCTCAAAGCCTGTAGAGTTGAGACCTGTACCACTGATCCAAAATGCAGCTTTAGCATTTCCCACTCATTCAGTGTGGGAGTAAACCAAAATTTATTCCTCTGAAGTCAGAGATTTACATAACTTTAAGGCAGGGATGAGTGAGCATACCTCATCTGTCAAGGAGGAGCCACATAGCAGGTTAATTTTTATGATATACTGGGGTCTCAGCTGCTTTGCTGTAGTTTTGTCATCATCCCTACAACCAGTCCTCCTATATTCATAAAAAGTAAGTGAGCAGGAAGCCAAATACGATGCACTGTGTGGAGGAATCGCTTCCTCTCATGTTGCATTGAGATGAAGTTACATAACTCAAAGCTACCAAGGGCACAACCCCTGGCTGTATTTCCATCTGGAACACATGTCCTTGCCCCTTCCCCCAGCACTTGCAGGGGAGATGCTTGGACAGGTTGTTATTTATGTCAGCACAAACTGGTGGTACCAGGCACGTCTCTGTGGCAGTGCAGGAGAGCATTAGCTCCAGCACCATTGTGGAGCATATGTATATGATGAGATAACAGACATCTGGCAGTGAGCAGCTACTGGAGCTCTGTAAATCCCTTGGCTTGTAGTTCTGTGCAGAAAAACTACCTCCAGCACAGTATATGACTGTACAGGCTTGAGTACCAAATTAAAGATTGTGTTGGTCCTCGCAAAGCACAGAGCTGTGTGGTGCTGCTTTTGGATTCCCAGCTTGGTTGGCACTTGTGCCCAATTCCCTGAGAGACACAGAACCCTCAGGTGTCTCAGGATCTGCTTGTAATTCTCCAGGGTTTGCTTTGCTGCTTCACATGCCAGGATTTTAGCTGGGCCAAGCAGCTCAGCATCTGCCCTTGGGCTGTGTCCCAGCTGAGACCCTGCACATGGTGTGTGCTGCCTGCACGAGCCTTGCCCAGGAGAGCCCACAAACACAGCCCAGCACCCCACACCACAGCCCCATCACACATCACTGTCCTGGATGTCCCCACTATGTTTTGGGAATGTGGTAAACAGATGGGAATGCCACATTTCCCACTTCTGGGATATGTGAAATGAGTGTTCAGGTCCCTGCTCCAGGTCCAGGCTGAGCATTGCATCCAACTGCTGTGTAGGACATGCTGCCTAAACCCCTGTGTTATTAACTCAAGGTTAACATATAGTTATTTTTATTCCAAATCATGAGATTACAAACACCATTAATATTCACCACCAGTGAGAAGCCTGGGAGAGGCAAACCTGCTGTGGAACATACAGCACATTCAATTCTGTGATGGGTCACTGCCAGCACAAGATCCCTTGGGATGGGTGCCGAACAAAATTCAACTCTCTCTTGCACTGCCTACAGCTAAACTGACTTCAGTTTGCATCCCCATGGCTTTATGTGGTAAATTGGTGGGATATTTGATCTCCAGTACCAAGAATAGGAATGAAGTGTCTGATTCCAGTGCATGATATTCTGCAAATATCTATTTGAGTAGCCAGGTCTGAGTAAAAGAAAAGAAATCAAACAGAGGGATATGGAAAAATCTTTTTATGCCTATAAAAGGATCACTTCAAAACCACAGGATTTTGTATAGGAACCTTTTTCCTTAAATAGTAGAAACAGTCACTGGGTGAATTCCATCAGTGTAAAAAATGGGGGTTAGAAAAGAGCTGCTGTGTACAATAGCAGTTTCCTCTCTTTGCATCTCTTCCTTTCCTCCCCCCACCACACATGTACCTTGTCTTATCCCCTAAAACTGTGCTTGTAACAAACTATGAAAACAGTACAATTACTATATATATGTATTTATACACATAGATATAATCAAACCCACGTCCATATACATATATGTATATGCTGTGTAGTTAAAGATGAACTGCATGGTAGGATTTTTTTGCATTCTTCATGAAACACCTTTCGCACAAAGAGGAACACAGCTTGGCAGTAAATCTTGCTGGGTATCTAAAACACCAGCTCAGGCTCCTCCTGCAGGCTCACACCTGCAGCCTCCTCCTGCCACCAGGAGATAGATAACCTGCCAGAGCCAGGCCTATGAAACCCAGAGCTCTTTGGCCATGGGCCAAATCCTGCCAGGCAAAACCCCGCTGACATCATGGGGATTAGAGAGGTGGCTAATCAGCACAGTGGGATTTGTGTCAGTCTTTCACTCAGGATGCCATGCTGGGTCCCCCTGTGGTCAGAGGGGGTGGTTGGGGGCTGGGAAGGCCCTTGGTGTCCCCGGGGGTGAGCAGCTGTGGGGTGGCACTGGGATTTGGGGTGTCCTGTGCGTGCTGCCATGGGAAGGAGCAGCAATGTGGGAATGGCTCTCCCAGGGCACAAAACTCCAGCACCACTTGGAACAAGGGTCCTTCCCCTGCCCTTTCCATCTCAGGGGTCCCAGGCTGGCAGAGGACAGGAGGGAAGAGAAGGTTTCTGTGACTCTGGGGTTCATTGGCCCCTTTGTCTCAGAGTGGGTTGGGGAAAGGAGTCAAAACATTCCCATCTCCAAACTGGAGACAGGCTCAGTAGAGACTGAAACCTTTTTGGAGGGATTTGTGAAAAAACAGGGTGGTGTCTTTGGTACTCTATAAGAAGGGTCTTGTGTTCACATTAATGTGATGAAAATTTCATGCAAAGGGTCCCCAGGGACTCAGGCTGGCTCCAGTCCATCATTCCACCCCATGCCTAGGTGAATCCTTACAGATGTCTGTATAACAACCTGTTCTGAAAAATCTTTAATAACAGAACCTCGACAGTCTCCTGAGACAAAGTATTTCAGTGTTTTACTACACTTACTATTAAAAACATTCCTTAAATCTGTATTGTCTTTCTTAACTCCCTCCCAGCCAGACCCAGTACACACCCTGACTGAAATTTTAGCATGTGGCTGATATCTGCAGCGGGGACAGAGACCAGTTTATTAAATTTCTTGTTGATCAGCCCTTTATGTGATTGAAAACATTTTTTTCTCTCTTTAGATTTCTGTTCTTCAATCAAGCCAGTTTCTTTTGCCTACCTTCCTGCACATCCCCATATACACCCTTTTTGAGGAGAACCATCTCCTTCCAGAAGAAAAAATTTTGGGTGAAGTCTCACACTAGCAAGGGGAGCTGAACTGAGGGAAGAGAGATGTCTTACAGGCTGTGTTTCTATCTGTGTAGTTTACAGTGGTGATTGGGGGTTTTTTGCAGCAGTATGACATTATAGGTACACATTAGGGGCAGCCCATGACCCATCACAACCCATGGGCTCACACAGTCAGTGCCAGCCTGTCTCAAGGATGCTGGGGAAAGCTGTGCACTCATCCCCCCAAACTGCATCTCTGGGGTTTTCAATCCCTATCTCCAATTGTCATTCCACAACCTACAATCAGCACAGCTCCTGCCATAGCTGCAACAAGCACGGCACTGATTTTCACATTGCCTAAGCTGTCCCTGAAATTATGGTTAGTTCTGTTGTTAGTTCTGGGATGAAGGGAGACCCCCACAGTCCCAGTCTAGGCAATCCCTTAGTCAGCAGGGAAGTCTTGACACCTTTCACATACAACTTTTAGTGGCTTCACCCTTCCCCCAACAGTTTCACTCGGAATTCTCATTTCTGCTCATTTCTGCTGCTTGCTTGTGAAAGGGCTGACACTGTCATGGTTGCTAGAAACCAGGAGGGAAGCATGCTGCGGTGAGAGTGCACACCCTTACTCCTACTCCGTGTACTGATCTAGAAAACACCTCCTGAACATTTTTTAATGTGACCTGGCAGCAGACCAGGGTAAATGGCATGTTCTTTTCCCAGTGCTTTGGCCCAAAGTGTGTTTCAGAGGCTTAAAAGAATAGTCAGGCAATTAAATGTGATAAACGAGGCCATTTGTCACCAGCATTTTCACTTTTCTTTAAAGTATAAAACGAGATAATGAGCAGGGCTCGAAGAAATCCTTTGTGGAGTTGCAAGCCAAGGTCACATGATATACAGAACGGATTTTCTGCCTCTCCCATCATGAGAATGTGATCTGACAATACTCCCCCTTTTGACACAGAAATCACTGACAATGTTAAGAGAGAGGGGGGAAAAATCACTAATGGTTGAAAAAACAGTGACATGTTGCAATGAAGATAGGAAAAGAAATGCACTTATTTAAGGGCAAATTTATTCCCACTGCAAGCTTCCTGTAGGTGCTGGTCAATAGGAACACTACCACAGAGCCAGCTGCACAGTACCTTATCTTACAGCAAAGCTTTGAGCAGAGATTGCCAACACATCACCTCCTCAGCAGAGAGCAGGGCATGTACCCAGGGCTGGCAGGGTTTGGTGGAACAGATGGGTCACCCATAGCCCCAGCAGAGGGGAAGGGACAGGGCTGAGATGGGCTCTGGGAGCTGTGGGGTCCTGCAGAGTGTGAGTGAGTCCCTCCCTGGGGCTCCAGGTGTGGGAGGGTATTCCTCCAGTAGTGCCCACAGGTACATCCAGCTCACTGGGACACCCCACTCAGTGACAGACATGTCACAATGCCACACAGCTGTGTGTGACACAGCCCACAAGAGTGGTGGCTCTTTGGCAGTGTCTAAATTAGTGCAGGTTTGTATTTGTGGCTGGAGGCTTGAGCTGGATATGAATCCAGAGCTGGAGTGTCTCCAGCTCTCTTTTGAAAAATAACACCTTTCCTTCTGGCAAGTTACCAGAATGTGTTTCCTTCTGCATGCTGGTTTTTCCTATCATGTGTGGTTAGGAATTGGGAAACATTTACTCCAAGGTGTGAAACCTCTCTGCACCTGTGGGACATGAACATATTGACTGTATTGACACCTTTTCATGCTGCCCTGTATCCCACCAGGTCGGTGTTACCTCTGCACCCTTTTCCATCTCCCCTCCACATGCACCCACTTGTGTAAGAAATTACTTTTGCATTTTTTCTTTTTCTTAACCTGTTTTCTCAATCAATCATCAGTTTATACTGAATATATTGAGGCAGGAGGGCCAGTAAGTATGGTTGTGCACAAACAGAAATGGATATTTGAGGAGTTGAGAACCACTGACAGTTGGTCTCTACAAGCTATGTTTTATTTATGTCTGTATTGTGCTGTGTTGGCAGCATTTGATTCAGCCCTGGGATGAAACCCCTGAGTTTTTGCAAACATGGACAGCCTCACACATGTCTCTGACATTAAATAAGTGATACACACAGTGCAAGGAAACATATATTTTAAGAAAACTACCCAGATGCACCAGCAATGGGAGGTGTTGAAGTATCTCAAAAGACTAAGAATTAAAATCTTGCTAAAGAAAAAGCAGGCCAGGAGGTGCCAGTCAGGCACCAAACAAGTAAATGCCAAACTCACAGCTGAGTCACTGATTCAGCACCAGGTTAGACTCAAGTCCATGGGTTTTCATCTAGAAATGGACTGTGTGCCTGCCCTTTGGCAGGGGCTGAGCAGACCAGTGCCCTCCTCAGCACCCAGTGACCCAACAGCAGCAGCCCAGAGCCAGCTGAACCCAGCTGAACCTCTCCGACCTCACAGTGGCTGCCACAGTTGGGCTCAGTGATCTTTGGGGTCCCTTCCAACTCAGGATATTCTATGATTCCCTGATTCACATCACTGAGGTCTGTGCCTGAGGGGAATTTTCAGATGAGCTTTCAAGAGACATGACTGGATCCTGTGCTGTATTAAACTGCTGGTGAGAGCAGTCTGTCTGTCCCTACCCCCACCAGAAGCAGGCTCAGCCCCAGCTCATGAGTTGCCCTGGCTGTAGCTTGCTGAAAGGGTGGGATAATCCTGCCGAAGCCCTTGGTGGGCTGCCCGTTTCCTCTCCTTCCAACTCGATTGCTTCCAAAACAAATTCCTGTTGCAAAAATTCTGGTCCTTTCAACTCCACATTCCTGCATATAACACAATCCCTTTGAAAAGGAGGTGAACTGGTACAACTCAGTGAACTTGAAAGGAAAAATATCCCAAATAATTGTTGGAAATGATTGGAAACAAGTATCTCACAGAACAACGTGTTTCTGAGTGTTTCCGATAGCAGCAGACAGCCACGGTCTGTTTGCAAAAGCACAGAGACTTACCAGGGGCAGGCAGTGGAACTGTGGGAGTCAGAGGCAGCACCATTCCCCTCCTGGCAGCCAGAGCTCCTGGGAGGGCTGCCTGCAAGGAGAGGTGCTTGTGTGGAGGTGCTGCCACCATCCATTCCACCAACAGCGAGAGAAATCCCCTGGCAATCTCCAGCTATGGCCCAAGGAACGAACCCTCAACCCCGTCTGCAGCAGAGACTTTTTGGCATCCATTTGATTTGTCTGTGTTTAAAGAGGAGGACATGGAGAAGGAGGGGAAGGGTCTGACTCCCACAAGTTCAAATTTACTGCTTCAGGAAGATAGTTTCTTTGCAAACTCTTTCCACGTTCTTCTTCTTGTTATCTCTACAGAAGGTTGAGCATCTTTAAAACTGCATAAGCTTCCCTTAGGGAGGCTTGTTTTCAGATCCCTTCTCAGCCCAATTTGGAGCAGGGACATCAAAGGCAAGGCAAATATGGTCCCCTGTTAGCTTGGATCCATTTGGAGCTGGTCTGGGCAGTTCCAGCCTGCCACGATGTTCACAGTCTTTGGAAATATTTACTTATCTGACCAACAAGAGAGTTATTTAATAACTTATGATGTCTGCAGTTTTGTGTAAACAATTTACAGTGCTGTGATTGATGCTGGATGATGTTTGGAGAGAGGCAAGATGGACTGTATATATTGGGCTTTGGTTTGGAGAGTTCAGGCTCAGGGCTGGGCAGTATTCTACCTAATAAATAACAGTAGTCAAACATTGGGACTTTTGCTGCTTCATTGCTCACAAAGCCACACAAACAGGGCTGAATTAAACCAGGGCACACGTTGGCCATGCAAACATCTGAGACCTTTGTAGAGGTGCCTGGTACAGTGGTCACAGTTCCTGGTTCTGCTTTTGCCCCTTGCCCAGGTTGTCCCCAACTCTGCAGGAAACAGCTGGGTTTATGGGCAGGACAGCCAGAACAGATGTGGAGCATCACACTTCAAGCTGCTTCTCCACATCTAGTAGAGTGAAAGTTGGGAAGTGAGTATTACCATGTCCAGGAGGCAGCTCCAGTCCTTGCAAGAACACAGTGAAATAAGTGGCTTGCTTCTTTTGGCACAGCTTCAGGTCATGCTACATGGTTGCTTTCCTCAGTCCTGCATTTTACAGGGTCTTACATCAGGTTCCCAGGAGAAAGATGAGATTCCTGCTGCAGTCCTTGTTTCCAAAATCCCTTGTCTGGGTGAATACCTTCCATTACAGGTGTGTGTGATCTTGAGAAAATTGGTGGAAGGGGTATTCCTATCTCCAGTGGAGAGACACAGGAGTGTGATTGCTGTGAGTTAGGTGTGTGTGCAGCTCAGCTGGTCAGACACAGCTATGGGTGAGCAAGAGCCCTCATGAGACACCACAGCACAAGAGAGAGGGCATGGACCAACATCAAACTGAGAGGAACTCAGAGGCTTTCACTCAGTTCAAACTAGAAACAAGTTGTTTCCTTTCTGAACCATCAAAATGTTTCATTTTTTTGGAGTTAAGCAACCTGGACATGTCTGAAACAAGTTTCAGGATCATGCAGTTCCCTAAAATTTTCTATAATTTCACTTTCTGATCTGATTGTGGACAAAGGCATGATTCTCAGATCTCCTGAAGTGGAACTGCCAGGCCCAGTTGCAAGAGCTGAAGGGCAAAAGTTTGGAAGGAGAGGACAAAAACCCTTCTCTAGCTACCAAGTGGCTGTTCATATTGACTGGTCCAGGCAAAAAAACTTAAAAACCCCTTTATTCTGGAAATCCTATTTCAGACACATTTACTGTCAAAGACTGACTCCAGGTGCTGTGAGGAAATAATGGCAGGAATCTAAAAGGAGGAAATTAACCCGAAAACTGACACAAGATGTCTGGGTGGCTAAGAGCTGGATAAAGGCTCTATGTACCCATGGAGAGAAAAATATGCTTCCTCTGAACAGAGACAAGTAAGGAAGTATTGATCTGAAATTATTGAACTGTGGTACTTCATCCATGCTGCTGAACATGGCTTTGCCTAATGGAGAGAAAAGTACAAGGAGGTCTTTCTCATTCAAATGGAAAAAGGAAAGGATGTCTGAGGCACATGTTCCACATATTGCATTCACCATGGGAGGAAAGTAATGCTCAATACCCTCCTGATGTTCAAAACTGTTTCTGCAATCCTCTTCAGCTGAGAAAAGGCTGATTGATCTCCCAGCTTCACCTCTAGTGTTAGCGCTAAAAAGGCTGTACCTTTTTATTTGGTCTGTGGAAATCTGCACTCAGAACAAGAAGGATCTCAAGCAAAATGCTGCCTGCCTCCTCCTCCCCCGAGGGACCATGCAAAGACACATTGCACTTAGCAAAAGAAGTGAAGGTTTTGGGGGGACCTAAGTGCCAGCAGGCTGACGGCACCACTCTTTGTCTCCTTGGAGATCTGTCTTGATGTAATTAATGATAAAGAACTGGAGCAAGAATAAAAATGATTCAGAGAAGCTTTGGTATTTTTCCCCCAGTTCAGCTCTATGATTAAACCCACACAGAGCCTCAAATGAGGAGATGAGCTTCAATTATAGCTAAGGAGCAGCATAATGAATTATCTTCTTTGCACTTACTTTAGCTGGTGAGTAACTCAATTTCCATCCAAATCCATGTTGACTATAACTGATTTAGCCAATAACTGATTCATCAAGATGCTGGAAGAATGTGGAATTAGAAATGCAGAAGAAGGGCTGTAGCTCTTCTTCACTTCAATATTGCTAATCTAGTGCAACATTTTTAAGAGATAACTTTAATGCTACCTACACTTCTGCGTAAGTCCACCTTTAACAAAAGTTAAATACAAGAAAATGGCCTGCTAATGAAGAGTTTGAATCCTCTCTTTTATATATAATAAAAAATATTTTTATTTGGGATAGTGAGTCCTTAGATTTGCAGACTCCAGCCAAATAACAGAGAGTATGTTGTGTGGCTTATGTAATTTTAGGGTCTTTTGCTCAGAAATTCCCAGACCTGCAGGTTATGAAGTTATAATTTAAATACTATTGAAAAATATCAGCGGCCTCAGCCTCCTCACGCTGCCCAGCAGTTGTGAGCTGCATAGGGTTGGCATTGCTGTGTTTCCAGCCTCAGCCATGGTCTGTGGGTACCAGTAGGAAGAGACAACTCTCAGAGCAGTTTTCCTGCATTCAGGAAAGGATCCTGTTCCTGGAAGTTACAGGATTTTTGGGTTCCTGGGGCAAAACCAATATGACTTCTGAAACTCTGCTCTGCAACTCTGGGAGCAGCTGGAAAAATTTGAGGGCTGGGTGCATGAGTCTTGTGGAGCAGGAGGATCTTTCAGAGCTGCAGGATCTTCAGCCCTGGTAGAAGGAGGCACTGGCCCACAGCACTGCTCAGGCAGAAAACCAGTTTAATTAACTTTTTAAAATAGTGTTTGGGGTTAATTTTGTACAGCAATTTACAAAGAACTCAAGGGATGTTATTGTTTAAATAAATATTTAAGTAAGATCCCTCTCAGTTTAAACACAGTGAAATGTGTGTGAAAAGCAGCAACATTTGATTACAAATATACAAGAGGCCAAAACAATCCATTATGAGCAAAGGTGTCGGAGGTGGATCAAACATCATTTTGTTTGATTCTGTTTCTCTGAGGGAAGTTATTGATAAGGGGATTTCTGCCTTGTGCCAATGTGTAGCAGGGGTGCAAACCCTGGCAGTGCTATCCAGTCAATGTGCATTTGTGTCTGAGTAGGAGTTTCCCAAATTCACCAGTGCAAAAGGCTGAAATGCTCATCTTCCTCAACCTGTGCTTTTGAAAAAGGTAAGGCCTTTTTGCCTTACCAGAAATGAGTATTTCTTTCCTGACGACTGTGTATTCAATCCCCTTCTGTATCTGAGCTGCAAGGCAATAGAGCACATAATAAGTCACTTTTCCAAAGTGTCCCTGAAACTGGAGGATTCTGTAAAGGTCACACAGCCCAAGTGACACATTTCATGGATACATTTGAAGACTTGGCAGATTCCCTGTATTGAGCAGGACTTGATTTACACAGGAGAACACTGTTTGGATTACCAAGATGGTCACTACAAGAGTGCTCAGAAGGGGCTGTGCCTTGATAGGAGACAAAATCTGTACATCCATTTGTAAGCAGATTTTTGGATGTTTCACCCTAACACACATCACTGCACAGCAGAATAAAATGAAGATATATTTATATTTGAAATGCAATTGCAGGAAAGTAGCAACCTTCTCTCAGGTCTTGGGTCATTTTGATTCTCTCAAGCCACAGGATCTGAAGACCTCAATCTTACTCTACAATTACATTCAGAAACCCAAGATTCTGGCATGGATCAGGACAGTGGGCTTGGCTCACAGAATCTGTGGAAACATCAGGGTATGTAAGGTAGGTAAAAACCTGATAATTTGGGAAAAAAATAGCATTAATTTCTGAGACAAAACAATTAATGATTCATAACTAATTGTAAACAAATGAGTAATAATACTACACAAAAGACCCATTTTGTTCATTGAGGAACCACAGAATTAATTGCATGTACTTTAGTTTCCAGCGAAGTCCCAAGGCACAGTATTGGGATTGTTGAACCAGTCATGTTACACATACTGGTTTAATTCAGGCCAAAACTGCAGGAAGAGCTTGGGATTCTCTGAGTAGAGTCTGAGCCTCAAGTAGGTCAAACAATTCATCAAGCAATGAAGGTTTTGGGTTAGCACTCACGAGGTGACCTGACTCTTGCTCTGGGCTGTGAGCAGTGTGAGGACCTGGCTGGACCAGCTGGGGTGCCAGATGAGGAGGCAGCAGCTCTTTCAGATCTGTGCAAGAAACCTTATGCACAGACTTGACTGCCTTATTCATGGTGCTGCTCCCTACTTGTAATCATCTCATCAAAGCTGTAAGAGCAACATCCTCCTGGATTTATTTACTTTGTGACAGCTCCCACAAGGACATTCTCAATAAGTATCTCTGCTCCTTCAACTGACAACTCCACTCCATACTTATTCAGCATAAAACTTCAGCAATGTCCATTTTTTACCTTGACCCCTAGAGCAGAATCCCATAAGTATTCACCTCTCCTTTTCCTTTTCTGTTTCAGCTCTCCTGCAAATCCCTCCTTACAACTCCTGGTTGTGACATCCTTGACTAAGGCAAGGCTGTCAGTGCACAGCAAGCCCTGCCTGCAGCCCTGGCCAGCAATGTCTCACAGCTTCCTAGGGCTCCTTCCCCCCTCCACAGCTGGCTGTAGGCAGCTCTGATCTCCTCACACTGTTCTCACAGCTCCTGTCCTTCTGTTCTTTGTTTCTGCAGTCTCACAGAGCATGGGGCTCACAGGAGCTGATGAAGATGACAAAACTTCACAGCCTGTCTCTGTGGAGGGAGGGGCTGTCCAGGTTGCTCCATAGTCTATAGTCATAAAAGAAGTGAGGAAAACCACCTTTCCCTGCCACTGCAGCAGGAGGGGAAACAAGCAGGCTGCAGCTCCTACCTTTGGATGTGGAAATCACGTCACAATGAGCACTGAGATTTTGCCATCTGTCTCCAATGTGGCATATGCATTGCCTACAAAAATAGGCTGTAAGAATACTGCTATGACTGAAAAATCCATGAGGCAAGAGATGCCAGAATTAGGCCTCCTTTGTGCTATGTGTTGTGGTACAATTGTTAATTAGATGAACACACAATATTTTGCCAGAGGTCTCAGCTTTATCCCATGGTACTGGATGAACTTTTTTCACTGGAGATATTCTATAGAATTTTGGTTTTTTTCCATTAGAGTTCAGTGCAGTCTTAGGCTTTATTTTCTTCCCAACTTCTCAATAAAAATGACTGAATTTCCCAAAACTTGGAACTACAATGACACATTTCCCTGTAGTACCTGGGTTTTTCTAATACTTTTGTCAATGGTGGTGGTTCTTTAGCCATTTGAATAAAATGGAAACAGAGACAGGCATGTCAGCAACAGCTTGACTGCACCAGGCACTATTTTATCAGAATCTTGGTCACCCATCCCAGCTGTCCCCAGAGGGTGACCAACAGCCATGGGGCTGTGCAGGAGTGTTCATCACCAGGCACACTGGACATTCTGGAGGCAGAGCTCCCCCCAACTCCCATGGCAGCAGTGGACATCAGGAGCAGGGCCTTATGGCACGTGCAGACAGTGGGGCACCCACAGCCACTGGCTGCAGACTGGGAGAGCCTCAGCAAGACCTGGCACAGAGACCCTGCAGGGAGAGTGGGACTGGAGCCAAGGCTGAGGCAGCACTCATATTCTCAAAAAGGGACCAAGGGTGGGGCAGCTGAGGTTTCATATCAAGCTCTGCTGTGCCTGGACTCTCCTAATGGCTCACACCTTGACATACTCCTTCCTGACCTGCTCCTAGGCCCCCTGACTCCTCATTTGTGCCATGTACTGCTCATTTGTGCCATGTACTCCTCAAACCATTCCCATGCAACCCTCCAGCTTTAGCATCCAAGTACCAGGTCTTTGCTTAGCCCAGCATTGCCTGAGTCCCTGTCTGTCACCAAGCTGTGACAGGAAAGAATCAGTGTTGTTCCCTTCCTGCCTTCCCACTGACCATCAACTGTGCCCTGAGCAGCACTACACCAAGAGCCCATCTTCATTCTGCTCCTCGAGCTGGGATGACTCTTGGATTGCAGAGAGAGGGCCTGTGTCCCTGTCATGCTGTGGGGAAGCACCAGGATCTGCAGGAGCTTGGTGGCACTGACTGTGTGCACAGGAGCACTGGGGTCAGCACTGGGAGCTGCTGGGATGCTGGGCTGAGCTCACTCATGTGGGAAGGAATCTCAGCAGATTTTGACTGCTCAGCCTTAGCACATCCCTAAGAAGTTGCTATTTTCTCCCTTCAAAGGCTATCACTAAGGCAAATTGGAGGAGATTTACAAAGTTTAAAAAAAAAAATCACATTCCTAACAGAAAGCTGCCAAATTTCAGATCTCAACTCCAGAGCACAGAGGGATAAGAACTATCCAAAAAAAGGATCACCAGATTCCCCCCTCCTGTTTCTTCCTTTCTTTTTTTTCCAGTTGGACAACAATTCCTTTTTCCCTATGCTCATTCTTGGAATGCACAAAGCTGGCTGGACAGTTTTGGCTGAAATTTTCCAGAAAAGAACTTATCCCAAGGCAGACAATCAAGTTGGAAGAGCTCAGTCTAAACTTTTCAAGTCTGACAAAGTTACAAGCAGCAGCACAGGCGGTCCTGCAGCAGGACAGAGATGAGTGACCTTTATCACAGGAGCTGCAGCAATCCCACCTCTGACGCACTCAGCATTATAATAGCTGATGATGCTGCTCCATTCAGGTGCATCTGATCACGATTCAGATATGTCACCAGGAAAAAAGCTTTAAGTCAGTCATCCCACTGAGCCTTCCCACACCCTTCCTACTCCAGCAGCTCTTTCCATCTAACAACTGATCACAGAGGAAAACACAGCTCCCTCGCCTCCAGTATTTGTGAGCTGTGTGTGTGAGCTTCTGCTTCTTGGATAGAGGCAGCTGATGCTAAAATGGGATTGCTCTCTGAACTAATGTATTCAAAATTAATAAAAGAAATAAAACAACACACTCCTCTGGCATGTTCCCATGCATATTTTCCATAAAAGTTAATTTTTCCACAAGAACAACTGGTGAGTTTGTGGGGGTTTTGCACTGAATCTTGATACAGAGCTTAGAATTCTTGGCACTGCTTAGGACGTTAAAATGACATCAGCCCCACTTTCTATATTGGAATTTTATAGTTCCTGCCTGACCGCATTTCTTTGTTTTGCACATGTTCTCTCTCTGAGCTGCCTCTCTGCCGCGGTGTGCTCAGAGAATCAGGAAAAGAGGAGTGTTTGTGTTCCTCGCAGCCCTGCTTGTCCCTCCCTGAGCCGGGCACCCAGGTGATAAAGCTGCATTTCTCCCCCAGGACAAAGCAGCACTGTTGGCTCAAGGGACCAGGGCACCTTTTCCAGTCAAGAAGCTTCCCCACAGCACGACAGCTCCGTGCTGAGAGGAGATGGTGTGTCCCCTTTCCTCTGGCAGAGCAGGAGTGGGGAGCACGCTGCCATGGGGAGTGACATGGCTGTGGGACACTGGGGACCGGGGTGGCCAGTGACTGCACACAGCACAATGGGAAATCAGCCAAGGAAAAAAGGAGTGGAAAGCAGAGGAAGGGGAAAGTGAGCATCTCTGTGTGCAAAACAAGGATTTCTCCAGTACTGAAGTAGCACCTGGAGCAGCATTTGTTTGTGCTACCCCGATGGAAGGAGAGAGTGCCTGCCCCCAAAACACAATCATACTGTCCCGTGCCTTGGGGCAGGGAGGGGCAGCATTATTTTAAATTAAGCAAAAATGTGAGTTAGGGTGTTACCATATTCCCCCCAGCAGTGCCACCCTCTGTGTTTGAACATCGCGGTGCAGGAGGGCTGATGAGGCACTCGGGATCCCCCGTGAGCAGCAGCGCAGGGCTGGCAGAGTCAACAGACCCTGGCACTGCGAGTGCAGCTCCACGGGCGTTAGCACAGACAGCACGCTTGTTTCCTGGATTTCAAATAAAATAACTATTCAAGGAAAGATGATGCTTTTCTACATCCCCTGCGCCTTGGGAAGCAGTAAGAGGAAAGAAAAGCAGTTATCTGGCACGCCGCATCCAAACATTCCTGAAAGCACGCTTGGACCCGCCGTTCCTGTAAAAGTCACGCTGGAGCAGCATTAGCATATCCTCAGTAAACAGACCCAGTGCCATCCTCCAGCACAGCCTCAGCTCCCAAACGGGATTACAGCAGCTGGACAAACCCAGGAGGGACTACACCTGGCACTCAGCAAAATGCCAGCTCTGCTGTAGCCTGGCTGGATGACAGCAGCTCCCAGGTTTGCTGTTTCCTACAGGCTCAGCTTCTCTGGTGTGTGATGGAGAATCACTGCTCCTTGCTTCTCTGTGCAAGATTTATCATTTCATCCTTTCACTGTCGTGTGGAAATAGCCAGGAGACCAGACTAACATTTCAAGATTGTAAAGCCATTTGCCAAACACTCCTGGCTGTATAACAGCAACATTTTTACAATTGCTTTTGCCACAGCCCTTTTGCAATCATGTTTATAAGCTCCTTTACAAGCGCATGCAACCGTATAGAGAATGCAGAAAATCTTTACCTTGCTTGCCCAGAGGAGAGAGCCTGGCTTCCTCTCATGGATCAAAAGTAGGATGAAAAACAAACCCGAGAGAGACCCGTGAACAGACTCATCTGCTGAGAGTTGTTTAAATCCCGAGCCTGCTCCTGCTCGCAGCTCTAAGTTTGTGCTCTGAATAGAGGCTGTGTTATTTTAACCACAGGATTTCTAGTCATGGGGGAGGAGAGATGGATTAGGTACGTTTGCAATCTAATGCTTCACATTTACCTCAACTGAAATGAACTACTTTTAGCCTGATGTAAATAAGCACAGCTAAGATATAGATTTCAAGTGCCCACTAACCAATTATGCTTAAACTAACATGCTAAATAACTGTGGAAAATTCCAGAGGAATAAGATAACATACTTTTGTGTTCTTTCCTAAATAAAAGGCATGTGTGGAATTTCATGCTAGATACTATGACAAGTGAGGGGCAGCAGATGAACTCCACAAACTAACCTATGCAAGGTGTTGTACCTCATAAAACAATATTCCTAACACCTGTTAGCATGGATTTCAGCAGGCATCCCAGAAATTTGCATTTTCATGGCTTTTAAAAAGTACAGATATGAGGGATTTGATTCTAGTATTTCAAAAGAGCAAGTAAAGCTCTCTAAGTTAATAATGAATGATTTTAAAAGGTCACAGTGTCTGTAGTTTTGCAGGAGCACAAACATTAACCCACTGAACTAGTGCCACCTCCAACAGGGATATAAGCTGGATATAACCCTCCTGCAGCTCATAGATTGCCACAGAGAGTGTTAAATGAAGGCAAAATATTGTGCCTAGGACAATTGTTTGTGGTTTTGTTGTTTAACCCAGCTCAATCTCTGCCTTCCTTTCCTGGTTATGGTACTTTAGTGTCACAGCTGATGTGATTACAAAGCTTGACTATGGCCCAGGATTCCATGGCCACTGCCCAGGCTCACATGGCCACCTCAGAGCTGATGGAAAAGAGATTTCCTCACTTTCTGAGATGTATACTTTGTAAATAAAACACATTCTTAAACTTTGGGATGAACTGAGAAAAACAATTTGAATGCAAAGCTAGTGGACAACTTCCAATTTGTCTTTGACAGCAGAGGCTTCAGGAACACAAGTTTAATTCCATTTTGGATAAAACCTGGCTCTATAAATAACCTTATCTTACACTTACATAACGCTCTTCATCCCGGGTGCTTTGCAGATGTAATCATCCTTTCTGAAAATCGCGGGCAGACCTCCCAGCCTGCCTGCAGGATGGGGAGGATGGGGGCCCTGCTGTGCAGGAGGAAGGCAGCAGAGCATCCAGCAGCAGCCTGGCTGGCTCCTGTCCCTCAGCAGCCCAGCCTGTGGGTGCTGGTTGGGGACTCAGCTCATTGGGTCACCCAGAGACAGCTGAGAGAGTTTTCTGTGCAGGGCTGGTGTCTGTAACAGCCAGAAGGGGCTCAGAGCACCCAGCTCAGCCTGCAGGCTCCCCAGGGGCTGAGGCATCTCTAGGGATGCCAGCCTGATTCTCAGAGCTTAGACTGAGCTCTCTGAGCTTCCCCTGAGGCATGGCTCACCCTGGCTCCCCTGAGCCTCGGGTTTTGTGGGCAAATTGATAACCTGCTGTGGTTTAGCCCCAGCCAATAACTGAGTATTGAGCTCTCACTCCTTCCCCCCAGCCTCCTCAGTGGGATGGGAAGAAGAATCAGAAAAGGGTAAAATCTGTGAGTTAAGGCCAGCCTAATAACCGAAATAAATTGTTCTTTTAAAGAATTGTAATAATAGGAAAAATGCCCAACACAATTGTTCACCACCTGCTGGTGATTGACCCCTGCCAGCCAGCTCTCTGCAGTTTATACTCTAAACATGACATCCTATGATCTGGAACATCCTTTGGCCAGTTCAGGTCAGCTGTCCCAGCCATGGCTCTCTCAGCTTCTCGTGCATGAGAAACTGAAAATTTCTTGGCTGAGTGCAAGCACTGCTCAGCAACCACTAACATCAGTGTGTTATCAACATTATTCTCATACTAAATCCACAACATGGCACTGTACCCTCCATTAGGAAGCAAACTAATTCTATCCCAGTTGAAACCAGAGCAGGTCCCAAGCATCTGTGCCACAGGCAGAGATGTGCACCTGAGCTGGACACAAAATGTCCCCAAACCTCCCATCAGCTTACTTCTGGGTCATGAACCCACTTCTCCTTCCACCACCTGAGCAGCTCACTCCACCCAGGGTGGCTTTCCCCGGCTGTAATTGTCCATAACATCAATCCCACTGATGTTTCCAGCCACAGGCTCTACCTCACCCTTGCATGGAACCTTACAAGGAAAGCAGGGATGAGAAATGCTCCCAGGGCAGGGGCAGGGAGGAGGCTCCAGCATGAAGAGCCCAGGTCCCAGCAGATACTGTGGCACCAGACCACTGCACCACAGTGCTGCAGTCTGCCACAGAGGACTCCTCTTGTGGTCCCTGCTGCACCTGGATGGGGGATTCCGTGTGTACAAAGAAAGTTTCTGTGCTGTTCATGGGTATATTTTTCATTTTCATTTAGCTGTTTCAATAGGAAACAGCAGGAGGAAGAGAGGCCAGCAGACTTTGCTCTGCAGGTTGACCTGCAAATAGTCCATTTTTCCAGAGAAACTAAAAACACAAAACTGGGAGGAGGGAAAGCAAAAATAATTTTGAATTAAGTGAAAGCTTTTGATCCCAATGCATGGTTTGGTATTTCTAGCTTATCTCTTAGGTCAGCCTGTGCTCATTTTACAAAGAAACAGCACTTTAAAAACAAACATAGAGCAAATTTAGAATTTAATTTCTGAGATGTCAAGGCAAGACATTTCAGCATTCCACATAACTCCTGTTTCTTTGGGGTGTGGACAAAAGTACACAGAGGGATGGGTTTAGGGTTTCCTTTGTTCCCCTGGACAAGTCAACAAGCAGAACACAAATTCACCTCCAGTTCCTTCAAGTTCACATTATTTTGAAAAAAATCCCCAACATTTCAGTCTGAAACCTTTGCCAGAGTTAGACTCTGACACAGCATCCAGCATTTGGAAGTCAAACACCTGCTTACTGGTGATGTTTTGTATTTTGCCCCTGTGCCTTGAAGCAGCTCAGACCTGCTCCCTGCCTGATGTACCCTGCTGCAGCACAGACCACGAACACTCTGCCCCAAACAAAGGCAGCCCTGCAGTTCCCTCTCTCTTCATTGTGGTTCCAAGCTGGAATGGCTGTTTCCCAAGCATAAACAGCAACAAGTCACTCCTGGCCTGTGAGGGGAGCGTTCCCTTTCAGCAGCCTCATGCAATGCTGGATTTTTCTGTAGTCACTGGCTGAGGTCTGGAAGCTGCAGTCCTCACCTGCCTCCCATTAAAGCCTGCAGAATAAAACACAGAATAAAACACATCCCTATTTAGGGATTCAGTATTGCACTCCAGTCAGCATTTGTATGAAATGGGCAACAAACAAAAGGAAATGTGAAGCACAATAAACTGCACAGTAAACTGTACAATGAAGTACAATTCTGCAGCATCAAGAACTCCTACACTGGCCACTCCTTTTGAGATAATGGGATGAAGACTTTGTAATGGACATTGTTGATGGGAAATTACATGTTAAAGGAACTTGAGTAGTTGCTCATTTATTTTGCATGTTTTCTCCCTTTTTTATACAGTGAAAACTGGAAATAAAAAGTTTCTATTTCTTTTGAATTGGGAACATCTTCTAGAAATGATATTGCCAATCCACCCTGTTAAAAGATCTTCCATCGGGATTCACACAAAACTTTGTGTTTTATCTAGAAAACATAAGCTTTTGGGGAAAGGAGCCCATTGGGAATGGTAACAGACCACAATTTGCACACTTCTGCTCTACAGTTTTGACATCTGGTACTTCTGTTGTAAAAGAAAGCAAATGTTTTCTTTAGTCAAAGTGCTCCATGGACTGAGGCCCTGAACCAGCACCTCACCATACCAAGCACAAAACTGTGATAGTTGTCAACCTAAAAAAAAAAAAAAAAAAAAAAAAAAAAAAAAAAAAAAAAAGAAAAACGGGGGGGGAAAAGTGAATTTAAGTTCATGCATCTGAATTATTTTCTTTCTAGATTGCAGTGCTTCCTTCTGTCTGTTCTATTTCTAAAATTACACCAATCATGACCACCAGTGAACATAAAACATCAAATGACAGGACAAGCTAAAATCACACAAATTTACAGTTAATTACAGGTTCATCCAGGCAATTCCACCAAAGAGCTTCCCCTTTAACGAGGTGTGGGCACCTTTGTTACAAGCCCAAGGGTAAAAGGGTGGGTTCCAGGCCCTGTTGACTGGCACTGGAGGGCTCTGGCAGCCATTGACTCTGTGTGGGCATTGCTTCCCCTTTCCAAACCCAGCAGGTCTTCCCCCTACCATGAGGAAGTTGCTCCCAACCCATCAAGAAGGATCTCCCAGTTAATGGCATTCAGACTCTGACCCTCATGCAGGGTTCTGTGGGATGCAGCCCATTGCACAGAGCCCACGGGGAGGTGGCAGGTCCAGGGGAGGGGGACACCCCCAGCCTGGCCCCAGGAGGTTCAGGTGTGCTGAGGAAGGGCAGGGCCATGCTGGTGTGGGCTGAGCCCCACAGCCAGGCCCTGCAGGCTTTGCCATGGCTCTGGCATGATGAACAGCTTCAAATCCATCTCCTTCTGGAATGAATACTTGTGGAGGAAGGTTTGAGGTTCACATCTTAGCCCTGCTTCAACAATCAACTTCATTTCACAGGGCAGAAAGCTCTGAAGCTGTGTAGAGTGTTAGTATTGGAGTACTGGACAAACCCTAAAGTCTATCATAAACTAAAGTTTATCATAAACTAAGGTATTTCATAAACTAAAGTATCTCATAAACCCCTGTAATGGTGCAGGCTCTGCTCCCCTGCAGTGCTGGGTCACAGGGAGCTGCAGGACTCTGCAAAGGAGCAGAGGATTAAATGACTCCAGGACAGACCTGCCACTGGCCATGGACCCGTCAGTGACAGTGGGTGGTGCTTCTGGGATAACATTATTTAAGAAGGGGAAAAACAGCCCTGAATAAGAGAGGAGAGGGGAGTGAGAGAGTGTGTGAGAGGAACAGCCCTGCAGACACCAGGGGCAGCGAAGCAGGAGGGAGAGAAGGATGTTCTGCAGGCACTGGAGCAGATTCTCCTGCAGCCTATGGTGCAGACCAAGGTGAGGCAGCTGTGTCCCCATAGCTCCACAGTGGGGCCCAGCTGAGAGCCCCACACTGTGCTCCAGCTGCAGCATGTCAGCATGAAACCCCTGGTTTAGCTGGTGCATTCAGTGAGACAGAATTATAATGAGCTTTCAATGAGACAAATAACAAAACCTTGTTCAGATGGAGGTGTCTGGGCACATTGTGGAGAAAACAGAGAAAATGTAGGCTGAAAGGGAAGGAACCTTTTCAGAGGTCCTGAAAATAAAGGCTAATGAGGAAAACAGCAGAGCTCTCTCCTAAACTGAAGAAAATACTGGTATTCAGAGAAAGGTGTGATGGTTCTTGTTAGGTAATGACAGTAGTTTTCTTGTTTCTCTCACACCCCTGATTGCAGGAGCCCAGGGACCTCTGCCAGGCCCCAGGACCAAGGACTGCAAAATGACCCATGTTAATTGGAAGATGCCATCCCACAGCCAATGTCTGGTGATCATTTTGGTTTTTCACTCTTTGCCATGAAAGCAAATTGCAAAACCAGCCACCTGGAAGGGAGTGGGTCTGGCCCCATGGCTGCTCCTCCAGGAAAAGGAGTGATTGCTGTTCATGGAAACAAGAGTGGGTCTGACAGAAATTGCAGTGCCATGGCCTCAGCAGCTCCTTGGCTGTTTTCATGTGACAGCTTTTGAGAATTTCAGCAAGGCAGGGTGTGTTCATGTGGCAAGGAGGGGAAAAGTCTCATTTTAGTGTGTTCGGAACTGCAGCCTTGCCTTCAGCTACTTACCTGCAATTACCTCTGTCACAACTAGCCAAGTGGCTGCCCAGGATGCAGTGTGAAAGCTGTCTGAAGGAAATGCTGAGCCACAGATATTTCTGAATAAAAAGGCAGAAAGTGTGGCACCACCCCAATGCTCAGGCTTTGTGTTTGTTTTCCGCAAGAGAAGTTAGGTGATATTACAAGACTTGAGGTAAGATGCTTCACTGACCTGCTCACAGGCATTCTCCAAGCCTTCATCTCACCTAGCAGCCCCAAGGAATTCGCTCAAAAATTATGAAATGTGCATGGAAGTTCTAAAACTGAATCGAGCCCTGAAGCCCTTTGCACTGTCCAGGGTGGGTAGGGTGATGTGGGGCTGTCTCCACCTCATTACAGTCGTATCAGCCCTGACAACATTTCCTCTTAGAGAGAATGATGGAACCATAGATTGGTTTGGGTTGGAAGGAGCCTTAAAAATCATCTAGTCCCAAAGCCCTTAGAGTGGGCAGTGACACCATCACTAGCCCAGGTTGCTCAGAGCCCCATCCAACCTGGTCACAGAGCTCACCCAGGAAAACATCAAAAGGCCACAAAGGATCAGCACAATCTACTTTGAGCTGCCTTTTCTTTTTCTTTTTTCTTTTTTTTTTCTGTTCTTCTAAAGCAAGACAGCTAATCCAGAGCTAAATCTTGTCCTTCCCAAATAAGTAAGAGGCCTGAATAATGTACTTTGTTTCAGACACGAGGATTTGATCCCCAGATGTATCACAGACTCCCTGCATCACTTTTGGCAAATCACCTTTGATGGATTTTCATACACTCGGCACTAAAGCCAAGTCGTTATAGTAACTACATGAGGCCGGATCCCCAAAAGATCTCATTTCCCCTTGTCTTCTGAAAACCTGCCTGCACTTGGCAGCCCCAAGTTCTTAGGAAATTTTATCCCCACACCTCTGTGTCTCCATTCCCATCTGTGTACTGAAATAAACCATCTTTCCTTGCAGCCCTTGGTCTGGCTTTTCTGCTCCAACCACGAAGGCAGGTGGTGAGACCTCTAACCTGTCTTTCATGGCAGGGCACAAACCTCTGGCACACATCTGCCTGCCCTGTTACACAAATACACACTGCTGGCAACAGGAATTGAACTTCAAAAAGTAAACTGCTCAGAGGAAGGACGTTGGAAAGGGAAATAAAACATCATATTAGATTACTCTTCCTTATTCACTTTAATCAGTTTTCTCTTGTAAGATCCTCAGTGTTTGGGGCCTATTTCTGCTGTGTACACTTGGAGGATTAGAAGGTACATTTTTTGCAAAAGGCAGAGTAAATTTTCTTTGAGTTTTTAATCATGAAAATGAATAAGGATGAGCATGCTTTCTCTAGGGTGTGCATCAGAAGGAGCAAAACACCAGGAGTTCCCAGGAAGTAGAGAGAAACTGCACTTAAGGTCAGAGCAAATGGAACTTTCCAATTTTATGGCCATAGCAAGCCTTTTTTTTTTTTTTTCCTAAAACTCACATTAACACAGGATTCCTCAAGTGCTGGAACTGCTCCTTTGAGCTGTGGAAACTTACTCACAACCTAAGGTGCAAGGGTCATTGTACTCAAGTGATGCAGATCAAAATTCATTCCCTCTTGTTTGCACTCTGAAAGCCAAGCCTCACACTGTGGGTGTGCACTGACTGGCCATGCACAACTGTTTAGAGGCAAAGGAGAAAAATAAGGAAAGAACTTTTTGGCAAAGTTCTGATAATCAGACTCAGATGTGCACTAAGACCAAAAAGCTCATAGTAACCATTCCCAACAAAAGTTACAAGAAAACAAGGTAACATTAAGGAGAATAATGCAGGGGCGGGCGGATGAGTTCCCAGCCCCATCCTTCAGAGACACAATTTGCAGGCCTCACAGAGTGGTATTTTTGAAATCTTGGGGGCACTGTAGAAAGTTCTAAGTGCCAGTAGCTTCTTCCAAAGCCAGGGCATTTGGCACTTGGTGGGCCAAACCCTGCTCTGAGGCTGTGCTGGGGATGTGCTCGCACTGCCTGACACAGAGCTCATCACAAGGCAGCTGCTGGTGGAATCAGGGTCAGCCCTGTGTCATGGCCTGCTCTGCTTTCACCTCCCTGCAGCAAGTCAGAAGGCCACCAGTCTTAGTCTGGGCACTCATACTTCACAGTGGTCTGCTCAGAATGGAGAAAGCATCCCAAAAGGATTGACAGCTGCATCCATGTTCCATGGATGACAGAGCCACACTCCTGTGCTTGTCCCCTCACTGTCACTGCAATCCCAGTTTGCAGTGCCAAGCTACCATAGTCAGAGAGGACCCCTGCACAAGGACAGTGATGCAGGGACATTTCCCATCACATAGAAGTGTCTATGCAGACAGAAGTGGGAACATTTACCGGAGCAACACCGAGGTGCAAATTTCTTAGTTTCGTGTTAGCCCTTTTTATGGATGCTCCTGAGTTTGAAGCTGGATTTTTTAAAGTGTAAAGTAACAATCCAAGTGGATTTCAAGCCTTACCATCCCCTTTGGAGTGCATTTCAGTTCTCTACAAAAACAGCCCTCTCAGGCTGTTCTGGGCTGTATGCAGGGAGTAGCCTGGATACAAAGTCTTTTGCTTTTAGCAAATCTCTTCAAACCAATTTAAGGCAGGAGCAGTTTGAAGCTTTTACCCTCTGAGAACTACTTGGCAGCTCAAATGAGATGAATTAAGCCGGGCTCCAGAAGATGTGAAGTTGTCACAGCAGGGTCAGCAGTGGCCTTAGCCAGCATCCTGATCCCTGTTTGCAGATGGGGTGAAAAACCACTACAGCCTGTCCTCAGCCACAAGGGGAGATGAGTGAGACACCGCAGGCACTTTCTGCTCAGAGCACCCCTGGCTCTGTGGGCACAAGGCCAGGCTGATGCTCCCCACTGCTGCCTGGTGTCTCCCTGCCCAGATGTGAGAGAGCCCTAGTCCAAGCATGTCCAAGGAGAGGAAGGCAAGGTAGTGTCCTGCCAAAATTCAGGCCCACACAACATTTTCCATTATTGCTCAGATTTGTCTCCTTGGTCTCATTATTTCTTTTTTCTTTTCCATTTTGTTTCTCTTCCTTTGAAGGAGTATGGTTGAATTTGTTATGAATTCTCAGAAGCAAAGCAGTTAACCATTGATGATTCCCATGCATCTGTATGTGCTGGTATTCCAGAATGACCCATAAATGGGGTTTTCTTTAAAGATTTGTATTTGAGACAGACCAGAAAAACAAACTTCCACTATGGAAAAACTTGTAAGATTTGAAGAAGCTTGGAAAGCTCTGTTGTCAAAACCAGGTGCTGTTGTCAGCCCTGCAGGTGTGTGGGCTGCCATTCTAGAGCCTTTTGGTGCAGAGGGGCTAGCTAGCAAGAACCCCCATGACAGCAATTTAACTCCCCTGGCTGCTGCAATCTGTCAATATTGACATATTCCCAAAGAACATTCCCATTTTGGCCAACTGGTATCTTCAATGGAAGCAAACATTCAGCTGGAAAACATCCAACTGGATCTAGGCCCCACCCTGTGCTGCCCCATCCCACTGTTTATGCACTGCAGGCTGGCATGGCTTTCACAAGAAAATTAATCCAACAGGAGCCTCCACTGAACCAGAACTAGCTTTGGAGTATTAAGACAGCAAAACTCTGTGCATTTTTAGCAAACCCAGGCAGTGTCATAAATGTGACCACAGCCAGTCCACACCAGCTCCTGTGGTGATGATGGGAACTCATTGATCACTCCAAGTTCCATGGAAACCAAGCTGCCTGGAAGCAAACCTGCCATTTTCCTCCCATTTAGACTCAACTGATGAGCAAAATGACAGAGAAGAAATTGCATGAATTAGACAGTAACAGTCCCAATTCACATTTTACTGCCTCTTCATGCCTCTTAAGGAGAAGTAATGTTGCCTACATCAATCTGAAGATAAAGTCATTTCTGAACTTAGGAAACCAAAGATCACAGCTCCTTTTTAGTTTCATTTCCTAAGCATTCACAGATATGAGATTAATCATAGCATTGCCTTACAATATGTCACCCAAATTTGAGTTTCAGGCTTTTTAACAGAAATACTTTGTTTGCTCCATTTTACAGTTAAAGGAACAGAAACCTGGGAGGTTTTAAATTGCTGTCTTTAAGATATACTGTATGTCATTGTCAGACTGACGACTCAAAGAGCAACTCTTGACCTGTGCCTGTTCATCTGACTCTGCTCCCTCAGAAGCTCACACCACAATGATGAGGGTGATATGGCTCGTGCTGGTGGCCCTACCAATAGCTGCTCAAAACCACTGGAAAATCCATGTTATATATTTAGCATCAAACTACAGAGAATCCCTGCCACAGCCAGCATCCAAGCACTGTCCTTTCAGTGACCCTGCTCTTTTCACAGCTTCTCTTCTCCATCTGCTGCAGTCTTGTGCTGTCATGGTGTGTTGTCCTCCTCCTTCACTGCTCTCCCACCACGGGTCCCTTGAGGCTCTGATAAAATCTGGGAGAGGCTGCTAAATGTTCAGGAGGCTAACTAGATCAAAATGTGAATCTTAAAAATGAAGGTTAATCCTCCCCCTGCAAAAACGTGCCTCCCATCTATCCAAATGACAGCACCCTGATGCTCAGGGGATTCCGTGTTTGCACCTCATGGAACAGGCTCTGGCTTTCCTCTAATACTCCAGCTCCTGGAATAATCTGATTATGGGAAAATGCCTTATGTGAAAGTTTATTTAAAAAAAATATTAGTAGCTTTCTTGTTTGAGGAGAAAAGCTCAAACATATGAAACTAAGGGGATCAAAATCCCAGAGGCAAATTAAAGAGCTGTTGGATGATTTTTCTCAGCTCCCCCCTCAGCTTTCCATTGTTTGTGAGGTGTTCTCTCACTTGTGAGACCTTTGTCTGCCTGTTAGGAGGCTCTCTAAAGCACAGGCCATGTGCATTTGAGTGACCCACAGTTCACACCATGTATCCATCCTAAGGCAGCCTCAGGCCAGGGTGGCACAGGGCACATGCTGCTGCAGGGCTGGCTGTGCTGGGAGGGACAGGCACAGGCTGAGCCCAGGGCAGGGCTGCACAGGAGTGAGGGTGGGCAGTGAGAGCAGGGCTGTGCACTTGGCAGGAGCCCCCTTGGTGAGGGAGGTGGACACAGTGCAGGTGGAGGAAGCACAAGTTACCCAGGAGGGACAGACAGGCTGCACTCACCCAAGTACCTGTGGAGCTGTCTCCTGAAAGTCAGCCCTGCTGTAAACAAAGCCAAAGTCCCATCCTCTCACCAGGAGCATGTAGGCTGGATCCTCTTTTATCCCATTTTAGTCAGACAAAATGGGATAAACCAAATTTTTTTTGTTTAAATCTTTAATTTCTCTGTAGGGGGATACAGTATGGGTAAATGAAGGTAGTATAGGGAGTAATCTTATCCCCTAAAGAGTTACAGCTGGCAGGCCTGATTGTAACAGGCTGCAGCTGTAGCCAATGAGAAGCGTGTTATAAAAGAGTGGATTGGTGGCAACTAGAGTCAGTGCCTAGAGGAGATGTCTACAAGAAGCATCAAGGAGGTATGAAACTCTTGCAATGTGGAACCCTTGTAATATAATGACAATTGAGCTCTTGCAATATAACTACAACAAATGGTGACCCTGATGTGATGCTGGAGAAAAGGACTCGACTATATAACCCCATGGATTTGGGAAAAAGGACTTGAATAGTAAACTTTTGGTAAAATATATCAATTGCAGTTATTCGTGTTTGTTGAATATGAGTATAAAAGATTTTGAAGATAAGTACTTTGTAAACTGAGAAAAGCTGCAAAACTGAACCAGCACTCAGAAATATATATATTTGTACTGTAATATGTTGTCTGAATGTTGTATAACTCTTACTTCTAAATGAAATATATGAATGTGTCATAATGTTAAATTATTTGAACATGCCCTTCTAGAAATCCTGCAAGTCTGTAATTAAAAGAAAAAGGGGGAAATTGTGGGGGGATAGAGTATACATAAATAAAGGTAGTATAGGGAGTAATCTTATCCCTGAAGAGTTGCAGCTGAGCCAATTATTAGAGATTGGGAGTAGGCCTGATTTTAACAGACCACAGCTGTAGCCAATAAAAAGTGTTATAAAAGGGTGGATTAGTTGGTCGAGGGGAACTGGAGTCAGTTGGCTGCTGTGAGGACAAGGAAGTATCAGTGCTAGAGGAGCTACCTACAAGAAACATCAAGGAGGTATGAAATTCTAGCAATATGGAGCCTTTGCAATATAATGACAGTAGAACTCTTGTAGTATAACTAGACTTCTCCTGAACATTTTCTTCTGTATGCTCAGCTGATGAGCAGAGCTGACAGTGGATGTGGTGTGAGCAGATGTTGCCATTGATGTTCTGCCCATCTTTGGAGCAGTGTGGTGCTCATGATGCACTGGTGGCATGGGGTGTTTCCCATCAGGCTCTCTGCTGGGTGTCTGTGTTGAGTGGTGCCTGCTGGAGTGAAGGCAAGGCCACCCCGTGAGTTGCTGGCCATGCTGGGAGCCTGTGCTCAGGCAGGGAGGGCCTCAGGGAGCTGCATGAAGGGCTTACACCACCAGCTCCCACTGAGGCTGCACTGGAGAGGGGACTTTGCTGCATCACTCTCAGCTTCTATAGCTTCAGCATCCCCAGCAAGGCTGGTCTCACCAGACAGCAAGAAGTACCTCACTGCGGAGAAGGTGAAAAACCTTAATAATTTCCTTGCATAGCTGATTTTTTTGCATGAGGTTTCCTAGTCTGAAGCTCAGCCATCTGCTCTGGTCCTTCAGAGGCAGGATTGGCTGGCCCTCAGGGCATGCTGCAAGGCAATTTGCTTCCAGGGCTTTTCCTGGGCCCTAGGGAGGGCCAAAGCAGCTGCAGTCTGCAGCATGCCCAGCTAGGGGAATGCAGCACTAATAAACAACTCTAATTAGTTGCTGTGGTAGTGCTTGAAGCTGTGGATGGAGACAGCTGGTTTGCTGCCTTGGGATGCAGCACCTTCACTGCTTGGCTCTTCTGGCCAAACAGCAGAAATCCAGCCAGGCCTCATGGCCCCGAGCACCTCCTGCTGCTCCCAGAGCTCCCTGCAGGGAGGACGGGCTGGAGAAAGGCCCTGAGAGCCAGAACTGAGAAGTGAGATGTTCTTTTTCAACCTCCACTCATTAGTGGTGTTCATTACCCCAACTCTGAACACTTCCCAGATGTGCTGAGCTTCCAGCAGGTGAGGAGCTGATGAGAGCAGAGCCTGGTTCAAGGTCATGGTGCGGGCTGTGCCTGTAGCCCTGCCTGGGCTGGGCTACCCAACAAGAGCAGAAAAGCTGTTCTTGCTCTCTTCTGTATTCCTGGAACATTATCCATGTAAATTCTTCCACTCTCCCATCTCCTGGAGAAGTCAATTAACAGCGACTTCTCTATTAAATAACAAAAAGCCCCAGAAACTAGAGCCAAGGAGTTTGGCCAGTTTAGAAGCAGGTGTGGTGAGGCTGATGAGCCAGAGGAAGAGAGCCAAAACCCAAGTGGTCCCATTGGTCACATTTGATGGCCCAAAAGGTGTTAGCAATTGCAGGAGCATCCCTTTCTGTGGATTCCTGGCTGGTGTCTGCTGCTGCAGCTGTACTGCAGGGTGCCTGTTTGTTTTGATGCTTATCATCCTGCATTGATGAACAGAACTGCTTCCAATATTTTATTTATTGGTCTTCTAGAATAACATTCATAATTCTGAAAAATATAATTCCTCTTGTAAAGGTCAGCTTTTTAAACTACCCATGTATTTCAACATAGTATTGGAAAATATCAATATAATGAAAATATTGTGTTTGAAAGCACAAAACCATCACAACTTTGGTGAAAGAAGAGCAGCTGGCTATTTTTGGCCTGGCAGTTGCTTTCATGGGAGTGCCTTGCAATTCTGTATCTCAGATTTGCAGAGTGACAGTACCTTTACAAGCAAGGTGCTCCTGCCAGAATGGTGAAGGAACTTATCTCCAACAAACACAGTTTCTACTTGTTCATATTGGAGGACTGACAGCAAAACAAAGCAAGAAATATTTTCTTTCCCCTTTCTTTCTCCTTCTAATTTAAACAGGAGGAAGCTGTCTTAAAATGACTTCACTTCAGTGTGAGATGGGAAATTGCTAAAATGACTACTCTGAGGAAAAAGAACAAAATAGCAGAGAGAGGACACCAGGGGAAAATGGTGCAGAAAGCAAGCAGCATTTTCTTTTTGCTGTTGGTGTAATGGGCAAATTACACACGTGTGCTGTTTGTAGGGCTTCTGGAGATAGCTCCATGCAGTCAGGCTGGTAATCTCACCCTGTGGAGAGGTGGTTTTGGAAGGAGGCCTGGTGCCACACAGTCAGGGTCACCCACTCCTCAATGACACTTGAAAGGGGCTGCAGCAACCCCAGAAATGCAGGGCATACTAAAAGGATCTTTCTAGAGTGCTTTATAGGACTCCTTCCCACTCTGAGCAGATTGTGTTTGTGGAGTGACAGACACTCCCCTAAAATAATGTGGGCTCATGCTTGGTTACTCAAGAGCTGAAGGACAGCAGTGGGCTGCAGCTGCCCTTAGGGCTCCTCTCTCCAGATATGCCACAACTCTGCTGGTGTCTGAGTCCTTCTGGTAGCAGGGGGAGTGAGCAGCAGCTGATGGTGGTACTCTGGCTGCTCATTGGCAGCCCTTGCTGGGCCGTGAGGAGCTCGGTTCAGCTGGGTGTCACCATGGCTAACCTGTGCCAGGGACAGCTGGGTGTCACCATGGCTAACCTGTGCCAGGGACAGCTGGGAGGCACCTGGTCAGTCCAGCTGGGTGTCACCATGGCTAACCTGTGCCAGGGACAGCTGGGTGTCACCATGGCTAACCTGTGCCAGGGACAGCTGGGTGTCACCATGACTAACCTGTGCCAGGGACAGCTGGAGGCACCTGGTGTCCATGACAGGAGGCCAATCCTGCAGGACCAGGAGCCATTTCCCCCAGTGCATGGCCTGGTTTGGGTGGACAGCAGATGGTGCCAGAGGCTGGAGGGGCTGAAGGTGGGTCAGTGCTCAGCCATGTGGGATGTGCTGCCAGCCCCACACCCGCCTGCCTCCCTGCTCTCCTCACCAGTGTGTCACCCTGCAGAGGAACAGGATCCACAGGAAGCCATGTAGTGGCTCCCTTGCAGCATGGGATTCATGATTCAGCTGGGAACTGGGAGGTTACCAGGGTAAGGACTGAAGTGACAAGGGCCTGTTTTGGCAGGAGTGGTATTTAACATCTGTCAAGTGTTCTGTCTTGGAGCAGGAAAAGTTGTTTATGTTAGGCCATTACAAAAATTGAAAACGATTCAGCACTAGTGCCTACATTTCACTTCACTCTCAGTGGAAGATGCAGGAAAAACTCTGAGTTTTCAGCTTTCTGTTTAAATGGGCAAGTTTGCCTAGAAAAATCTCTTGCTGGTTAATAGCGAATACAGAAATTACTCCACTTTCTCCCAGCTGTTCTCCAGCTCTCCTTCCTGGTTAGATATACAAGGGGAATCAAGGAATATCCAGCTACAAAATGATTGTTTAAACTTGTTGTATTTCAGGATTACAGCCTTGTCTGAGAGATATTGCAAAAATTTTGGTTCTGGCAAAAAGACAAGCACCAACTCACTCACTGATACAGAGGATGGAAATATTTTTTCACTGAAATGGAAATTGGGGGTTTTCTTCCCTCTATAAAGCAATTCAGCTAATCAAATCTGAGAAATAAAGGAAACCTCGGTTTGAAAAAATACACAAATCTACCTTTACAGTTATTCATCTTTGATTCCCTCCAGGGCAACAGGCTTCCCTCATTAGACAAACTCTTGCCATCATTAGACAAACTCAACAAAACCCACAATGCCCATGTCAGGGACAGTGATGTGGAGTGCTGCAGAGATGCTGGACAAGGGGTGAGACCACCTTGGACAAGTATCTCAAGTTGTACCAGTGGACAGAGAAGAGCAGTTCCATAAAAGCCCCCTCTGCTGATGGCCTAGGGATGAACATAAATGCAAATTGGAGAGGTGTGCAGAACACCTGAGGATGCACAGCAAATTCAAACAAAAGAGCCAGGGAAAGAGTGAAGAGGCTGCAAAAACAAAATGGATCTGAAATGAAATAAGTGGTTGGGGTAGAGGGTATCAAAGTTTCCATAGGATAAGTGGTCGTCAAAGAAAAAAACGGATGTGGTGGCTTTTGTTTAGGTAGTGGCATAGGGCATACATTAGTAAAGCAAAAGACCTGACATTCATTTCAGAATAGAAAACATGTCCTTGGAGGGTCTGCAGATCCTCCAGAGAGCAGGGCAAGCCCTGTCTGTTCACTGCCATGAGACACTCTACCATCTGCCCTGGAGAAAATCCTTATCGAGCAGGTGATTTTCAGTGTGATCTTCAACTGATATGTGTTAACCCTGACCCAGAAGTTATTTCCTTCAGTTTCTGGAAGTGCTGCAATGGGAAAGTCATTGAAGCAGTCATAAGCACTCAGAAAACCCCATCAGGGGATCTGGCACCTCCAGGCTGGACCAGGACTTGGAAAACACATTTTATTTCCAGATCTGAGAGTAAACTGAAGTGTGACATTGAAGAAGGCATTCCACCCATCTCTGCTTCACTTTCACCATATATAAAATGAGCATAATTAACATTTCTGTATTGTACTTTCTGTTCTATTAATAAAATAATAAATACAGGTCTACTATTATTATTATCATTGTTACTATTAAATAAAAAATTAATTAGACAGCAGACCAGATCATTCAGTGCTTTATACCAAAGGTACTGACTGTTTTTCCCATGTGCTGCATGCTTGTGCTGTTGCAGAAATCCTGCTCTCCCTGCCAGTGTGGCCACAGGGCTCATGGACCTGCTGCCTGTGAGCTGGAAGCCACCACCCCAGGCTGGTCCCATCAGACAGGGGATCTCTCAAGGAATGTGCCACTGTTGGTCACTTTGGACAGAGGAAGAGAAAAGCTGGGGTGTAGGGAACAGCCTCAAGCCCAAATGGAGGGCAAACATCTAAGGAGCTCTACCCAACCCACTGACTGCAGGGACAGAGCAATAATGTGTTCTTGTGCCCTCCCTGCTGAGAGGATGTCTCTATCATCCCTTTAGCATGAAAATCTCCCTCACCAATCAGCATGCATTGTCACCTACAAGCTACCTTAGATACAATTGTATTATTTTATGAAGGACTTATGAGGACAATCACAAACTGAAGTAACATAACTGACCTGGCTCTCCCCTCAGCTGGGATTCAGCCTGAGGCTGCTGCACTATATGAGCTTGGGTCATCTGAAAAGAAAATGCCTTTGACAGCTGGGATGGATTTGCAAGGCCCTTCAATAGATGCAGTTCAATGGAAATGTGAGAGAGTCCTTCACCTCTGGACTCTGCCCCAGAGACAGGCAGCCATGCTCCTGGCACAGGGACATTGTGCATGTCAATATTCAAGGTTGGCTCTTAACTCACTTGACCCCCCCCCTTTCCTGTCTGTGCTGCTCCCTGCAGCCCTCACCCAAACCATCTGCCCTGCTCCATGTCTCAGTGCCTGCAATGACCACGTTCATGCTCTGCACCAGGTGTTGGAGAAAAGGAGGATCTTCTAAAATTGATTGTCCTGTAGTTACAATTTCACTTTCAATAATCCCAGTTATTCCAGGGGTATGATGTCTTTATACAAACATACATTAAGCCTTAAGGTTTGTCTTTGAGAAAGACACACATAACAGACTTGTGCATAACAATGCCATTTTCTTAGCAGTTATTATCCTTAAATGCTTTGCATTTCAGGATCAGTGCTAATTACACATGCAAGGAAATGGCTGGGAGAGCAAAGGCTCAGACCTACCAGATCCATACTATGAGGTAACTGTGGGTCTGCCTTTCCCCAGACTTGTGCTCAGCAGCTGCTTCATTGGTGGAGATTTTCTTAGCAAAGAAAGAAGCACCACTGGTTGGGAACCTTCATTGCCTTCAAGACTCTTCTCCAGTAGGTTGTTAGATTTCCTTTTAACATACCTCAGTAGATATATTTTTAAAACAAAACAACCCGCTATCCCATGGATCAGTGATGAATAACATGGGAAAAAAATAGCGGCAAATAATTGCAGAAAATGATGATTTTGTTTACTTCTTAAAGAAATTCTCTGCTATTGGAGAACTGTGTAAAAGCAAAAGCTAAGACACAGCTGATGAAAAGTCATTATGGGATGAACTGGTAGTAAAACTAATGGAGAAAAAATTCAATAGAAACACAGGAATCTTTATCAAAGCCAGGCCAGGAAGAAAAAAATCAGCAGTTCTCTGTCTCAACATCAACATTACAAATGACAGTGATGTTGTAATCCATTATTACTTTGGATTGATGTAATGTAATCCATTATTACTTTGGAATAATGAATCCATTATTCCAAAGTAATCCTTTATTACTGTGGAAGCAAAATGAATATACAATCAGGTTGAAGTTTCTCCTTGCCCACATGAGCCCAAGTGGTAGGGCACAGGACAAGAGGGCTGTGCATGGTGTGTCCATGGCAGTGCTGTGTCCATGGAAGTGCCCATGGCAGTGTTGTGCTGTGTCCATGGCAGGGCTGTGTCCATGGCTGTGCTGTGTCCATGGCTGTGTCCATGGCAGTGCTGTGTCCATGGCAGTGCTGTATCCATGGCTGTGTCCATGTCAGGGCTGTGTCCATGGCTGTGTCCATGGCAGGGCTGTGCTGTGTCCATGGCTGTGTCCATGGCAGTGCTGTGTCCATGGCAGTGCTGTATCCATGGCTGTGTCCATGGCAGGGCTGTGCTGTGTCCATGGCTGTGTCCATGGCAGGGCTGTGCTGTGTCCATGGCTGTGTCCATGGCAGTGCTGTGCTGTGTCCATGGCTGTGTCCCATGGCAATGCCCCATGGCAATGCTGTGTCCATGGCAGTGCTGTGTCCATGGCAGTGCTGTATCCATGGCTGTGTCCATGGCAGGGCTGTGTCCATGGCTGTGTCCCATGGCAGTGCTGTGTCCATGGCTGTGTCCATGGCAGTGCTGTGTCCATGGCTGTGTCCATGGCAGGGCTGTGCTGTGTCCATGGCTGTGTCCATGGCAGTGCTGTGTCCATGGCTGTGTCCATGGCAGGGCTGTGCTGTGTCCATGGCTGTGTCCATGGCAGTGCTGTGCTGTGTCCATGGCTGTGTCCCATGGCAATGCCCCATGGCAATGCTGTGTCCATGGCAGTGCTGTGTCCATGGCAGTGCTGTATCCATGGCTGTGTCCATGGCAGTGCTGTGTCCATGGCTGTGTCCATGGCAGGGCTGTGTCCATGGCTGTGTCCCATGGCAGTGCTGTGTCCATGGCAGTGCTGGGAGGGCCATCCCCCCATGAGGTCCCTGCTGCAGCAGGGTGTCTCAGCTCTGTCCTCTGCTGCTGGCTGTGGGTCAGGCTCAGCCAAGCCCCTTTTCCCCAGGGGTGGATGTTAAACCCCAGTAGCCAACAGACCACAAGCTGCTAATGCCAAATCACCCTCACCCCATCCTGCAGGAAAAGGGGACACTCTGGTTCCCCCCTGGCCATCCTCCATCTCTCACCAGGCCCCCCTCACCTCCAGCCCAGGTAGCTGAGCCCATCTGACAATGTGTGTCTGTACATCACATTTTATCCCTTTAAATGGGAAAACCTAATAGACATCAGAGATAGGTTTTCAAGGGTGCAGTTAAGGACTGAGGGAACAGGTCAACAAGGGACAGGGCTGGAGGAGGCAGGATGTAGGGAAATAAGGCTGGAGGGGACAGGACAGGCCTAGGCTGGGAAAGCACATATCTCTCAGCTGGATCTGTGCTGTTTGCTCTGAAGTGCCTGAAGCTGCCTCGATAGATGGGGTGTCAGCAATCTCTCCAGGTGTTCATTCCAAATATGTGAACAATCCACTTACAGAGAATTTATTGTCTTTTTTTGTTCTCCCTCCTGCTCTGCACATTTCTCAGCTGCTTTGCAGAAGTGGCAATTCCAATCCTGCATGTAGGGTGTCTGCCTGGAGGCTGGGCTAAGGTGTGGGCAAGTACTCCTGCTTGGGAAAGAAGAGAATTTCTCTTCCTTCCTTTAGCTGCCATGGGAATGGGAAGCACTCTGGGGACCCAGCAGCGAACTGGACACAGCCCCACAGCAAGCAAGGATTGCTCTGAATCTTCAGAAGTAATTAATAGTCCCAAGAGCTGATGAGGGGAAGGGAAACAAGAACCTCTTGTTTTGGTCTCAGTTGTTCTGCTTGCTTGCTTCTTGTTTACAGTGTCCTGGAGAAAGGCCTAGGAGAGAGCAGGCATTATTGGATGAGGTTGAAGGATGCATAAATGGTGCAGGCAAAGGATGTCCAGGAAGAAAGCTCTTCAGGAGGAGCACCAGGAACAGAGTGATGAGGGGAAATAGCAGTCCAGGGAGAGCAGGGCAGGAGTGATACAGCACTAGTGCCCAGCAACTCCAGTGCCTGTCCCAGGGGCAGGGTCAGAGCCACCAGTGGTGTCACTGCAGCTGCAGAGCCACCTGCCTCGGCCATGGCACATGGAAGGAGCCAGGCACCTGCTGTGCCAGCAGGAAGATGGTGTTTCCCTGCAGAAACCACCTTTCCCAGGCACTAATCTCTGCTCAGGGCTCACCCAGCCATCCAAGAAGCTTTCCCTTTAGTGAGACTGTTCTCTCTGAGAGAGGAAGGAACTCCCTTCTGGCCTTGACTCAACAGCATCTTCCTTTTTACTCCCTGCCTTCATTCCCACCTCTGCTGTTGTACCCCCTGCCTCACCCAAACACATCCCAGTGTTTGGGTGAGGCAGGGGGGTGGACTAGCAGAGCTGTCTTGTAAGGGATGAGGAGATGTGCCATCCCCTGGGAGCAGGTCATGCTTATTTAGCTGTCAGCATCATTGCAAACATGGAGCTGCTAAACAGACCCTGGAGCTCTGCACACAATGAAAACAACCCCTGAAAAACAGCAATGCCACACCTTGTCATGGGCAGGGAGCTCGCTCCCCAGCTGAGCCTGCTGGGCTGGTGGGATGTGCTGGGATCCTGTGAATCACAGTAGCAGCACTGCAGGAAGGGTTGGGAAGCTGTGAGGCACTGAGGAAGTATGATGGGCATAACTGCAAGGAGTGATAGCTGTTCTTTGTAAAACAGCATTTGAGGTTCTCAGAGTGGTTTGGGAGTTTGTCAGAGATGAATTCAGAAGGTTGGGATCCTTGCCTGCTTGGGTGGTTCCATCTGACTAAGCACAAATATTATTTAAACTTATCCTTTAGGCTCCCTTTGAAGCCAACGCAGAGAAAATGAGCACTTTAAGGGTGCAGTTCTCCTTCTAAAGGAGAGGTCTAAAACAGGTGACAAAAATGTATTCTCAAAGTACCTCTTTCCCTCAACTGAGTACAAAGAGCCTGTGCTGACTTGCCCTGCTGGAGACATCCTCACTGCAGCTACCCAAAGGAAGGCAAGGTGAACTCCACTGTAAATGAATCCAAAGAGAATAAAAATATAATGGGAAAGCTCATCAATCTGGAACACAAAGGGCAGCAAAATCTAGAGCTGAATGGCAGAGGATGGGAGTTGTAGATCAAAGGGAATGTGTTTTAGGAATGACGTTAACCAAACTTGGGAGAGGTTTAGCCTAGATAGGGATGGATTTTCAAACCTCAGAAATTTTCCTACAATGCATTTTTAAACAAAAATATTCTAGTTCAAAGGCAAATTAATTCAGGGAACCTCTGGCCTGAGCTGCCTGGGAAGTCAGAGCAAATGTGTATAAGAGTGTCTTCTGATTCTGTATTTGGCAAATCTAAATGGTAAACTGAAGACAGGTTTCACCAGCTTTAGAACATTTTAAAATTTGCAAGTTGCTGCAATACTGTGAAGAGAACTGGATCTGATGGGCATTAGTAATGCTGAGCTCACCAGGGCTCCATTTGCTGTATCTGCCACTCCTTCACCAGGGCTGCTGGAAAGAAAAAACACTGCTTTGCTGGACTGTCCAAAGCTGCATCAGGAAAGCAATTATTTTGAAAGGGAAATGACTGGAATCATTCAGGGTTTTGCTCCACAGAACAAAAAAGGGACACAATTGAAACTAGAATGTTGTGGAAAGACTGGGGAAGGATTATTTTCTTGACTGAGCCACCCCCACCTTTTTCCCATGTAGGTACTTACTACTCACCCAGACACAAAAATGGCACAGAGCTGTGCTTGGGGAAAAGGGCTGAAATCAACTTCAAAGAAAGTCAGACAAGCTTATTTTCCCAGGCCAAACACTGTAAATGCATTGTTTAGGAAAGGCTGAAGTGAGAAAGGGGCTGGAGCCAGGGCAGCAGGGAAGTGCAGGGTCCCCCCAGCTCTGGCCACGTTTGGCTGTCCCTGCCATAGCTCTGGGCAGGGCCCTGTGCTCTGCCACATCACACAGATAAACTCTCCTGGAGGCACCTAGGGCAATAAACTGCTGGCTCTGACGTGACCTGTCTTCATCTCACAGTTTTCTTGCTTTAAAGAAGAAAAAGAGAAGGTTTGTGGCAGCATGGACATCCCTCTATTTAACCCTCCATTTTACCAAACTGTGTATATTGTGATTTTCCCTTTCTTCTTCCATGTGGAAAGGCTTTGAGAACTGGGGTTGTTCAGCTGGAGAAGGCTCCAAGAATATCTTGTTGTGGTGCTTCAGCACTTGAAGGGGATGGGGACACACATTTAAGCAGGGCCTGTTGCAATAGGACAAGGGGCAGTCATTGGAAATGACATTGGAAATGAAGAAAATTTTTATCAGGAGGTTGGTGAAACACTGGAACAAGCTGTCCAGAGGGGTGGCAGATGGACTAATCCTGTAAACATTCAAGACCAGGCTGGACTGGGTGCTGACCAACCTGATAAACTTGAAGATGTCCTTGCTCAGAGGGATTGGACTAGATGACCTTTAAAGGTCCCTTCCTACCCACACATACTATGATTCTGCCTTTTGAAATATTTTTTGTCTGCCTGAGAAACACGTTTCACAAATTCTTTTTTTTAATATGCACACATTTGTGTATATAAATATACATACCTGTGGCATGGTATTTCCTGCTTGAATACTGAGCATGAGGGACTCCTCAGATCCTTTGGGAACACTCCTGAGCTTCCTTGTATGCAGGGAGATGCCACAGCAGTGTAATAGGATGTGTTGCTCACTTGATGGCCAACTGGGAAACCATTAGGCCACCACACCTGAATGTCACACAACCCTTCCTCATGCACAGGGTCACTTCTTGCTGCCCCACCCCTTTAGGCTGTCAGCATTTCTCCTCTCTGTGTGTCCCTCAGTGACACCCTGAAAATGGCCCAGCTTCCCCTGCAGTCCTCAATGCTGTCCTTAATGTCTAATCACTGCCTAATCCCCCACATGCAAATTCTTCAGTCACTGCAGATTGCATTGTTATTTTGAGTAACTGAAGCTGGATATTAAAAAGATCTGTTTAATCTTTAAGTCTCATCCCTTTTTCATATGTAAAGATCAAATCCCTTTTGAGAGGCCACACTAAATATTTAATGTAATATTACACTTGATCTTCACCAGAAGCCTCTCAGAAGGTATTTGTGAAATCCTAGGCTTAATTAATAGTTGCTCTTCTTAAATTTTTCTTTTCTTTTTTCTTTTCTTTTCTTTTCTTTTCTTTTCTTTTCTTTTCTTTTCTTTTCTTTTCTTTTCTTTTCTTTTCTTTTCTTTTCTTTTCTTTTCTTTTCTTTTCTTTTCTTTTCTTTTCTTTTCTTTCTTTTCTTTTCTTTTCCTTTTCTTTTCTTTCCCTTTTCCTTTTCCTTTTCCTTTTCCTTTTCCTTTTCCTTTTCCTTTTCCTTTTCCTTTTCCTTTTCCTTTTCCTTTTCCTTTTCCTTTTCCTTTTCCTTTTCCTTTTCCTTTCCAGTAAGAAAGAGCATGTCACTTCTTAGGAGGAAACAAATAAGGGGAAGCATCCAGGTGTATGAAGGATGGAAACACCCCCGGGACATCCTGGCCATAGGAGAGGGGCTGTTGCTCATCACCCTCTTGTGAGCTCTGTGATGTGGTGCCTGGAGCAGCACTGGCACCAGTGGGTGAGGGTCCCCAGCAGGGCCCCTGCCTGTGTGTGGCCATGGGCCATCAGAAAGGTCAGCAAGGAGACTGAAAAATGGACCAAGAGGACACAGCAGGGTTCAGCCCCAGGCTGGGCAGCAGAGCACACATGAGCAATGGGAATAGCGCTGTAGGTCTGGTCCCAGTTTTCTTTGTTTCATCTTTCTTAGGGAAAAGAGGTGATTTTGCAGCAGGATGCTGCTTCTCCGTGGACTGCAGCCCCAGCCAACACAGAAGGATAACATGGAAGATTTTGGTCTATGTTCTGTGCTGAGTGAACAAAAGCATAAAAATACTTTCTAACCCCTAATGAGAAACACAGCAATCCTCATAGTCAATGAACCATGGAGGTTATAGATGAGAAAAATCCATAGAATTAGGTCAGGTTGAGCATCCCTGTGCCAGTGCCAGAAAACCTTACAGCTTAAAGGCGTAAATTTAAAGCAGAGCAGGCATACACATTTTAAAATGCATAGAGGCTATGCCAGGGGTCTAAGTCACACCTGAGCATCCTGGTCCTGGCCACCCTGCTGAGGTCTTTGGTGACAATCAGCTCAGGACACACCAGTTTGCTGCAAATATTCATCTGACCTTGGCCAGTCACTTGCATTTATGATTTTTTCACTCAGGTCTGTGGAAGGGAGAATCACTTTCAGCACTGTGAGACCCTCCAGTCTTAATGTGACTGCCTGAGGAGTTCAGATTTGTACCTACTACCCGCTCTGCTGGCCAAGGTAGTGGGTGCAGATCAGCAAAACTAGAGCTTTGTGTGAGGCAGGCATGGGACATGACTTCTCAGATTCTTGGATATTTAATATTTAACTCATGGTAGCAGTTGGCTGAGCTAGAGAAGCTCATCTTTGGGGAAAAAAATTGCTTCCAGGGATTCTGTTCTCCATGGCCCTGGCTGTGGGCATAGGAATAAAAAGGGAATTAATCCCTCACTGTTTCTCTCTGCTGTTTCAAGTGTTGCCGGAAGCAGGACTGGGAGTTAAACAAACATTTTCCAGCTCGCCAACCTCTTCACCTCAAACTCCAGGCTTTCAGAGTTTCCCAGCCTGTTAAATTCAGAAGGAAGTGGATTCCTAAATGCTCTTGCTCCTTGACAGCCTAGTAGCCCAGCTGAAAGAAAGCAGAGAGAAGTTCAGCAGGGATCTGCTGTGCCGGTGTGGTACCAAATTCAGGAGAGTGTTTCTGGGCCCTCCCTTCATCCTGCCTACAATCACCATCCCAAGAGGATTCAGAGGAACAAATTCAGAAAGCAGGATAGCTCACAGGTGTAGCACAACCCCAAACAGGTGTGAGGAGGCCCTTTCAGCCCTCCCAATCTCCTGATTCTGACAAGTTTTAGGTAATTTTCAGATTTTGGTTTGTTTTTTCAGGAAACAAGTTCCCAGATGCTCTGAGAAATGACAAAGGAAGGAAAGGTCTGGGTGTATTACTCCGGTGCTGCTGCACTGTTGCACCAGGCTCAGAGCCAAGAGCTTCCTTGCAGCTGTGAGGCAGAGAGGGAACTGAAGCCTGCAGAGGTGAATAATTTGGGTGTGCTGCCTGCCTTTCCATGTGTACAGGGTATCTCTGTCCCTTGTGGGGCAAGGACACTGTGTGCAGGAGAGGAAATTTCTCTCTTTGCACTGAAAAGAACCTGTGCACCATCTTTGAGGCATAAACCAGTTGTTCTTCATGGCCCTGTGCTGAGATGCTGAAGGATGGGCCAAGCCCACCCCATGGCTCACAAATTCCCTCCTGACCTTCCCCCTGCATCACTACCTGATCAGTGTATCTAGAGTGAAGCCAAGAAGAGAAGTCACAGGATTTTGTTCACAGGACACTTTTTTAGAGCTTTTCTTCTACAGTCCTTTCCTTTTCTTCCTCTCTCTGACGTATCTCCATGTGTGAGAAAAGCTTCAGACTGTCCCAGGATTATGCTGTCCATGCACAGAGCTGGCAGATGGTTCTGGTGGTGGCAGTCCAGCCTCCCTCCTCTCCCAGTGCTCCTGAGGGACATGTTTGCCACCTGCTCCCCACAAAGTGCAGTTTCCACACATAGCACTGGTGCTAATGAGAAACATCAGGATCCCTCCTGCAGAAATTATAATTATCCCCTGCAACTGGGTGATGATTTTAGTGCCCTCCCAGTGGGAAATGTGTCACTGGAGAGCAGACCTAACAAGCAGTACAAAACCATCAGCTGAGCCAGTGTCCTCAGGTACTAATGGGGGAGAAATGCCAGATTTCCTCTTGTATAGAGGAAGAGCTGTGTAAAACCATGGTCCAGCTTCAGAAAAGCTGGAAGCTGTCTGTGCCTTCTCCTGCCTGGCTGCTGTGGGGCTCAGCACCCACCCATGGGCACACATGGGCTCACTCCAGAGGGTTCTCTTTGCTACACCTCACCCACACTCAGTGCAAGGCACAGCAGAGAAGTGAGTGTGCCCTTATGAGGGCATCCCTGAGGATCAGCCTGTCCAGCACTGCACAAGCAGGAAAAACTTTATATATCCAGAAAATAAACAGAAAGAGTTGTTGGGCTCAAACTTGCCAATGATTACCACTCTTACAGGAACAGAGACGTTAATGCCATACCAGTCTGGTACTCAAGGGTGAAAAAATGCAATTTTATTTCGCATGATAACATACAAAAAGCCAAAAGCAAAACAAACAGGCAAAAAGAAACATGATGGAATGCAAGAAAACCTTGTTGGGCTGTTTCCCTCAAATTTTAAACATGTGCCTATCACGTGTATTTAGATACCTGCCCTGCATATATCTCAGATATTTCCAGTGTTCACACGCTGGCAGCTCATTAGCTGGGAAGCCAGGATGTGTGGCCAGGTGTGAGCTGTGGTTTCCCAGGGCCACGTGGAGCCCAGATGCACACACACAGGGCTGGGATGGCTCCTGCCAGCTCTGCTCTCCATCTCAGAGTGGTGACAGTCAGCACCAGCCCTGCTGTCACCAAAAGGGCTCTGCTTACAGAGCCTTGGGGCTTTGGGCAGCAGAGCCGGTTGTGCCTCCTGTCTGCTTTAGCAGGCAGTCTGGTACAGGGTTTTTGCTGGTGCTAGGGCTGGCAGATGCTGGATGCAAGGTACAGGGTGGTACAGGGTTTTTGCTGGTGCTAGGGCTGGCAGATGCTGGATGCAAGGTACAGGGTGGTACAGGGTTTGGTACAGGGTTTTTGCTGGTGCTAGGGCTGGCAGATGCTGGATGCAAGGTCCAAGTGTCCTCCAGGCAGGAAGGGCCACAGGAAGGTCACTGTGCAGGAGCAAAGCCCAGGTCTGGGTCTCTCTCTGGTTGAAATCTGGCTTCACTCCCAGCCAAAAGCTCCAGACACAGAGTGAGCACATGGACCTGCAGGAAGAAAAGGAAGGGGCAGATCAGCCCATCTGGGCTCCCCCATCTGCACCACTTGCCAGGCAGCTCAGTGGTGTCCCCTGCTCTGATGGTGTCTCTGCTCTGGTCCTGCAGAGCACCTGGCTGCCACAGTCAAGCACAGCCTTTGTGCTGTTAAAGGTGGAATTACTTCAGGATGCCTTGGTTAACAAAGGAAAACTAGCAGGAGGAGGCTTTTCCCATCTGGGAGGGAGCATGGGAGGAAGTGTGGTGGGTGACTCACACAATGCCAGCCCAACAATTGCAGGAACTTGCTGGAGGAAATGACTAAAATAGCCACGTGAGGCAGCCCTGGAGAGCAGCTTCAGATAAATAACCAGAACATGAAAGATGAACTGCACTAGGTGAGAGAAAGCAAGCAGGGAGGGGGAGAGAGGAGGTCTCAAAGAGGATGGTGGAGGAAATGGCTGCCATCATCAGTGGCAAAGGACCCTCCGTGGTGATGGCTTGAAGGTCAGCATCAGTGCCAAGGGTTGCAGAAGGACCCTGAGCTTTCACAGATTCTCTAGGATAGGAATGGCAGTTCATCTTTGATTCCTCTTGATCTGGAATGGGTAAAATTAGATCTGCCAAAAAAAAAAAAAAAAAAAAAAAAAAAAAAAAAAAAGCCAAGCAAAGACTTTTTTCTCCCTCTTTCACCGTTGGAAAAACATGGCCAGAGGCAAGTTTTACCAGCCTGACTGCACCAGGAGGGGAGTTTTTCCCATGTAACTGAGAAGGAAGGTGCAGCCCCATCCCTGCCCTGGGCAGGAGCCCAGAGAGCCCAGCTCTGTCACTGCACATGCCTTGGCCCCAGCCTCCGGAGCACGAGGGGCTTCCTGCAAAGTACAGAAACCTTTGCAGAGCTTGGTTAAAATGGGAGCTCTAATAATCAATCTCCCTGCAAAACAAGTCAACAGAGGGATGACACCACACCAGCATTTGTTTTCAAAGAGTTCTCCCTGTTGGCTATTACTGAGATGAATTTATTTCTTCACCATGATATTTCCTACACAAAATATATAGTTTAATAGCTTTGATCTCTCCACATGCAGTGCTTGAAGCTGATTCCAAGTTTTATACAGTTAAATACTACCACATGTTTCAAGAACTCAGTTCAGCCTTCTCTATAAACTAGTGTAAATCAGAGTAAGAATGTGAACTACTTCTTGCCAAAACAGAGGGTGTGCCTCTGGCCCACGCTAAATTCCTTTCTTCATCTCTGCTCTGCTCACAGTTAACCTGCAGTGCTGCAGCCTGGATTTATGTGACACCCATTACATCCCACACAGGAGCACTGCAGCCTTCGAGTGACTCTGAGAAAGGCAGACCAAAGATTAACAGTCCAAACCACCAAGTCAAGAAAGTCTTTTTGATCCTGGTTAATCCCTTCAGCATCCTGGTTACATTTGTTTGTCAAAACACATGAAATCTTGGGAAAAAAAAATAGGAAAGAGGAAGGAAATCATCTGCATGACATACAGGACAGTGATCCTCTGGAAACTCATCCAGTCCTTCTCCATTTCACTATCCACAAGGCCATTTTAAGCACAGAGGAATCATTCATCAGCATGACAGCCCAGTTCAGTTCCAGAGCATCAAACAGCCTTGTCTTTGTGGGGCAATGCATCCTTCAGCATCTTCATGGGGGGACAAAGCTGAGGGTAGCAGGATCTTGTTGCTCCTGAAGGCAGCCAGCCTGATGAAAATCAGATTAAGCAGAGCCCAGTTTGGCCTTTGAGTGCTTGAAGATTTGTTTCTGAAGGATGCATGCTAGGGCTAAAATAAATAGTGTACTTCCAGGAGGGCAAGGAGGGAGAATTAAAAATCCTGCTGAAAGGGAAACTCCTGGGTAGCCTGGGGTGACAGAAAGACATGCAAACATGAGGGCAGCCAGGGGCTTAGGCTGTGGCTTTAGTGGCGATAAGAGCTTGTTCCAAAGGTTGATGCTTTCCATGGCACTTGGCTGCTGCAGACAGGACAGTACCATGTTATGATATGTAGTTCAAAGCTCTGTGATTTTCCTCCATCCAAACATCCTCATAAAGCCTGGTTAGCATCAGGACCAGCACACACAGAGCATGGCTGATGCTGAAAATCAAGTGATTTTTGGAAATCCCCCTTTTTCTTTGCTTTGGGTGAAGCACTGCTGTTCTGGAATTCACAGCATAGGAGACCACAATTTCCCAGGGCAAACACAAAACACAAACCTGTTGGAAACAATGTCAGGAGCTCCTGTGCTCACCAAAATGTTGGTTTTCACATGAGGTATTTTCCTCCTGCAGTGTCCAAGGGCTGTGGGGGATCAGAGCCCTGTGCTGTGGTCCCTTGATGCTGGTGGCAGCTGTGGGGACAGGGCTCAGCTTTCAGGACTGATCATTGCCCTGCTGCACTCAGAAGGTGACCCAGTAAGATTTGCAGACATTTCTCTAGACCTGTCCCAGTTTGGGTCTGGATACCCCCATTCTGGGATTTTTGCTGTTCAGTCCTGTGCAGAAGCCTGAGCACTGGAGGAGCTTGGCCTTGCCCTGGACCAGTGACAAGGAAAGCAGCACCTCAAGAGGAGAGGAGGACATGGATTGATTGATTTGATTTCAATCTGTGCTGCTTGCACACACTGAGGGCTCTTTGCAGCTGTCTGAAAAATCCACTTGATGAGAAAATACAGAAACAATTAAGCACTTACTGCTGTTTACTTTTGCAATAGGAACAATTGATCCTTCTTCCTTCGGACTTCCACCTCTAACCCTAATTCCTTGCTCTGCACACAGCCAAGCACAGTTCAGACAGGGGGAACAGTAAGAGAGATTAAGATTCTGGACTTCAGTTAGAAACATAAATCAGCTTTGAAACAGTCACATTTTTTGGCCTAACTAAAGGAAGTCATCTGTACAAAACAGGCTATGGCCACTCTCTTTGTTGCAGCTAGAAATATGCCAACTTCCTGGCTGCTGAAAAATACTTCTTTTTGTTGTTTTTTTTTTTCATGACAGTGGGATCATGTAGCTGGCAATGCTTGAAGAGAGTCTTAGATCAGGGGAAGAAAGAGGCACTACAAAGGCACTGCTGTGGCAGTGGCTGACAGCATGGCCAGGCACAGAACCCCTTGGTGATGCACAAGAAAGGAGCTGAGTGGAGGAGGATATAGCACAGGGTCCTGCTCTGTAAATGGAGCACACTGGAAGGAGCAAAAATGCCTCATGATGCCCCTGTTCCTTTGGGGCATTTATTTTCATGGCTTTATTCTGCATTTGCCTCACTGGGGATGACACCTTTCCCAACACTGTGCTACTGCTGGATTTTCTGGAGTTGGTGACTTCCAACTCATCCCTTGTTAGCTGGCAGCTGGGTCCTGGCATGCCCTGGCACAGGGACAGAGGCTCATTTCTGTAGGGGGACACAGTATGGGTAAATGAAGGTGGTATAGAATGTAATCTAATCCCCTAAAGGGTTGCAGCTGAACCAATTACTGAAGATTAGGAGCAGGCCTGATGTTAACAGGCCACACCTGTAGCCAATAAGAATGGCATTATAAAAGAGTGGATTGGCGGCGTCTGGTGTTAGATGGCTACTGCAAGGGACAGGAGGAGTCAGTGCTTAGAGGAGCTGTCTATGAAAAGAATTGAGGAGGTATGAAACTCTGGTGATATAGGACCCTTGCACTATAATGATGACAGAGCTCTTGATATATAAGACAGCACATCTTCCCATCAGCAGAACCTGTTCCAAGACCTGCCTGGGAGTCTCAGTGGAAGTTCCAGCATGGAGCCCTGTGCCCTGGGGCTGCACAGCTGCTGGCACAGCTAGCCCAGCATCTCACCTCACTTGCCAGCAGAAAGTTACTGTACTTCTGAGAATGGGTAAGAAAGGTAAACTATTTGCTCTGCTTGAATATGTATTAAACAGATGCAGCTTTCCCCCTTTGCCTTGCTGCTTCTTAACCCAAATTATGCCACTGATTTAGTTTATGCTACAGCTCTCTAAAAGAGTTGCATTGACTCAACTGAAGTGGACAATGGGAATGACCATGATTTCTGCTGGAACAAAAACAATTCAGCACTAAGGATCCACCTCATGCATGACAAAGACGAATAGAGACACCAGATAAGCCTTTGGGATAATTACTTTGTGGGTGAGAAGCAGTAATGTATTTTCTTTTTCCAGTGAAGTTACAAAGCTATGATTTAAATACTTCAGGAATACAGAAATGGGAGGGGAAGTGCATCGAGATATAAAACATATGAAATGTCTCATGGCAAAGAATAGCTGAGAAATGTGCAGGAATAACAGAACTTCAGCTTCACATCTGTTCTTAAATATGTAAATCAGCTAAAACTCCACTGGACATTTTCTACTGACAAATCTGGACAGGCTGGACTTTCTATTAAAACTATTTTTTCTCCATAACTAGCTACAGAAACTTCAAAGCAAAATGTTCTGTTCTTCACTTTGGTGTCCCACTGTCCTTTTGGTGCTCAGTGTCCCACACAACACTGATGCTAGATGAGAGGTTATTGCTCTGAAATCTCTCTTCTCTAAAGAGGGAGCATCTGCAAACACAGTGGCAACACAGCTCAGTCGCTCTGAAGACAGGGAAATGCAATCTTTTTTTTCTGAAGCCTGGAATACAACCACCTTCCCACTGGCCATGTCACTGTGGCTGCTGCCAGCTGAGGCTAAGGCTCTGTAAACAGAGCTCAGAGAGGTGGGGAGGCTGCTTTGTGCTGCCAGCACTGATGTCCCCTGCAGTGGGTACCTCAGCCAGGACACCACTGACAGCACTGCTCACCTTGCAGAGCACGTGCTGCTCTCCAGGCAAATCTCTGCTAGCAGAAGCCTGCACAGGCATATGGGCTGTCCACAGCATCCTTCACAAACTGCTCAAACACACACAGACTCTCTGATTTCGAAGCTCTTTGTGGGCTGCTGTGTTTTTGTGGCATTTCTGAATGTTGATGATTTCCCGCTGAGCCCCAGAAAAATGCTGTAGGGTTATGGGTGTGATCATGGTTTGTGCTGTATCATTAGGGAAGGCAGAACCAGGGTGATGTGGGTTCCTAGGGGGCAGTTTGGCTCTGGTGGCATTTAGAGTATGACACAGATCTGAAGAAAGATTGTTTCATGGAGTAAACACAGCATGACCTGGTTCCTGGTGCAGTTAGGTAAGGTGCCACTCTGACCTTCCCTTCCCTCCCCAAAGACAATGACCAATCTTTACATCTACTTGGAGAAGTACAGATAAATATACTGATATATATCATGTCTGTGGATCTACATAAATATTCTGCTGGTCTAGTGAGGATCTTCAGGGGCAAAAGCCTCCCAGAACAGGGTTGCAAGAAGCAGCACGTACCACCATGTCCCTACCCTTCCATCTCCAATATCCACCATGGAAAAGGACAGCAGTCGTGCAAGTGTCACTGCTCATCAACATCCCGGCACTGGGGAGACACAAAGAGCACCAGAATTCATTCTAATCATCTCTGTCCATTGAGTGTGGTTGCAGAAAGTCAGATGTGATCAACCTCAGAGCATGAGCGATTGCTGCAGTGCTTCTCCTTTGTCACGTCAGAGGCAAACCAGAGGCAGTGTGGATGCAGCCTGTTCCTCTGGAAGCAGTGCCACAGAGCAGCCTGCCTCAGCATGGTGAGCCTCTTCCAGCAGCAGGCAGCTAAGCATTTCATTGGGTTTCTACCTATCAGTGTCCTCCACAGCAGTTTCTGGTGACTCATTTAACAGGTCCTGAGCAGGGTGCGCCTTGGCAATGGATTCTGTAGAAATCACTCACTGGTCATATGCAGATTAACACAGAAGGACACCAGCTAATTAAGTTTTTGTTACATGCACAAAATGAATGCTTTATGGGATGGATCTCATTTTCTAACCAAGCCTGTGGGTAGGATTTCCCTCCCTCCAAGTTCCTGCACTAGAATGTGGAATTGAAATCTTTTCAGAAGAATCCCAAACTGGCGTGGGCTTGAAGTCAGAGACCATAATTTCTGACTGTTTAGGAGTTCAGTGGGCCCATACTTGGCTTTAGACATCTGATTTATGCCAAATACAGCCTGCTCTGGACTTGCAAACACGATCTGTTTGTGCAGAATAAGCTGGAGATGAAGCCTGGCTCTCCTCTCTCACTGTAAACAGATCTCCCAGGGTGGGAGTGTAAGCTGCTACGTTTTTTTTTCTCCTTTTTTTTTGTCCTGTAGCATGGGTAATGTTTTCTTGGGTAGAAGATCTCAGCTAGCAGCGTCCAAAATCCAACGGTCACACCATGGTGGAAACACAGAAGGATCCTGTCTCACTAAAAGAACTGAGAAGGGAAAAGATCTGTGTGGAGCAAAAGGCAGGTTTTGGCATCCAGAGCAGACAGGAAGATGGGGAGCAGGCTGGGCCAAGGCAGGTTGCTGGGGTGATGTGGGCACATACTCAAAGAAATGGAGCAGGGCTCATCCTTTCCACAAGTCAGCTCAGGGGCTCTGCAGATGGACAGGCAAAGGCCAGGCCAATATTTCTGAAAAGGCTGCAGTGATGTATTAATGCAGAGAGTGCTCTTCTGCTTGAGGAGGCAAACATAAAAGACAGACAAGCACTTTGGACAAAAGCATATAATTTCAGAGTGCACCTGCTCTCTGGAAGCGTGAGGACCAGCATGCCTGACAGCAACCACCAGGAGCTCTTCCCCAAGCCTGTCCAAGGCTTGTCAGAGCACAGTCAGCTCAGGCCAGACTCACAGTGGTGGGGCAGGTGGGCTGCCATGCCCTGCTGTGCCATGCCATGCATGGGAGAGGGTCCCCAGGGAGCAGCTCCTCAGCCTGCACCCCCTCTGATGGATGCACACTGCTGCTCTCCTACCATTAGCACAGTTTAACATCATTAATCTTTCAGGAAAATTCTGCAGTATTCTAAAGCACAGCCTGGGTAGCAAGTTAAATTTGTGTGTTTAAACAGAGTCTTTTCACTGTGAAGATGCAGCAACAGTACCCCTTGCTGGGGGTTTGATGATGTCAGCGTTGGGGACAGGATGAGGAAAATGGAAAATCTTCACCAGAGCTCACCTCCTCTGCAAAATGAAGTTGCAATTTTCAAGCATACACCACAAGGATTTGAGCATGCAACTCTTGTGCCCCTCAGAGCAGTCAATGTGAGTCCATGGACATGCTACACTGCTGCTGTTCTCCCATAGGTACTGAGGGAGGAGGAGGATTTAGAAATTAGGTGCTGGAGGTGAGTGGGAGGAAAAGGGAGAGAAGGAAGGTAGATACAGAGCTTATAATTACATGAAAACTGCTGTTGAGGTAATTTTTTTTTCTGGAGAATACTGCAGAACTCAACAGGGAAAAAACCACAACATGCTGTGAGCACTGAAGAGAATTAAGAGAAAATTGCATCCTTACTGTACAATGCTGTAATCATCCTGAGATCAGAGCAAGAAAGATTTGCTTTCAGTGGTCATGTTAGGGAACATTTAAACAAACTGGACATAGGCAGGCCCATGGGATGTACCCATGAGTGCTGAGGGGCTAGCCAATGTCACTGCAAGGTCACTCTGTCACCTTGGCAGTCAGGAGAGATACCTGAAGACTGGAAAAAAGAAAACAGTCCTCCTCTTCCAGGAGAGCTAAAAATAAGGTCTGGGAAACTGGTAAAGAAGACCAATGGTGTCATGGGCTGCATGATATTACAGCGTCCTGAGTGGGTCGCTGGAGGTGAGAGAGAGACGAGAATCTTGTTCCTTGATCAGAAGGCTGGATTTATTGATATATGATATATAATACATTATTACTCTACTAAATAGAATAAAGAGAAGTTGCAGATCCTTGCTAAGTTAAGAATAGAAAGAAGGAATCTATAACAAAGTTGTGTCCAGGGGCTCTGTCCCCAGCTTGTTCCTGTGATTGGCCCTTAATTATAAACATGGGAACATGAACCAATCACAGGTGCATCCTATTGCATTTCACAGCAGCTGATAACAATTGTTTACATTCTCTTTCTGAGGCCCTTGCTTCCCAGAAAATGCAGAAATCTGAAAGAAAGGATTTCTGTGAAAAAAATGTCTGCGACAGCATGAGACAAATCTTTGTCAGCAGGTCCCCTCCCATGACTGGGAGGCTTTGTCCACTTCAGGGTTCACCAGTGCCAGAGGGACATGGACACACTGGAGAGAGTCCAATGAAGGATCATGAAGTTGATTACAGGACTGGAGCCATCTCTTATAGAGGGGGAAGCTGAGAGAGCTGGGACTGGTCAGGCTGAGAAGGCTCAGGGAGGATCTCACCCTTATGTATAAACATCTGAAGAAAGGATTTACAGGAGAGGGAGGCAAGTTCTTTTCAGTGATGCCCAGTGCTAGGACAAGAGACAATGAGCAGAAGCTGAAATGCAATAAATGTATTTAAACACCAGAAAAAAATGCTCTGCTGTGAGGGTGGTCAAACATTGCAGCAGGCTGCCCAGAGAGGGGAATGGAAAACACTGCCTCCATCCTTGGAGACATTCAGCATTGACTGTACATGACCCTGGGCAATCTGTCCTAGCTGACCTGCTTTGGGCAGGATGATCTCCATTGAGCAGGAGTTGAGCAAGAGGATCTCCAGAGGTCCCCACCAGTCTTATCCAGCCTTATCAGTCTGTGATTCCCATGTTACCTGGCTTCAATTTGTCATGATTTTTATATCTTCATTCAGTGATTGATAGAACGACTGTTTTAGTGAATTACAGTT